>NC_080478.1:5868120-6215620 GCF_030265055.1 Doryrhamphus excisus
GACTGTGCACTTGTCCAACCTAATAGATGGCATATAATAAATTCAGCAACGTTAACATTAATGAGTGGAACAGAAGGACACAAACATTAGCAACACTAGCATCGCAATGCGACGTGCAGCACTAACATTACATTCCCATTCACGGCATGCCAGGATAACGTATTCGCTGAAGAAATTCAAAACCATCAAACTCTGTCTCCATCTGTATGATGATTGACATACATATATATAGTTGGCATAGTGACAGCCTATTTTTACAATGTGTGGAAGTGTGGAAAAGCCTGCTTTTGGTTGTTGTTGTCATTTATGGCGGTTAGTTGATTCCAGGCCTGACCGCCATAAGTGTTGTATAAGTATTGATATTGATACCAATCGCATGTATTAACTGTACATTTTTCAATTTGTTTATGTGGTGTTAGTGCCTTTAGACAATTCCAAAGACCCCTGGCCATTTTTTATAAAATAAACTTTTGTGTGAAACAATTTTTGTAGTATTTGACACAAACCTGAATATAATTTGATACGTTTTCCATGTACTGCCACGAATACATGATAACCATATGTTACACCCGCAAACGTAATAACTGCCCACAAACGTAATAAACCACAAACGTAATACAAATCTGCAGCTTTGAATGTAATAATCCCGCAAATGTAATACATTTCCCACAGACATAATCAAATTTGCCCACTGCAAACGTAATACTGAAATTATTACATTTGTTTTGTGGCCGTACATGTGCGTTTTAGTTACAGTATATTATTGTATGTGTGATTTTGTGTGTATATGGGGAAGAAATAATCAAAAGAAATAATAAAATATATAATAATAATAATAGTAATAATAATTTTTTTAACGATTGCAATTATTACAATTATGTTATCTTTTTTTAATTTAAAATAAATTATAATTTAATAATTAAAGATTCCTTTAATGTATTCAAATGATACTCTTTTAATAATGTTTTTCCCCCCAAAAAAAAAATATCTTGTTAAAATCCTTAAAATGACATCTACACCTTCTCCCTCATTAAAAGAAGAACAAACAACAACAACCACAAAGATCATTATTTTGTCTCATATTACACTGTGGAAAGTTATTACATTTACAGATTTTTACTTTCCCACATATGTAATAATTTCCTGCAAATGTAATAGTTATTACATTTGCAGGAAATTCAGTATTACGTTTGCAGTAGGCAAATTTTATTACGTCTGTTGGAGATGTATTACATTTGCGGGATTATTACATTCAAAGCTGCAGATTTGTATTACATTTGTGCTTTATTACGTTTGTGGCCAGTTATTACGTTTGCGGGTGTAACACCATATTTGTATTACTTTATTCTGTTAATTAATATCTGTTATTCATTTCTTATAGAAATCTTTCCTGCTTAATGTAAACAGTGTGGCCATCGTCTTCATGCGTTTTTTTGGTGGGTCATTTGTCACATAAAGACAAAGTGTGAATTGAACAGTTAAAAAAACTAACTGAGCTAACTACATTGCTTGTTTGTTTTAAAAACAAAATGTCACTGTGGTAAAATGTCACATTTGGAGTCCAAAGATGAGAAGTTAGTCGGCTAAAAGACAGCTCGGCAAAGCATGTCAATGTTGCAACGATGAAAACGAAGAAAAGTCCAACGGCAATGGGTTTGATAAAGGAGTGAGCAAACACGCTGGCATCAATTGACGTCGCCTGTGTGAAGTCGTCAAACTGAACCCAAGTCTAGTTTTTATTCTCGCAGCAATACAGGCCAAAGTGTGTCCGATGTCTGCTCAACATGCGTGTTGGCAACCCTACATGACACAGCTCACGGGTAGTGTTTGCCACCGCACGCTGATCCGTTTGAATGGCGTTTATTGCATATGCTTACCACATGTTTTTTATGGAAAACAACCAATACTGATTGGTGGCCGATCGATGGCGGCATCCCTAGAAATAGGCCATTTTTACAGATTTACCTTGGACAGGAAGTGGCGTTGGTGGTTCAGAGTTGAGTAAACCATTCCATTTTCTTCCGCTTATCCGGTTCACGGGAGCAGCAGTCTCAGTAGGGAAGTCCAGACTTCCTGGTCCCCAGCCACCTTTTCCAGTTCCACTGAGAGGACACCAAGGCATTCCCAGGCCAGCTCTGAGACATAATCTCTCCAGCTTGTTCCAGGTCTGCCCCGAGGCCTTCTTGGCTGGGCATTCCCAGAACACCTCACCAGGGAGGGACTAGTTGCCCCAGCCACCTCAACTGGCTCCTCTTGATGTGAAGGAGCTGCAGCTCTACTCTGAACTCCTCACCCGATGGCGGACACTCATTTCAGCCACTTGTGTTTGCGATCTTATTCCTTCGGTCATGACCCAAAGCTCATGACCATAGGTGAGGGTGGGAACATGGATCCACTGGTAAATTAACTTACGGTTCAACCCCGGGAGAGGGTGGGACAATGGTACTGTAATTCTCTGGGAAGACATTCATTCATTCATTCATTCATTTTCTATCGCTTTTCCTCACGAGGGTCGCGGCGGTGCTGGAGCCTATCCCAGCTGTCTTTGGGCAAGAGGCGGGGTACACCCTGGACTGGTCGCCAGCCAATCACAGGGCACATATAGACAAACAACCATTCACACTCACATTCATACCTATGGACAATTTGGAGTGGCCAATTAACCTAGCATGTTTTTGGAATGTGGGAGGAAACCGGAGTACCCGGAGAAAACCCACGCATGCACGGGGAGAACATGCAAACTCCACACAGAGATGGCCGAGGGTGGAATTGAACCCTGGTCTCCTAGCTGTGAGGTCTGCACGCTAACCACTCGTCTGCCGTGCCGCCCCTCTGGGAAGACATATTACTCTTAAATCATTTAAAAAACAATTTAGCAATATATTGTTTAGCTAACTTCCACATTTTTTCCTGTGTATACAGCATCTGTTTATGTGTGAGTATCACATCATTTTCCGGGAAAGCCCTCGGACTGCCCATCTACTCCCCCAGCTTCCCAAGCAATGGCCTCATGGAATGTCTTGGCTGTAAGTGCAGATGATATCAGCCCTTTGTGTGTGTGTGTGTGTGTGTGTGTGTGTGTGTGTGTGTGTGTATTTTGAATAGAGAGGGAGAGTAGCAACAAGTCTGGACTTGATTCTAATGATGGCTGAACCAACATGTAGACTTAATTCTAGCATGAAAGGTTACCTCCTTGTGGTGACTGGACATACGTTTCATCCTGTCAGGGAAGTGAAAATTGGAGACATCACTGTCTTATAATTGCGTCATGAGCGCTTAAAGAATCAAGTCCTTCTGTGGTTCTAAGCACCCCTTATGTGGTCTCCTGTCCACAATAATGAGGCGCTGAGGCAGACGGATGGATAGAAATAGACCCTCCGCTTCAGAAGAGCTCTGGGGTCATCTTTTCCTCCTCCCTTGCTCCGCTCGGACTCTCTCTGCCTTGCAAGTCGATCGATGGCAGCCTGCAGGCTCAGACAACTAGCTTTGGATTTTTTTTTTGCCCTTAAACACAGATGATGAACATGAGACAGAAAAGAAAAGCTAAAGGCACCGTGGCGCTTCTGCAGTACAGATATTCACATTTTCTTTGTATTACACAGAAATCCTGACTGGTTCTAAAGTCGAATGTTTCTAAAGTTGTACAATTGGTATTTCGCCACTATTCTTTTTATTGCTACATAAGCCATCTATAATAATGGTCATGGTTTTATTTCATTTGAACATGCATCAGATTACAGTTGAGTGCATCCCATAATCAGTTCACAGTTCCACATGTCCAAAAGGAGTAGGAAGAAGCAAAGCTTATTAAATCCTACCCCTCCATCTGGTACTTTTACAATCACTAACTGTTACATTTGTTCTCTTCCTGCTTTCCATAATACAGTTGAAGGTTTTTTTGTTTGTTTTTTTAATAATGTACCTTGTACAAGGTGATATGAGCATCCAATGCCATAATGGGTACCATAGTGCGTGTCAATATAGTGATATATATAGCACATCATGACTGGTTCAAGACTCTTCATCCTTGTATTTAGCAAACATCAACTGCTTGTATTGTTTCTTGAATTGGCTCATCGTTGTGCATTGTTTGAGGTCCTTACTCAATCTATCAATTGCGTCTGGGAAACAGTGACACTGACACACAGGAAGTGACCAAACTAGGATTAAATAAGCTCTGCTTCTTCAGACTTCGTACTTGTTTAGCATGTTGGAAACAAATAAACCATAACATTTTTTGATGAAAATATACCTCTAAAACCTGGAAATTATATGGTGCCATAAAGGCTTATCTATTCAGATACACATCATTTATTTACATAATACTAGGGCTGCAACTAACTCATTATTTTCTTAGTTGATCAATCTGAAACTTTTTGTTTCAATTAATCAAGTACAGTGACCCCTATTTACTGTGGTTAATTGGTTCCAGACCCAACTGTTATGAGTGAAAATTAGGATTCCTTATTCATAAATTGAATAGTTTCATCCTTAGAGCATAGAAAACTTGTTTACAACCTTCTAAATAGTTTTTTAACATTATTAGAGCCTTCTAGACATGGAATAACACCCCTACAGTCACCTTTACAATCACGCTACTCAATTTAGTAGAAGTGGTTTAACACGTAAATAACTAACACTTAAATAAGACTCATTCAAGTGTGTTGCTATCAATGGACAAGAATTGACGTTGGGGGTTCAAAGTTAAGTTTTAGCTTAGCATGGGATTTTTATTATTCATCCATTCATTTTTTACCGCTTATCCTCACGAGGGTTGCTGGGGTGCTGGAGCCTATCCCAGCTGTCTTCGGGCGAGAGGCGGGGTACACCCTGGACAGCCAATCGCAGGGCACATATAGACAAACAACCATTCATACAATTTGGAGTGGCCAATTAACCTAGCATGTTTTTGGAATGTGGGAGGAAACCGGAGTACCCGGAGAAAACCCACGCATGCACGGGGAGAACATGCAAACTCCACACAGAGATGGCCGGGTGTGGGATTGAACTCGGGTCTCCTAGCTGTGAGGTCTGCGTGCTAACCACTCCCACCGTGCAGCCGATTTGTATTAGTTGTTTTTTTTCTTTTAGTTTGACCCTGGAACATTATTTCTCATTGGGAAAACCTGTTTCGGAATCTCAACACAAACAGCGTGTTCAACCTGTATGAAACATCCGAATCAAAACCTCATTAACAGGCAATATGAGATTTTAAACGAACAAAAAATACCAGTTAACGTATGTATCGGGCTCTTTTATAGCACACAAGAATACTGTTGCCTGCTCCTTTAATCTCGTAATAACACTGGAATAATTGGTAATACTCATATCGCTGTGACCAATTTGATGATTCATGTTTAGACAGGCGTCGCTTTCCTGAAGCCAATAAGCCAAAACTATCAATGCAGGTTATGGCCTAATGGACTTAGATAATGGCACCATTCGGCTCAGCTTTAAAAATCATAAAGCAAGGCCTGATGGCTGGGATGTGCTTATCGTGGGCCATTTTTAACACCATCGCTTCAGCTCCAGTCCCAGAGAGACATTAAATTAAGGCCTGGCATTCCCTGCAGTAGCTACACTGCTCTACACACACACACACACACACACACACACCTAAAAAAGTGCAAGTTGGCAACATGAGCGTGTATTGTCATGCAAACACAACAAACCAAAAAAACTAGTGCACAATAACAAACAGCTCATTTCACCTCAAAATCCAAACAAAGCATCTTCCCCTTCCGTGATTGGAGACGATAAGCAGATATACAAAAAATGCCTCACAGCTACAGTCGGATATTACAGCGCAGGAACGGAACAAAAAAAAAAAAGTGGGAGGCGGAGAGCGAAAGCCTGGAAGGAGCCCCCCTGTGAGTGCCAAAGATGTGCTCGGCAGGAATGCACCCTCTTCGCTCATGTAACTTGGCAGGCGGGAGACCAGCAGGTTTTCGGCTGGTAGGGGGATTGTCCATGAGGTCATCACAGAATATTTGGTGTCTTTCTCATTTTTTCACATGACTATACAGGTCATTAGTGGTGCTCAGGAAAAGGGTTGTGCTCAACAGATCATCTAGTACAGGGGTGCTCACACTTTTTTAGCATGCGAGCTACTTTTAAAATGACCGAGTCAAAATGATCTACCCACTACAAAAATGCAAAACATCTATTTATTTTCAAATGTATTGAGGATTATTTGTACGTACAATGTATGTTGATGTACCTTACATAACCAAATGAGCCAATATTGCAAAACACACATAATTAACTATTAACATTTTTTGTAATTACCTCCACATTACTCCACATTTCCCTTCTTTGGTACTGCGATGGTAGAATGGCATATGAGGCAAACGCACTTGGAAAAAGACATTGTGAAAAAAAAGTCCACCTCCCATTCCGTATGGAAGTGATATGTTTTTGCCTTTTTACTTGGTCCAGCTCCTTCACTCATTTTAGTGACCATAAACTTTAGCGAGGGCTTAAAATCTGACGCAATTCGCCGACTAGCTTAGCACTTTGCATCGTTGTTTACGCATGAGCGGTGACCTAAAGGTCAAAATTCAGTTGTCATCTGACTGGTTGTCCTGTATGTCAATCAAGTAACGGGGATGGATGATAGGCTGACATCGTAAGTTCTGCTGCACTTAGAGACGTTGTTTGATTTGATTGGTCGCCCGAAGGGCAACATTCAGTTGTCATCTGAATGGCTGCCCTGTATATCAATCAAGTGACGGCATTGATGCTGGGATGATATTTTTTTAATGTCACGCCGCGATCGACCAGCGATCGACCAGTACCACCTCCGCGATCGACCGGTAGATCGCGATCGACTTAATGAGCACCCCTGATCTAGGATATGCTATCATACATGTCATTTGTCAGACAACAAAATATTATCGTTATCTCCTATTTGGCTGGGATCTAATTGAAAGAATTGTAAAAGTATCCTATTGTGTGCTTTGAACTGATTCTTGATTAACTAATTCGCTACCAAATAGGTATTTATATGTTTTTTTAACCCCAACAATTTATTTTTATGTCATGTCTTTTACATGTTTTGATCCAAAAAATAGGTGATGACACAACTGCACAGTAAAAGAGATCATGTGTGGTGCAGTTTTAAAACTGTAAAACAGCCACAAGGTGGTCGAGGTGCATCTATTCCCATGTAAGAAAGCGCTCCACAGCAAGCGGGAATTGAACATGCACGGGTGTGTCGCGTGCAGGAAGTTATGCATGAATGAAATGGAGACTTTTGTTAGCAAATACGGCCCGGAGGAGAGTGGATGCCATCCTCGTACTTTGCCCCATGGCTGGTTATTTAGCACTTGTATTTTAAAATGCACGGATAGGGAGTCAGCAACGTATAAAGTTTTTTTTTTTTCTATTTGGGCTCTCAGTTCCGCAGAATATTACAGTACAGGTCATACAGACTAGTTTGTACTCAGAATACTGTACTAAAAGAAGTTTGAAAATATTTTGGGGCATTCAAGGTTTGACATCACTCTCCAGGTTGCAAGCTTTCTCACAAGGAGACGAGATGGCGTCGCCATTTCTAGGCATGCTAAAGCGCCCAACCACTTGCTTCTGTTGTGTGTCCCGGACGGACTCAGCCACAATACTTAAAACAACGGCTCACCCTTTCACATCATCACTCAACACTGGTTAGAAACTGAGGCCCAATGCTGTAACATGAACCTTTCAGAGCTCCCATTCAATTAAAAAGGACACCTGCTTTCAGAACATCTCCGTAACCTCAGCTCTGACAGCCTGGTGGAAAAGATTTCGGATCAAAGGCTCCAGACGTTGCAATAAATAAGAGACCGTGACACTTTATATCATGGAAACACAAGTGTCCATGTCATCGCACAAGACTCCAAAATCATCAGTTTTCCAAAGTGAACTCAGAGGTTCCACAGTCACTATCTCCAATATTCAAAGCTAAACTCAACCATCCTACCCCCCCCCCCCCCCACACACACACACACAAAACCCAAATTGGCAACTCATTCAATTCGAGATTATACACAGAATACCAGGGGTCTCAAACACGCGGCCCGTGGGCCAAATGTGGCCCACAGGACACTAGTTAGAGGCCCCCGCTTTGATATGAAAGTTTAATGTTAGTGCGGCCCGCGCAAGTTTGATATGGATGCTGTATGGTATCATGTACCCAGAAAAAATTATTACGTTTCATTAATGTTCATGTTAAAGGTTAAATAACTGTTAATAGTTATCCTCCCTAGCCGTGTGGAAGTGGTACGTTTTTGGCTATTTAAGTTTAAAGGAAATAACTTGAAGGCTACCGTTTAGGTCGCTAGCTCTCTAGTTTGCGAGTTAGCATGTGTCTCAAGACCCTGCAGTTGCGCAATATTTTGTAAATAAAAAGAGTATAAATGTGACTATAGTTGTGTTTTGTCATGTCTACAGGGCTCTAATGATGCTTTGTTTTTATTATTTGCCATTTTATTATTATTATTATATTTGTTTATTACTGATTGATTGATTTTCTTTATTCTTGATTTGTTTATTTATTTTTCATCATATTTTGTGCAGAAAAATAAAAATGAACATATTTGAGAACTGTGGAATGTTTTATCAGAGCTTTTATTGTAGAAAATCGGAACCAAAGCACTGAAAAAGTTTGTATATTTTTCTGTTTTTAGTAAATGCGTTTTTTTTTTTTTTTGTGGAAAACCTGATGCGGCCCAGCTTTGCCCAGACCCTAGCTCCAGTGGGCCCCAGGTAAATTGAGTTTGAGACCCCTGATCAAGACAGACAATTACATGCATGCTTCCCGGCACTGTACACCAATTTTGGATATAAGTCACAGATCTCCTATCACATCTATTATTAGGCTGCAGCATCCCTCCGTTGTAGGAGACGTGTTATCTGTACCATTACATAATCACACTATAACTACACCGTTTACAGCCAAGAAAACAGTCCTCCTCAACTGGAAAAGAAGAAATCAACACAACAATCACACACTGGAAGAATCTGATCAACTCTCAATAGAGTAAATGTCAGCATTGATTCTACAAAATATGGTCTCGAGATCTCAATTCCACACAATTATTTTTCTCCCCTTGGAATTGACTTTTGAGCACACGCATCCTAGGTTTTGCATCTTTTTCTGTTTGTCTGCCTGGTGGTTGTTAGACAGCATGTACGTATGCCCATTAAACAACCTAGATAGATAGATAGATAGATAGATAGACTCCCTTTATTGTCATTGCACAAAAACACAGTAGTGAAATTGCCAACGAAATGTCGTTGCCTGGCTCCCATATAATAACAGACACAAAAGAAGATAAGTAATAATAAATAATAATAATAATAATAATAATAATAATGTGGAGAATAAATAGATAGAATAGACACCAAATATGAACAACATAATGTAAAGTGCAGCGTGAACAGTAAATTGCCCAAATAATTTAAATCATTTAAATAAATAATAATAATGTGATTAAAGGTAGAGGGGCTTATTTGGCACTGAGCAGTCTGATGGCCAGGGGGAAGTAGCTGTCTCTGAACCTGGTCGTCCTACAGCGGATGCTGCAGAGCCTTCTCCCCGATGCCAGGCGAGAGAACAGTCCATGCTGGGGGTGTGTGGGGTCAGAGCAGATCCGATGGGCTCTAGATACACACCGGCTGTTTGCTATGTCCTTAATGGGGGGGAGCGGGGTCCCGATGATCTTCTCCGCTGTCCTCACCACTCTCTGCAGTAACGTCCAGTCCGAGGCCTTGCAGCCTTCCCAGACCAGACGGAGATGCAGCTGGTCAGCAGGCTCTCGATGGTCCCTCTGTAGAAGGTGGTAAGGATAGGAGGGGAGAGGGAGGCCCTTCTCATCCGCCGCAGGAAGTGCAGTCGCTGCTGGGCCTTCTTCGCCAGAGCGAAGGTGTGGAGTGACCAGCCGAGATTGTCAGTGATATGCACCCCCAAGTACATGGTTGTGTTCACAACTTCCACGGCTGTGTCGTTGATGCTGAGTGGAGTGTGGCTGGGTCTGGATCTCCTGAAGTCGACGATGATCTCCTTTGTTTTGTCAACATTCAGGATCAGGTTGTTCGCCTTGCACCAATCCACAAGGTGTCGCACTTCCTCCCTGTAAGTCAGTTCGTTGTTGTTGTCCTGAATGAGGCCCACAACTGTTGTGTCGTCCGCGTACTTCAGGATATGGTTGCTGCTGTACTTGGGGCGACAGTCATGGGTCATCAGGGTAAACAACAGGGGGCTCAGAACACATCCCTGGGGTGAGCCGGTGTTCAGGGAGATGACACTGGATGTGTTGTTGCCCACTCTGACATACTGGGTTCTATCTGTGAGGAAGTCAAGCAGCCAGTTGCACAGGGAGGTCTTGAGGCCCAGTGGCTCCCACTTGCGTACCAGGTCCTGGGGGATGATCGTGTTGAAACCTTCCCTATCACTTCCCCTATCACCCATATCACTATGTCAATATTTACTTTCTGTTAGATTATATTTTCCTTATGTTGCCTGCTTTAACTAGTTTCTAAATCAAAAATAAATTGGTCCTCCAGAGGTGTGGAAGTGGTCACAGGAAAGAAAGAAAGGGAAACAAAAGTTAAAGCGTTGTTGCCGTTCCTTTCCAATTCCTTGAGAGAAACTGGATTTTCAGAGCAAAATGGACAGTAAAAAGTTCATCACTTTCTGTGGCTAATATGACGTGTGTGCATGTGTTGCCCCCCCCCACCCACACCATCCAGCCCTTGTCGCCCCCCACCCCATCCAGCCCACTGCACTGACACACCTGCAGAACATGACCTCATCCTCCCATCAGGATGATGTCAGATTACCGTCATGTCCTCCGTAGTTAGGGATGGGGAGGGAATAAGGAGAAAAAGAGGGAGAGCGGTATAGGGAAGAGGCAATCCAGAGCTGGGAATGTCTTGGGAAAAAGAGGGGGGGGTAAATGAGGAGACAGGTGGCCCTGAAACTGAGGCAGCCACACAAACACACAGAACCTCCCCTCAAGGCTGGGATTAGAGCGGAGGCAAGTGTGCAACACCCCCACCCCACCCCCCCTCGCTAATCAGTCATTGCATACGAGACTGGAGGCAACAGGGTGTTCTCTCCGTGTGTGTGTGTGTGTGTGTGTGTGTGTGTGTGTGTGTGTGTGTGTGTGTGTGTGTGTGTGTGTGTGTGTGTGTGTGAGACTGGAGGCGAGAGTGTGAAATTAGAGTGATAAGGTAGTTAACATTCAAACCTCCCCACCCACCCCTTTTGCACCCCCACTGAACCCAAAGCACACACACACTTGCTTCTTTCATTCTGCTCATGCCTGTGTGTGTGTGTGTGTGTGTGTGTGTGTGTGTGTGTGTGTGTGTGTGTAAAAGATGCTATTTATTACAGGAATAATGAGATACTGCCAGTTAATAAAATGTTATTTTTGCATCTTTCATGCGAGTGTCAGGCGTTCCCCATCCGTCTCGACGAACCCCAATACCCCACCCTGTCCCACCCCCGCCTCTGTTCCTCTAAACTGGCAGCTAATTATGCCGCCACAGTGGGGCCGATGCTTCATATTCAAGCACGAAGACTTTCAACAGATTCAGTGCAAAAACAAACAAAAAAGCTCCCTCACATGAGGCTTCTTCTCAGTGGGGGCGTATCCTTGAAAAGTACAAGAATGGGAAAATGGGGGGGGGGGGCTGAAGCAAACAAAGAGACACTGGCTCATCGCCTACAGTGACATTTACCTGTCTGTATTCTTTTGTAGTGGTTATTATCTCCACAAAACGAGGTGATGGTTTTATTACTGCTTTAGGTTCTGTGCAAACGTCAGTACTATCTTTCTTGCTCTAATTAACTTTCATTTTCATATATAATATCTCACAAAACTACTAAGTACACTCACATTTTAATTTGATCTTCTCAATAATCCAAAATATACTGCATTTTACAGTAGTCAGTGTATAGTTTGTACAACAGTATAGGTTTACTGTCAACACTGAAACACTGAGATCAGCACCTGGGCAGATTTTATTACACTATATTCTCTCAATGGACAACACTATAGAAATGAAACGTGGATATACTTTAGAGTAGTCTGTGTACAGCTTCTATAGCAGTATAGATTTTTTCAACCGTCCAACGTGCCGCCATTATTGGCTAAATAGCCGACAACACAAGCAAGTAGCAAGGTTAATATCTTGCCAATAGTCAAGCATGCGTGGTGGTAACATGCGGTCTGGGTGGTCTGGGGCTGCACGAGTGCTGCAAGCATTGTGGGGCCCGCATCAGTGCATTCCAAATTTTCTGGAAAAATGTTCCCCGAAAACCCTCATCATGCTGACATGCTGATTTGCTGACATGATGTCAACTTCACAACGTTGTTTTGATTTTTCTTGAGCAGAAAGAGACCGTTTATGGTAAAGAGGGGAAGCGTGACGGTAACCATAGAGCAATACAAGAAATTAAAATACAGTAAACCTGGGATATATCGGATTCAATTGTTCCCACTGGTTTTGTCCGATATAAGCGAAATCCGTTATATGCGTATACCGGAAAATGTCCGTTTTACGCATATATCGGATTTATATCCGGTATATGCGTAAATGGGATTTTATCCGTTATAAAAAGGCACTTCCTTGACTATGTTTCCAATGTACCTGGACGCGCAGGCAACGCTGCAAACGCTGCAAATGACGTCGTATAGCGGCCTGTCACGATTCGGCGAATCGGAGCGCCACGATGCGGCCATCCGATATATGCGAGGGAAATTTTATGGAAATGCATTGGAACAGGACTGGAGATTTTGTCCGAAATAGGCGAAATCCGTTATAAAAAATCCGATATATGCAATGAATTTTTATTGGAAATGCATTACAGAAAAATTGGTTCTTTTTTATCTGTCCGTTGTGAGCGAATTTCCGATATATCCGAGTCCGAAATATCCGAGGTTTACTGTATTACAGAGGTAGGGAACCTATGGCTCGGGAGCCAGGTAGGGCTCTTTTGATGACTGTATCTGGCTCTCAAGCATTTCTTACCACAATAAAAATGTATGTTTGCTAACATTTTAAAGTAAACATCACAGAAATGACTGTTAAAAATAATATTCAAAATCAAAACTTTCTTATGCATTTTAATCTGTCCATCTATTTTCTACTGCAATACGGCCAACCATATCTATCTTTCCTGATGATATTTTCCAGGTCAAACACCAAAACTCGATTATTACTGGGTAATGCGGTAGTCTACCTCGGTCATTGAGATGTCAACATGTAAATATAAACTTTCCTCCTTTAGTCAAATAGTCACCTAGCTAAAGCTGCAGAACCAAGCCTTCTGGTGAAGATGGCCAAAAGAATGAAATACGTGTACTGAATACGGTTCAAAACCATGCAGCAGCAGAAGTTGCATTAATGGCAACAAGTATTAGATTTATTATTAGACACTGCGCTGCTCACGAAAGTGTGCTGGCCACACCCCCTTGGCGTGGGGTAGTGTGCCTGGTCTACGTAATTAGAGCCCATTATATCTAAAACTGTTGGTCTTACATAAAAATGCACACATTTTATTGCATTCAATGTTTAAAAAAATGTATATGGCTCTCACAGATACACATTTTCAAATATCTGGTCTTCATGGCTCTCTTAGCCAAAAAGGTTCCCGACCCCTGCTGTATTACAAGGCTATAAGTCCTGCAGTATGTGTCTGTTTCATTTTGTGTAGGCCAGTCAGCAATCCAAATTCTTTTTGCAAACATTCCTTTAGTGTGTGTGTGTGTGTGTGTGTGTGTGTGTGTGTGTGTGTGTGTGTGTGTGTGTGTGTGTGTGTGTGTGTGTGTGTGTGTGTGTGTGTGTGTGTGTAGATAAATCCATACATCACTGGCGGGCACACACGCGGCCAGGTTGTGTGTGTATGTGTAGTATGTGTGTGTGCGTACTTAATGAGTATGTGTTGATTGATTAGACTGCAGTAATTAGGTGGAGTTTGAAGGCATGGAAAGGTCTCCGTTCTGATGGGCGTGTCCCTTCTGGAGGGACGGCGGTGGATGTGATATGCACCATTATGTATAATACACACACATACACACTCACACACACACACACACCCGAGAAGACAAAATCTCCGATGCAGCATGAGTCATCCCTCAGGGGGGGCAGTCCCGATACTTGCGACCGGAGGAAGGATGTGTGTGTTGCGGAATGAGATGTGCTTGTGTCAGCAATTTATTTGTGTATGTTTTTTTTTGGGGGGGGGTTCTGCTGGTGACCGGATGGAGTCCTTCTCTCTCTCATGTTGACTTCCTCTCTGCTGCCCACACTTCTCACTTGCATCCCTTGTTTTTCATAAATGCAAATAATCTTCTCACCAAGTGCATGAAACATCCACCTCCACTTTGGATGAGATGGAGTCATGTTGTGCAGTAAACATCTCCACCGCTTGGTCAGCAGCGGTACTACACCCTTATTATCGCGTCATCTCAGCTATGGCAGCACTTAATCTAAACACTTGTTTTATTTTTTTCTCTTAAATTCAGACTTTAGTCATGGATTAACCTGTGTCAGAGTCAATTCTCTGCAATTAAGGTGATATCTTTTTTCTTTGATTTTTTGTCCACTCCCAGGAAGTTCTACTACATCACACTGCTGAGAGACCCTGTGTCCCGTTACCTCAGCGAGTGGAGGCACGTCCAACGCGGGGCCACATGGAAGACCTCGCTGCACATGTGCGATGGACGCACACCCACGCCCGAGGAGCTGCCCTCCTGCTACGAGGGCTCCGATTGGTCGGGATGCACGCTGCAGCAGTTCATGGACTGTCCCTACAACCTGGCCAACAATAGACAGGTACGGATGATGTGTCAGGTGTCTGGGGGATTGTTTGTTTCTTCTTTGTCCAATTCAACCATAAAAGTCAGAAGGCACATATGTTAGACTTGAGAGCGGCCATGTTGGCTCGCACAGTCTGCATTTGGAGAGGTTCTTGTGCACCAAACTCATCCAAACTCAAACTTGATGGAGCTTCCTTTGTCCGTACCGCTAACTCTTCCTCCATAAAATTGTCTTTTTTTTAAATTAACCAACTGCTGATTGATGATGAATGAATCCAGAGGTGTGTCCCTATACTTTTGTTCATATGGTGTATTTATTTTACTACCTTTCCTTTTATTATTTATGTCTATAAATATGTTAACTGGGTATATAGGATATATTTTTTATATATAATATAACTAATATATTTGATTGCTAATTATACAATGTATATTTCTAATAATCCTCGGCCATCTCTGTGTGGAGTTTGCATGTTCTCCCCGTGCATGCGTGGGTTTTCTCCGGGTACTCCGGTTTCCTCCCACATTCCAAAAACATGCTAGGTTAATTGGCCACTCCAAATTGTCCATAGGTATGAATGTGAGTGTGAATGGTTGTTTGTCTATATGTGCCCTGTGATTGGCTGGCCACCAGTCCAGGGTGTACCCCGCCTCTCGCCCAAAGACAGCAGGGATAGGCTCCTCCACCCCCCCCACCCCCCCGTGAAGAAAAAGCGGTAGAAAATGAATGAATGAATGAATATTCTAATAATGATGTATTAATTTAGTAATTATTTATTGTTTCATATAATATATAATGTAATATATAGAATACATACTATTGCATATATGAATGAATATATCATTATAATTATAATTATTTGATATAAAATAATGAATTTTGTTTTACTTTTTCCCACAAATAAAAACAATTCTACAAATGAAATAAATTACTCAACACAGGCTCTAATCTGCAAGAGTTACAGCGTACAGTACATGTAAAAACATGAGTAACAGGCTTCTCTACACATCTTAAAATAAACACCAGCGGAAGTTTGATGATCTATCTTTAACAGGCTATCCTTGCATGATGTTGCTGTTAAAGTGACTAAAGTGTTAAAGTGTAATGTTAGCACCGGAGCTTGCATAGCGACAGTACCGTTGTCAACCTGTGTGTCCTCTTGTCCCATTCCTTAATGTTTATTACGTTTATTAGGTTGGACAAGTGCAGAGCTACAGTGTATGTGTAAAAAGTTGATAGCACATCTTGGCGACACACCACAACAACAAACATCTCATTAGCGTTAAACTCAGAGACACGACAAAGCGGCGTGTTCCCAGCAGGGCTCACTAAGAGCACTTTTAGACTTTCCATTTAGTTTGTGTGAAAATACTTCCATATTGGATTGTCATGACTTTTTGTCGGTGTATATGTGATATAGGAATGAAGAGTCTAGCTTTTGGTGCGGTTAAACTACTTAGAATTCCTACGAGGCCCGTTGTACCTGGCCCGGGATAAAGTACTTTGCACTGAAAGATCTCAATGTGCATTCAGGAAGTGTTGTGTTACAGTAGAGACGCGGCGCTGCATACTGATGCATTCACACCGCATGCACCTGCTGGACCGCCAGGATGCTTAAAATGCGTGCATCTGCGTGTGTCTGTGTGTGTGTGTGTGTGTGTGTGCGTGTGTGTGCAAGCAACACACATTTATAAGTCACAGGACCCTGAGTAATAACACCCTCAGGCTCAGATGAGATAAGCTGGCCAACACATTTATGTGGGAGTCTGAGATAGCAGGAGAAAAAAAAGAAAGTGTGAATTGGGAGGTGTTTATGGCCGACGGGCAAACTTCTGAGCGTGTGCAATTCCTCCTTGTAGCCACTTTTGCGACTCCCCGGGAAAAATTAGTACACGTCTGTTGGGTTTGCTTTTGGAACATCTGACTGATAGCTCAACTCAACTGTCAAAGCCTTGTTGCCGTTGTTTGCAGCAGAACAAATGAAGGCTAGGTATTGGCTTGGTAAATAGCATACCGTGCCTGTAACACACGCACAAAACTGCAAATGTTTTGGAAAATTATGAATAGAAAACTTTGGTAATGGTTTTATGGTAATGGTTTAATTTCATTTGAACATGCATCAGATTACAATTGAATGCATCCCATAATCAGTTCACAGTTCCGCATGTCCAAAAGGAGTAGGAAGAAGCTAAGCTTATTAAATCCTAACCCTCCATCTGGTACTTTTACAATCAGTAACTCTTACATTTGTTCACTTCCTGCTTTCCATAATACAGTTTAAGGTTGTTTTTTTTTGTTTTTTAATAATGCACCTCGTACCGAAGTACAAGGTGATATGACCATACAATGACATAATGGGTACCATAGTGCGTGTCAATATAAAGGATTGACCGAAATATCGGCCGGCCGATATATCGGGACGATATTTGCGTTTTTTCCTTGTATCGGTATCGGCCGATATGTGCGTGGGTTCGCCGATGTATTTTTCCACCGCATGATTTACAGTCAGGCATCCGCCGGGGCAGCTTTGTGTTGCCCCGGCGGCAGAGGACCCCGCAACACACATAGTCGCGGTACCCCGCCCCCATTGTTGAGTCACATCAAGAGCGCGTTTTCAAAAGTAATAGAGCTAGCTTGCTTTTAACACTTTACCAAGCCCATCACATTTCACTGGGTGATCGCTAGGCATAACACTTTAATATATCGTACTAAAATTGTGTCAGTGTGAGCGTGTGTTTGTGGGTGTGGAGGCGGGGGGGGGGGGGGGGGGCGTCACACTGTGGAGGAGCAGTCATCACATTGATGCTAGATAAATTTAAACTATGACAGAAATTAATATTTATTCCTTTTAATGTTGATAATGCCGTTGAAATGTGTGTTTAAGAAAGCTGAATCCTACTGTGTTCAGTGTTTACGTTTCAATAAATATTTGTTTAAACATGAGACCTGGAATATTTGTTATCATGGTCATTTTTTCATGTAAATTGAGGGATCAAAAGCAGTATCGGCCACAAATATCGGCCCAAGCAAAATCGGCCATCGGCTAAGGGTGATGGAAAAAATCGGCATCGGCCCCAAAAAAAACATGCACGGCACGGTGGTCTAGGGGTTAGCACGTAGACCTCACAGCTAGGAGACCAGGGTTCAATCCCACCCTGGGCATCTCTGTGTGGAGTTTGCATGTTCTCCCCGTGCATGCGTGCATCCGGTTTCCTCCCACATTCCAAAAACATGCTAGGTTAATTGGCCAATTTGGGGAAAATTATAACAAAAATGCCAATCATGGACCCGTCTGAGAAATCCCATTTAAGTTAGTTATGGGGACCTGTGATTGGCTGGCGACCCAAGCAAAATCGGCCATCGGCTAAGGGTGATGGAAAAAATCGGCATCGGCCCCAAAAAAAAACATATCAATCGATCCCTAGTCAATATAGTGATATATATAGCACATCATGACTGGTTCAAGACTCTTCATCCTTGTATTTAGCAAACATCAACTGCTTGTATTGTTTCTTGAATTGGCTCATCGTTGTGCATTGTTTGAGGTCCTTACTCAATCCATTCCACTTTGATTTTGATACTACTTTCTTAAGTTGGCATTGGCATTCGCAAAAGTGTTTGGAGTTGTTTGGTTGCTGATCAACCCCTGAGGCCTGTTATGTTTGCAAGCTCCGTAATGTCATTATCGTGTAAACAAACGAAATGATCAAACTTAAAGCTCCTATCTGTGTAGCTGAATGACAAATTGCTAACAGAGCTCCTGGCTTTATTTTAAGCTGTGTAGCAAAGCCTGCCTTTTCTTCGGGCTTTGTATGCTTTGTTTCTGTATTTTCTGGTCTTGCCTCTGATGCCTCCATAGTTTTTCCTTTTCATTTACAACAGAAACTTCACCTCTAATTTTTTGTCGGCGGTGTGCTTCTTCTATTGGATTGAACAGGCTACATGTTGATTCATTTGAGCACTGCTGCCATCTCGCTGCAGGCTTGTATATTGTTCAAGCATGAATTCCATGTGTGCAGACAAGCACGAAGACACTGATACGGAAAGCCCTCCTGCCTCTTTGCCCCGACTCCACTTAATTCTCCCCCAATGATTTGCTCTACCACGCAATTGTGGAGTGTTTCTTTACAATGGCGCCAACTAGTGGTCTGGCATCATACTACGTATAGTAGTAGTGTTTTGTTGTTGTTGTTTTTTGTAGGTAAAGTATATTAGAACAAGAATTGTTTTGACAGTGCAGTGTTCCCTTGTTTATTGCGGGGTCCCCAAAATAGCCGCAAAGTTATTTATTATAAGTTATTTGTTTCGCCTTTGTACACCTTTAACATGTCCTCACATTTCTCTCTTGTTTAACCTTCCTCTTGTGTTAGCTTTCTGGTATCATCTCTTATGTTACCGGGTCAGTTTTGACCCATGTATTAAATCAGCTATAAAATACAAAAACAATAAGTTACCATCAAATTTGCTTCTCATGTCTTGGTTTCCTTCTTAGGCTTCCTCATCCATGAAAATGTTGATTTTAATACTTTTGGTGTGGGCATTTTTTGTCACAATACCCCTCAATTTTAATTTCCAAAAATGGTCAAATGAACCTCAAAAGAATCATATTAATAAATTGAATTCTTTTGTTACCTGGCTATTACTGAGGGATATAGAACATATCTCTTAAATCAATTAGTTTTATTTATTTTCTCATTTTAGATTTAATCACTAAAGAAACATCTATGGCAGAGGTAGGGAACCTATGGCTCGGGAGCCAGGTTGGGCTCTTTTGATGACTGTATCTGGCTCTCTGGATTTCTTACCACAATAAAAATGTATTTTTGCTAACATTTTAAAGTAAACATCACAGAAATCACTGTTAAAAATAATATTAAAAATCAAAACTTTCTTATGCATTTTAATTCGTCCATCTATTTTCTACTGCAATACGGCCAACCATATCCATCTTTCCTGATGATATTTTCCAGGTCATACACCAAAACTTGATTATTACTGGATAATGCGGTAGTCTACCTCGGTCATTGAGATGTCAACATGTAAATGTAAACTTTCCTCCTTTAGTCAAATAGCTAAAGCTGCAGAAGCAAGCCTTCTGATGAAGATGGCCAAAAGAATGAAATATACAGAGTACGGTGCAAAACCATGCAGCAGCAGAAGTTGCATTAATGGCAACAAGTATTTGATTTATTATTAGACACTGTGCTGCTCACGAAAGTGTGCTGGCCACACCCCATTGGCATGGGGTAGTGTGCCTGGTCTACGTAATTAGAGCCCATTATATCTAAAACTGTTGGTCTTACATAAAAATGCACACATTTTATTGCATTCAATGTTTAAAAAAATGTATATGGCTCTCACAGATACACATTTTAAAATATCTGGTCTTCATGGCTCTCTTAGCCAAAAAGGTTCCCGACCCCTGGTCTATGGTGTTCAGGTCAATTTTGAAATGAAAAAGCAGAACAGGTTCAGATCTTGGTTCACTGTACTTCTTGCCATTCTTTCCATGATCCAAATTGTAAATGTGAAATCAGCCATCAGTCAATTGAGTGAATTCCCCTCACATGTCTGGACATTGAAAAAACGGTCAAAATGAGAATCCCCTGAAGTATACATGATGAGAAGAGGAGCTGGTTGTCATTGTGTTGGCTAATTGTACACTTATGATTTCAATTTTGGCTCAAAATATTGCTTTATAGTCATATTATTATAACCGGGTCGAAACCAACCCTAACAATACAGTGGTCATAATTTCAACCAGACCATTTTAAAATGTAGTAAAAATTATTTTTTTGGTTTTATTTTGTGAAAATAGAGTTTCCTGACAAAGTCAAACAGCCTTGATGCAATAAACAAATGTTATGGGATTCTTTTTGTGCATTAAAATGTGAAACTGGTCGGTGCCGACCCTAACACAAGAGGAGGGTTAAACTCTCAAAGTAAAAATTTCATTTGAATTTTTATGCACAACCTACTTGGTCGGACACAACAAATAGATTCTTCAGTCATTCAGCTGTGGTGTTTTTGTGACCTTGTTAATAAGTGTTGCACCTTCCGTAGTGTTTATCCAGCATCATACTGAGGATTCATTTGTTCCTTCGGGGGAAGGCTTCAGTCCAGGGGTCCAGCTGGCTTCTTAAGCCATTTTGGGTGCAAAGCATTTCTTGTTGTGGGTTTTGTTGGGGCGAGGGCTTGTGGCCTCGCAGCGTTCGTAGTCGTACACTTGGCTATCGCTTACAGTACTGTATGGGCGGCGAGCAACAGCTCACAATGTTGGCTAGTTTGCTCAGGGCCACAACAGGAAGACTACAGCAGAAGACTGCAACATTTGACTTCCCATAATGCAATTCCCATCTTCCTAAAGGGCCATACTCGGCCTGTAACAGCGTGTGAAATTGTTTTGAAAAAGCACAAAAATTGCACTCATTCAACAGCCCCTGTTGTTTTTTAGGCTTTAATGTAATCATCGTACAAACAAATGAACACAAACGTGATTATTTTTCAGCTGCATGTTGTCATATCAACACCTCCACAAATTCCTTGTTGTGTGTCCTGTCCTAGGTGCGCATGTTGGCCGACCTGAGTCTGGTGGGCTGCTACAATATGTCCACCGTCCCCGAGAAGAAGCGGGCCCAGCTCCTCCTGGAGTCGGCCAAGAAGAATCTGCGAGACATGGCTTTCTTCGGCCTGACGGAGTACCAGAGGAAAACCCAGTTCCTCTTTGAGCGCACCTTCCGATTGCGCTTCATCAGACCCTTCATGCAGTACAACAGCACCCGCGCTGCCGGCGTGGACCTGGACAATGCTACGGTTTGTTATTTTCCGTTGTGTAACGATCTTGTTATGCATCTCCAACAAGTCTACAAAAACCTGAGTGGGAACACGGCGGTGGTCTTACAATGCTGTGAAGCAACTTGGCATGACTCCATGTTCAAGAAAGCAGCATTGCTTTAAAGATGCTCCTTTGATTGGACCACTGTGGGAGTTCTGAGGTTCACTTTCCAGCAAATAAAAACCAAAAAAAGAAAGTTCTCTGGCAGACTGTTGACTTGTACATCAAAACCCCCGGCAGAAGGGACGAGAGAAAATAACACAGCAGCTGAGTAAAGGTGTTCTGATGGTTATTGTCACTATAAAAAAGAGCAAGCCTGCAGAGTGTGATGTGGGTGGGAGGCAGTGTGGGCTTAAAAAGCACACACACACACACACACACACACACGTTCTCATTTTTGCTTTCAAATCCAAACTTCTTAAGGCCTAGTGTTACTCTAGCAATTATTCAAAGAAAAATATAAAATTATCACTTTGGTTGGCTTCCTTTGATGACCTGTAGAGTCATTTTTGAACTGATGATGTCTTTGTGTTGCTACTATTTACAGTACCTGGTCAGCCCCACATTGAATGCCCTATTTCTGTCTCTGTGTATCTGTTGCTGTAAGCCAGTGCTTCTCTATTATGTTCTAGTACAGGGGTGGGCAAGCTTTTTGACTCACGGGCCGCATTAATTTAACAAAATTGACGGGGGGGATTATGTAGTATTTTACACGTAACAGTCCATTTTTACACCTATATTTTTACACATATTTTACATGTAAAAGTGTTATGCAATCTGCTATATGTGCACTTTGAAATCATTTATTTGATGTAAAGTGTGTTATAAATGTATTATTATTATTATTTTTATTAGAATTATTATCATTATTAGTTATAGTAATGTTATTATATTATTATTATTATTTTGTTAATAATAATAATATTACTGCCATTATTATAGTAATATTATTAACAACAATATTAATATAATAGTAGTATTATCATTATTGACAACATTATTATTATTATTATTATTATTATTATTACTATTATTGTGCTTGTGCTCCTTTTTCCAGGAGTATTTTGTAAACAACAGACCACATCAAATAACGAAATTGATAAAGCAGCTACCTCAACCATCAAAAAGTTGGCACAAGCCACGATGCCAGGTTATGTGTTGAGTTTAAATGAAATACTTTGGAAAAAACAGGCGGGCCATATTGAAACACTTGGCGGGCCGGATGTGGCCCCCGGGCCGTAGTTTGCCCACCCCTGTCCTAGTACAAATACAGCACATGGTAGCGCTGTTATTAAACCCTGAAAGTTTGTGCGCTCTACAAAACCACCCACTGTAATTTTGTACACGCATTTAGGAGACTGACCAGCCAGTGCTTGTGAAATTTGTGCAAGATTGGTTGAAAAACTGGGCGGCACGGCGGTCGAGTGGTTAGTGCAGACCTCACAGCTAGGAGACCAGGGTTCGATTCCACCCTTGACCATCTCTGTGTGGAGTTTGCATGTTCTCCCCGTGCATGCGTGGGTTTTCTCCGGGTACTCCGGTTTCCTCCCACATTCCAAAAACATGCTAGGTTAATTAGCCACTCCAAATTGTCCATAGGTATGAATGTGAGTGTGAATGGTTGTTTGTCTATATGTGCCCTGTGATTGGCTGGCGACCAGTCCAGGGTGTACACCGCCTCTCGCCCGAAGACAGCTGGGATAGGCTCCAGCACCCCCACGACCCTCGTGAGGAAAAGCGGTAGAAAATGAATGAATGAATGGTTGAAAAACTTGTCCATAATCGATCAAAACATCTTTTTTTGTCATAAGTATATAGATCAGGGGTCATCAGGTGCTACTTTGTGAGCACGGATAGTATGAAGGGCTACATGACCTGTGAACTTCCAAAATGACAAAACTGCACGGATTACTTTTTAGTAATCAGAACAAAAGGAATAGTAGTATTAACACGATGTGAAGCGACTGCTCACATATCAATGTTCATTATTTTCCACAATAACGGTAACAAAAACATATTTTTTTTTAACAAGAAACATTTACGTATTTATGTGCTCACAAATTTGAAAGCCAGAGACAACACCTTTCTGTGATTTTTTCACCTGCCTAGTGAAAAAAGTCCTTTGTTTGTCCAAAGCTGCCTTTAACAAACGAGCCTTTTCCGTCCTTAATGTGCTGCCGGGTGGGTAGCTCGCATTGAAGCTTTCGTGACAAGTTTTGAAGTGTCTCTCCACATTGTGCCGCTTTGGTATGGCAACAGTCGTCCCGCAAATAAGATACATACATTTTTCTTCAAAATACGTAAATAAAAATTCTTCCTCCCAATCACTGTGGAAAATGTAAGTCCTTTTTCGCTTTTCTGCCATGTTTTTGGGGGCTAAACTGCACGAGTAAGCTAACTCCTCATCACCGCTGCACTATATCGGAAAAGCGGTGAGCGGACGCGTGCGCACACATGAACTATGACTTGAGGTAAGAGTTATAAAATATTCATTCATTCATTTTCTACCGCTTTTCCTCACGAGGGTCGCGGGGGGTGCTGGAGCCTATCCCAGCTGTCTTCGGGCATAAGGCGGGGTACACCCTGGACTGGTCGCCAGCCAATCACAGGGCACATATAGACAAACAACCATTCACACTCACATTCATACCTATGGACAATTTGGAGTGGCCAATTAACCTAGCATGTTTTTGGAATGTGGGAGGAAACCGGAGTACCCGGAGAAAACCCACGCATGCACAGGGAGAACATGCAAACTCCACACAGAGATGGCCGAGGGCGCAATTGAACCCTGGTCTCCTAGCTGTGAGGTCTGTGCGCTAACCCCTAGACCACCGTGCCGCCCGTTATAAAATATTTTCGTTTAAATTTTTGATGTTATAAGACGATTAAAAAAATACATGAATGTAAGCAATTCTGATTCAAAATTTAAAGCACAAAATAACAATGATAATTTGTAATCAGTGCTATTTTTTGAAGATGCCACGCGGGCGCCTTAAGTGGTCCACGTGGGCGCCCGCGGGCACAGCGTTGGTGACACCTGATATAGTGTTTTTAGAATTTTATTTTATTTTTTATTATTCTACCGCTTATCCTCAGGAGGGTTGCAGGGGTGCTGGAGCCTATCCCAGCTGTCTTTGGGTGAGAGGCGGGGTACACCCTGGACTGGTGGCCAGCCAATCACAGGGCACATATAGACAAACAACCATTCACACTCACATTCATACCTATGGACAATTTGGAGTGGCCAATTAACCTAGCATGTTTTTGGAATGTGGGAGGAAACCGGAGTACCCGGAGAAAAGTCACTCATGCACGGGGAGAACATGCAAACTCCACACAGAGATGGCCGAGGGTGGAATCGAACTCGGGTCTCCGAGCTGTGTGGCCTGGACAAGAATTTATTCAAAAAAATCTTTTCTTGTCTGTCCTGTCTTTTCTTCAGGTTCAGCGCATAGAGGAGCTGAACGAGCTGGACATGGAGCTGTACGACTACGCCCGGGACCTATTCCAGCAGCGTTATCAGTACACCCGGCAGCAGGAGCGGCGGCTACAGCGCATCAAGAACCACATGCAGCAGAGCCACCTGGGCCTGGGCCTCAACCTGTGGCCCTCGCGCAGCCGCCAGACCTCCGGCTCGTACCCAGAGAACGATGAGGAGAACCAAAGGGAGCGGAATGACGAGGAGGAGGCGGGGGGCAGGACGGAGGAGGCGGCAGGTGGCAGCAGCAGCAGCAGCAGCAGCAGCAGTCGACTCCCCACTGAGGACTACATGAACCAGATCATCAACCGCTGGTAGCAGCAGAACTTATGTAACATAACAAAGAAACACTATTTTGCATTTAAAGTGTCGACAAAAAGACCCCTCCCCCGGTGGTTAACGGTTGCCATGGCAACCAGGGCCCACCCATTTATCTGCACCCGCCTGCCCCCCCCCCCCCCCCCCCCCCCCCCCCGCTGGGTCCTTCTATGTCTCCCGTCTTCATTAGAGGGATATTTTTAAAGTTGCTGACATCAGACATCCTCTTTTCGCCTCATAAAGAGTGAATTCCAAGTGGCGAGGGATCGGTCTATTTCCTGGACAAATTCAAAGAAAGCGGCAAAGACTGACAATGACGATGCTTTTAGGATAATTTAGCTCATAATGTTCCTCTCTTTATGTGTTATTCTTTTTTTAAAGCAGAATTCTAAAACACTGAGACCAACGTTGCTGCCTGAAGATTCCTTTTACTTCTTGTGACCTTTTTGGGTTTTTTTTTTTTTTGCTCATGCATCTGTGTACAATGGACCATAGCCATTACTGAAGCCTTGCATCACGCTGGCGGCTGCTGAAAGGAGGGCGGTCTACTTCTATGCCCACCGCACCACCCCACCCTCCGCCCCTTCCAAAGCTCTGGTTGCTCAACAGCCATTTGCTTCTTTCTCCTTTCACACCTTGCAGACTTTGACAGCCAATTACTGGATCTCACACAGGTTCGGCCGAGGCATCAAAAGTCAGGCGAAGTGTGCTTTGAGGCAGACGGGGTGGAAAAAGTAGTGGTCACCATGGTGATACGAGGCCCTTAATCGAGCCAGTGGCATTTACAGTTTGTCCTTCACAAAAAAAACAAATTGTCATACACGACTTTGGCTGTTTGACAGCCTAGGGTGAGGTTGCAGTGCCTCGACGTGCTGGGATCCACATCAGGGTTTCTCCAACCTTTTCACCACCGATATAATTGCCATAACTTGCTGCCATAATGCTCTACTTATGCTTGATCTCTTAAGAGGTCCACTCACATATTTGACCCCACTGACAAAAAAAAATGTCAGCTTTCCAAAAGCTTCTAATATTCGCTATTTTTTTTTTTTTTTCATGTTGAAAAGAGTCAATCTTTTAAAGCTACTTCATCCAGGAAAATACCTATCAAATGTGAATTATTCTTAGGGGATTTTAACCCTTTAGAGCCAGTATGATTTTGTTTTGTGTTTTTTTTTTTTGGGAAAAACATACATTTCAAGGAGTATTTGTTTATTATTATTATTATTATTATTATTATTATTATTATGAGGCCCTGAGATGGGATTGTATTATTACTGTGTCAGTATGTGGTTCAAAAAGATCCGCTGTGGCGATTCCGTAATCAGGAAAAAGCTGAAGGAAACAAAGATTTTAGGACAAAAAATGGCCACTTCCCAAAAATTGCTCTAAAAGTTTGATATCATAATGTTTTCTTCCGCTTTAAATTAGTCTATCAAATCAATGAAATAATCCATTATTTGCATGTTTACATACGTTTTTGTTTTTTTTTTTATTTTAAAAAAGCAACAAAAATAATTTTCCATAAAATACCTTTCAGGGAGTATTTGTAGTTTTCATTATTATTGATAAGAGGCCCTTATCATTGCTTATTGCATTTTTTTACAATGTCAGATTTCAAACTCATACTCATGTCCACAGGATAAAAACAAGTCAAGCTTTAAAAAAAAGAATCAACCTGAAATATACCTATAAAATAATCCAGTAAAGGCCACTACATATGTATAATGCAAATGTTTTTTTATGAAATTTTTTTTTTCCATAAAATCCAATTGAAGGGGCATTTGTTTTATTAGGTCCTCAGATGGGTAAATGATTGGCAGCAGCACCGATAAATAATTTTTTTTACTGTCAGATTTGCTTCCCAAAAACTGCTCTACAAATATGATATATTCATGTTTATTACACTGTAAACAAGTCTATCTTTACAATAAAAAAAAACTACCAGCAGGAATAACCTTATAAAATAACTCATTAAAGGGTAACAGTATGGTTGTATAACAAAACTGTTTATTTGTGGGGAGGCTTCATAAAATAAAATTCAAGGAGTATTTGTTTTTAGTAGTATTATTGTTAGTTCCTGAGATGCATTTCCATGCATACTTCAGCCTGAAATATACAAATGTGTTTAGTCCACATCTTGCAAAAATACATTTTGCTGCATGCTTTGAGTGGGGAAAAAGTAGTGCCATCAAGTGGACAAATAGTCCAAATAAAAACCTTAACATAAATGACTGCACTAGCTTAGATAAATGTTTGCTCACAATTATCATTTTTTAATGGGACATTTTGCCACTTTTTTAGTCCAAATTAAGGAACTGTTTTCCAAATGAACCTAAAGGCTCTTAATTGAAACCTCAGTACCATATTTGACGAAGTTTGGGAAACCCTGGTGTGCATTGCCAGTAAAAATCTGCATTATAAAGTCATTTTTCTTGACTACTCGTGTGGATGAATGTGTGTTTAAATAAAATGTACAGTACGCCTCCTACTGGCCTTTGTAAATAGTGTGCTTGAATGGATGACTGAGACTTTCATGACTAATAATAACAACGCCATTTCATTATTTGTTTTTTGTTTTGTTTGTTTCCCCCCCGGTGGTGGAGTCATAGCCTTGCAGCCATAGCAACCGATACTCACTTCAAAGCGGTAGTACTGCTCTCATTATCGCACCTCCTTATTTGGAAGTCTTCCCCAAAATGTCAGCTCGGGGTTGGGTTCTGATGGCAGCCCTCCAGTGTTAAATTTGGGAGGAATTTTCCTCTATTTTGCAAATATAGCATTCAGGTGTTGGTTCAAAGCTGGTACCAAACACAGAGCCTTATTAGTTACTTACTTACTTACTTACGTAAAGTATATGTTCTTAAAAATAACACAATTATTTTTTTTTTTTTTATGAATTTAATTAAGTTGCATCTTTGAGAAACAGTCGCCAAGGTTACAAACTCAAATGCTGGCCACAACACATGGGGGTGGAGCTAGTCCAGGGTTGAATACATTTGTTTTAATGCTAACTCATTTGTCTACGATGTTTTCTATTTATAACAAACTGTTGAGCTGTAAAATTGTTGTCATTTGTCGTCCAGCCTCTTACAGCCGGTCTTTGATTTTCAAGCCATAGATTGGTCACATGTCAAACAAACAACGGGCGCTAATGTTTTTTTCGGGTTGCGAGACAAACTTACGCACTTCGTACATCTTCCTGCGTCACCCGTACGGCAAACGAGTGTCTTTCATATGTTTTGCTGGTGTCAGGTTTAGGAAAAATGTCTTTTTTTTTTTTTTTTTTCCATCTGTCATACTTATGTGTGTCGTGCACACGTCCACCCCGCATAAATAATGAACCTTCGGATAGTTCACATTCCTTCTCAATGGGTGTTGTGTCTTACGCCTTCATGGTCACCACAAGGATGGTCTCCACGAACACAAAAAATAATAATAATTCATTTTTTTTAATGTGCCCGGCTACAGTTATGAATCCAGCCAAGCATGCGAGCTCAATACAGCTGCCTCAACATTTTCCAGCAGGAAGACGCTTTGAGAAGATGTGACGTTGTGTAGCATCTATTTGTGTTCTTTTTTTTTTAGCAGGGATCTACTCTACTCCAAGTACTGTTCAGTAATAAGCAAAAATATTATAAAAAGTAAAATTTCAGGACCCCCCCCCCAAAAAAAAAATGTATAACACATAAAATAATATTAACTTGATGTTTTTTTTATTTTTGGAGTGTAGCCAAGCCAATTTAAAGGAGAGTTTTTGTTCCTTTATTACTAAACCAAGTGGAAAGGATCCATATGTGAGCCGTCAAAGCCCAACCCCAGCTTCTTCAAGCAAAAGCAGTAGACATGAATTAACCAATGAGAGGGGAAGAGAAGATATCACGGTGTAGTTTAATGACACTGAATGTAGTCCAGCTTTCGTGTCAGGGGCCTATGGTACTCTTACATCACATTACATCCGTCTGTGTCAAGTTGCAATGACGGAGAACGGACACACCGGGAGTGGAAATATGCTGCTTTTTATGTAGCCTTGGCTGACAATGCAATAGAACCCAAGGGAAAATGGCGAAACAAATAAGTCACATTTGTTGTGTTTTGTATGAACTTCCAATTGCGTGTCACAAAGTGCAGCTCCGCATGACATCATTGTCACAACAAACCTTCCGTAGAAATATCCGGATTGCATTTAAATGATTCCAGAATAATATCTGATGTCTTAACGAGTTTCCATCGTGACGGTAAAGCAACCCAACTGTGATATCCAAGTACCCTGTTATTTTTTTAAATTATTTTTATTTTTTTAAAGCTGTGTAGAGCGTGAGCGATAGAGACTTTTTTTTTTTTTTTTTTTTTTGGTGCTGTCTGTCTCTGGCTTCTTCTGTGTTTATGTATGCATCATTCTGGGCTCTGGTTCTTATGATTGCAGCAATGACTCATCATCATTGTCAAACCACCAATTAAAATATTTCATTTTTACAGACTTGACTGTGTCGTGCTTGTCACTGCCAATCGTGTGTGACGTTTCTATGCTATTATTACTACATGCAAACATTGGGCTCAAACCACACCACAAGTGTTTAAACTTGAAATGAAGCAATTAGATTGTAGGATTTACAACATAAAGGGGAACTGCACTTTTTGGGGAATTTTGCCCATCATTCTCAATCCTTATGTGACATCCTTATGCGCATTCTAGCGCGAGAAAATGAGTTAATATGAGCTAGCTAACAACAGATGTCATGGGAAATACCTATTTTGATGCTACACCATATTTTTTTGTCGAATTAAGCATTTTTTAAGCATCTAATTAACCTCACCCTTAAGCATTCATAAAAATGGCTAAGTGACCTAAAATACAAATATCAACTATTCAGAATATTCATTCATTCATTTTCTACCATTTTTCCTCACGAGGGTCGCGGGGGTGCTGGAGCCTATCCCAGCTGTCTTCAGACGAGAGGCGGGGTACACCCTGGACTGGTGGCCAGCCAATCACAGGGCACATATAGACAAACAACCATTCACACTCACATTCATACCTATGGACAATTTGGAGTCACCAATTAACCTAGCATGTTTTTGGAATGTGGGAGGAAACCGGAGTACCCGGAGAAAACCCACGCATGCACGGGGAGAACATGCAAACTCCACACAGAGATGGCCGAGGGTGGAATTGAACCCTGGTCTCCTAGCTATGAGGCCTGCGCGCTAACCACGAGACCACTAGAATAAAAAAAACACTACAATATGTAGTATTCAACACTGGTCACTAGGTGTCAGTAATGTTGAGTGAGACACACAAGCACCAAACTTGATCGCCAGAACAACAAGCTTTTGTTGCAGGTTTGATTTGTCTCACAACAGGCACCATCATCGCTAATAAAAAACATGAGCTGCTGTTTCGGGCACAAGCCACGTTGAGCTAAAACGCAACTCTGAACTCTCAGCATCACTTCCTGTCTGCCCTCCACTCACTTCCCCTAATGCTGTGACACATTTACAGCAACACACACAAGTGTCTTAAACGGCTTATTTTCACTTTCTTATATCCACATTGGTTAGCATTCAGCCCATTAGCGTGTTTTTCAGTTCATGTCGAATATTTGCATGCCTGTTTTTTGTCACAAAACACCCTTCATTGTTAGCGTCCTATTAACTAGCTAAACAAAATCTTACGTCACCCCCCGTCTAAGATGTCATTAGTGACTGACACAAGAATGTTAACACAAAACATGTTTTTATAGTTTTACGTGCATTCTAAATGCAGATAAATGAGGAATGAAAGGAATAAATGAATATTTAGGGTTACCTCCCAAAGACCCAATGTGACAGCAAGATCAACCACCACCACCAGCTTCCTGTTTTCAGTCCTGTCAAGCATCACGTCTTCAGTGAAGGTAAAAGCAACATTAAATGGTTATTTTTATATGTATTTCAAATAGCTTTTTACATGCAAAACGATACTATTAGATTTAGTTAAAGGGGTAGTTCTGTTTTTTTTTTTTTTTTGCAGTGTCATCCATCAACTTCCCGTCCTGTGAGCCCAATTCTGGTCTGATTTTGGTGATGAGAAACGCAGTTTGGTAACTTATTGGGGCTACTTAAGTAGAGTTTGGCTTATCAAAGCTATATGGGCCGGAAAGAGTCATACATTTGTATGACAAAATCAGACCTCACAAATCTCTCGGCTTTACTTTCTCCGACGTCGTATTATTGGCTGTCAATTGCCGTGTATGTGATGATCTTCATCCGCTGTAGAACACGTATGTAAACAAGATGGCTGCAACGTTCACGGATGTATCTTCATCACATACAGTATACATATAGATGGATAGATATAGTTGCTCAGATTCTTTTTGCTGGCCATGTCATTTGTTGCTAGGCAGATTTCATAAGACACAACATTGTGGGGCAGCATATACTACATTCAAATGAAGACAAATAATGCTCATAGAAGTAGTTGTGGTCATGAAATGCCAATATTGTTACAATTTAAACCTCAAATTTTCTTTTTTGCTAGATAGATTTCATTGGGCACAGAATCTTTAAAAAAACTAATGAAAAAAAATATTTTAATTTTAATTTACAACTAAGCAGGCACAACAACATTGCTCAAATTCTTATTACTGGCCATCCCACTTGTTGCTAGGCAGATTTCATAAGACGCAACATTGTGGGGCAGCATATACTACATTCAAATGAAGACAAATAATGCTCATGGAAGTAGTTGTGGTCATGAAAAGCCAATATTATTACAATTTAAACCTCAAATTTTCTTTTTTGCCAGATAGATTTCATTGGGCACAGCATCTTTAAAAAAACTAATGTTAAACTAAAAATGTTTTAATTTTAATTTACAACTAAGCAGGCATTGCTCAAATTCTTATTACTGGCCATGCCACTTGTTGCTAGGCAGATTTCACATGGTTACAACATTGTGGGGTGGTGAAAACTTTGTAATCATGAAAAAAAATAATTGTAGACATAATAATAATACTAATACGTAATAATACTACTAAATTGTAGACGTTTAAGTCTTCCATCATCACAAAACGTGCTTTGACAACATTGGGTGGGTCTTTCCACCTGCACGTCCATGTCCGTCATAATGCCATGGCCATCTTGAATGTCTCGGCAGTAAGGTGCCGCTAAAGCAGGGGTCTCAAACACACGGCCCGCGGGCCAAATGTGGCCCCCGCCTTGATATGAAGGTTTAATGTTAGTGCGGCCCGCGCAAGTTTGATATGGATGCTGTATGGTATCATGTACCCAGAAAAAATTATTACGTTTGATTAATGTTCATGTTAAAGGTTAAATAACTGTTAATAGTTATCCTCCCTATCCGTGTGGAAGTGGTAAGTTTTTGCCTATTTAAGTTGAAAGGAAATAACTTGAAGGCTACCGTTTAGGTCGCTAGCTCTCTAGTTTGCGAGTTAGCATGTGTCACAAGACCCTGCAGTTGCGCAATATGTTGTAAATAAAAACAGTATAAATGTGACTATAGTCGTGTTTTGTCATGTCTACAGGGCTCTAATAATGCTTTGTTCATTTTAATCTGAAAAAAATCATTTGTCTACCCACCAACTATATGTGCTTTCTTAAGTTTTTATTATTTGCCGTTTTATTATTATTATTATATTTATTTATTTGTTACTGATTGATTGATTTTCTTTATTCTTGATTTGTTTATTTATTTTTTTATCTTATTTTGTGCAGAAAAATAAAAATTAAGATATTTGAGAACAGTGGAATGTTTTATCAGAGCTTTTATTGTAGAAAATCGGAACCAAAGCACTGAAAAAGTTTGTATATTTTTCTGTTTTCAATAAATGCATTTTTTTTTTTTTTTTTTTAAACCTGATGCGGCCCAGCCTTGCCCAGACCCTAGCTCCAGTGGCCCTCAGGTAAATTGAGTTTGAGACCCCTGCTCTAAAGCCTCTATACTCTACTGTGGGCTGCAAATACATGATTTGCCAAAGCATGCGTTAATTTATTCACTGATCCACTGCTCTGTATTGAATATAAAGCCCATAGTGCAAAGAAACAAAAACAGTGCCATCTGCTGGATCCCTAGTGTGATGATGGAAGAAGGGAGCAGATGAAGCGGAGAGAAAAGAGGATATTTTTGTGTGTGCGTGTTCTCTCTTTGGCAGATGGCGTACGTTTGAATTCCCCGTAGCTCTGAGTGGCTGTCATTTCAAGTGCAGCTAAAACTAAACAATAACGCCTCTGAGGCGGCGAAAAAGTCGTTTTGTTTCTGTGTTATTAGGCGGAGGTTATGCTGGCACTTCCCTGTGATTCTCTTGTAAAAAAACAAAAACACTAAGACAAGCCTTTAAATGATGATTATTATCAGATCAATTGACAGTGAAGCACTATGACGCTGTGGTGATTGCGGCATTGGATTATTGCCTTCTTGGCAGCGGCTGCAGTCGCTGTGGAGTCGGCCCGTTGCCTCTGGTTGAGTCATTTTTATTTCTGCCACTTGCTTGGACATCTCACGTCAAACACTGCATATTAATAGTGTGCTGCAAATCTCTAAAAACACATAAAACACGGAGTTGTGGTGCTTCCAAAAAAGCACAACGTGACGTTAATGCACTATAGTGGAAACATATGATGAGATATAGCATCTTGGGAGCTGATATCATCTTCTGCAACAGGGACAACATGAAGTCATCCATCCACGCGGTAGCCTACTTAGCATGTTGGCGACAAAGTCAGGAGATCAGGAAGATGTATGTTCTCCCGGCGTGTGTGTGTGTGTGTTTTTTTCCTCCCATATTCCAAAAAAAGCTATATATAGTAAATTGGCAATTCTATTGCACCCGCCCTTGACCGCCACCCAACACACAATGCACCGGACCCTTATGCTTGCCCCCGTAGGTGGTGGGTCTACAAGGGGGAGATCCCATGTGGCTTCTTCGGGCTGGGCCTGGCCGGGCTCCACGGGTGAGGCCCCGGTATCCCACATCCGGGCAAGGTACGGTTCCTCCTCTTGCTTGTGTTCTGGTGGCCAGCCAATCACAGGGCACATATAGACAAACAACCATTCACACTCACATTCATACCTATGGACAATTTGGAGTGGCCAATTAACCTAGCATGTTTTTGGAATGTGGGAGGAAACCGGAGTACCCGGAGAAAACCCACGCATGCACGGGGAGAACATGCAAACTCCACACAGAGATACCCGAGGGTGGGATTGAACCCTGGTCTCCTAGCTGTGAGGTCTGCGCGCTAACCCCTAGACCACCGTGCCGCCCGAAACTCTATTTTAACAAAATAAAAACAAAAAAATAATTTTTACTACATTTTAAAATGGTCTGGTTGAAATTATGACCACGGTATTGTTAGGGTCGGTTTTGACACGGTCATAATTATATGACTATAAAGCAATATTTTGAGCCAAAACTGAAATCATAAGAGTACAATTAGCCAACACAATGACAACCAGCTCCTCTTCTCATCTTCTCATGTTTTGACTGCCGCTCCTTCTCTCTCTGGGTTTTGAGTTTTTCCTTGCCCTGATGGGGGTTCAGATCAGGGGATGTCGTTTGTCGTCTATTGTCTATCATCTACTGTTGCCTGCTTGTTAAGCCCTTTGAGGCTCTTTTGTGATTAAGGGCTATATAAATAAACTTGACTTGACTTGACAAATCATGTATACTTCAGGGGATTCTCATTTTGACCGCTTTTCCAGTATACCAGCAGAAAAACAATGTCCAGACATGTGAGGTGAGTTCACTCATTTGATTGGCTGATTTCACATTTACAATTTGGATCATGGAAAGAATGGCAACAAGTACAGTGAACCAAGGTCTGGACCACATTTTTGGTGACAATGAGGGCGAGGACAGACCAGCATAGCCATTGAGATGAGCAGAAGGACAACTTGGCGTATGATCCAGAAGACACAGGTGATGTGAGTCAGATGAAGAGGTTGCTGGTGGTGAAGCTGTTCTATATCCCTCAGTAATAGCCAGGTAACAAAAGAACCTTCAATTTATTAATATGATTCTTATGAGGTTCATCTTACCATTTTTGGAAATTGAAATGGAGGGGTATAGTGACAAAAAAAGGCCTACATGCCCACACCAAAAGTATTAAAACCAACATTTTCATGGATGAGGAAGCCTAAGATGGTAACCAAGACATGAGAACCAAATTTGATGGTATCTTATTGTTTTTAGTGTATTTTATAGCTGATTTAATACATGGGTCAAAACCAACCCGTTAACATAAGAGGTGATACCAGAAAGCTAACACAAGAGGAAGGTTAAGGTGCTGCCATGGCCACCTTTTGGGTCAGGTGGTCCAGAAAACCTCCAAAAACCTAAAAAAAAAAACATCTGAGGTCCTGTCAGGTTGCGCGAGAGGCGGGGTACACCCTGGACTGGTCGCCAGCCAATCACAGGTCCCCATAACTAACTTAAATGGGATTTCTCAGACGGGTCCGTGATTGGCATTTTTGTTATAATTTTCCCCAAATTGGCCAATTAACCGAGCATGTTTTTGGAATGTGGGAGGAAACCGGAGTACCCGGAGAAAACCCACGCATGCACGGGGAGAACATGCAAACTCCACACAGAGATGGCCGAGGGTGGAATTGAACCCTGGTCTCCTAGCTGTGAGGTCTGTGCGCTAACCACTAGACCGCCGCGCCACCCCCGGGGTGATTTAAAGAATCTATTTTATTTTTAATGTTGCTGCCACTGCCCCATTAATGGGCACTTTTGCGTATCCGTATGTTCACAAATAATTTTTTAATACCCTGCAGTAAAGTGCATAATTTTTAGGACTTGTGCTTTTAATTCTGTATGTTTTAAATGCTGAATGCTTATATTGTCATGTAAATTGTAACGAGATTGACTGGCAGAATGGCACCTCATACATGCTCAGAGCCGGCATCCCATCTGAGCATTCTCACAATCCCATTAGGCTCTAAAATGTCTGTATGTGTGTGCGTCATTGCGTGGGCTCTCATAAAAAGTGCTGCAAAACAAATTAACCTCCATATAAATGTTGGTGTCATAGAAATGTAAAGGCATTCAACTCTCAGGTCAAGGCCTAGTAAGGACTCATCCGAGGCTGCTTCGGATGTGATGTGCACAAGCAATTGTACCACCGTGTGCAAGAAAGCCATCATAATTTAAGCCATTATTTATTTATTTATTTTTGCTGTGGCTGTTCCACATGCTTTTTAAGGTTAGTCAGGTGTTTGCAAGCTGCAGAAATTAAAAAATGTTTAAAAGAAAAAGCCGCTACATATTGTTGAGCCCGGCTGACCCCCATTAAACAGTCTGGGACACTTTTTAATTAGCAGCAACTCACGTGAAACGACAGAATGTATTCATTTTAATGGAGGTTTAATTGAGGTCGTTTTTGGTCCCCCGTCGAGGCTTTCAACCTCTAAAATGGCTGCTGACGTGCCACAGTCGTGGTGTAAACCCCACCCGCCCCCAACCCCCCATCCGCCCCGCCCCGGGTGAGCCATTTGGTACGTGACCCCAGAGATGATGACAGCCATTTCCCATAATTCACCATGTTGACAGATGAGCGGGCCCTGCGGGGTGTGTGCACTCCAAGGTGTGTGTGTGTGTGTTACATCATGCTTAATTACACTTGCAGGAAGTGGCTTGTGAGAATGTTCTAGCCAGTCCTTGAATGTGGATACAGCTGATTGGTGTGTGTGTATGTGTGTGTGTGTGTGTGTGCGCGCGTAGCATGTCCATTTGTATCGTAAGGTGGTTGCACATGCACTTTAAAGTGAAGGACAAAGCCGACAGGATAATTAATGTCGCCAGTTTTCTATAAAATGTTAAATCAAACCCTGTAACAGCTCTCTCTGGAGGATCGCTTGTCCAATTTAATTTAGGCTGCAGAGCGAGAAAATGGAAAAAAAAACGCAAAGAACCATGTCTCCTCATCATGGCGCAGTCTTGCCTTACCTTTTTACTTTTGGCAAGACCGCACAACAGGTAGACTAGCCTAGACAGTACACACTAGCAGTGTTGTGTCAATGTGCAATCTATCAGAAATTTACCATAGCTAGAAGAAACAATACATAAAACAAAATTAAAAAGTATACATAACATAACATGTATATGTGTAGGCCTACGCTGAAATAATAACACTGAACTCTCAGCCTTTTTGGTTGCAGTATATGCATAAAATGAAAACAAAATATAGCCAACTTTTAAATAAAAAAGCTGATCAGCTGTCTACATAGTTCCCATTTCCACATAACAATGTTTATTTATTATGTTTATTTATTTACACTGAAAGCAAGAACTGTTTATTTCCTTGATGACCTGTGGCAAGTGTTATGGTCCTGAGCAAAAATTAATTAATAGTAAAAAAAAAAAAAAAGATTGATATTTTCCAGGGCTAGGGAAGGCGAGGTAGGTAGATGCTTTGGTGTGTTTTTTAGGTGTGTCGCCCTACTTTGTTTTTTGCGACTTTGAGTCATGTCATACAATGTATTGCTGTCGTTTTGATCAGGCAAAATTTGTGGTTACCTAAACTCCCTGACAGGACCCCTCCTACCTAACGCCACCGAATCATGAATCCAGGAAGCTACGGAGCCGGCTTTGGTGAGAAGAATAAAACCTTCATTTTGACATACCGCGCTACAATAAATAACATATTTCCTGGTCGTTGTACAGTAATACGGATACATAATCTTAAATAAATGGCATGCAATCTGCAACTACTAAAATTATAAAGATAGCGGTTAGCACAGCTAGCTAGCGACTGCTGCTAGCATCTACGTTGAAGCTGTTATCGTCGCCATTGACTGGTCCAGATGTTTACAAAGAGTTATAATTGCACAGTACTATGATGTGATGTGTTCTATGAAAACGTGTCTGTTAATATACAGTTAATACTTGCTTGACAGCCTATGGGACGGTCCTTGTAAAAGACAGGATGTACAAACTGTGTGGTCATTGGACGAAGGGGCCACGCTGAAAGGTCCTATTGGTTCTCGACCATACCGGTTTTTGTTTACTAGAGAAACTTCCAATGCACCCACAACGTCTTGTTCGGCTATTTTAGTCATAAAGTCGTAACCATTTTGTTTGTGTAGTTGATGGCTTATTAGGAAACCAAAAACGATATCCACTGCGATGCACTGTGGACGGCCAGCCACAGTCATACATGTGTTGTAGCTGCACTGTGGTGAGGATGGGAATTGGCAACTCTCAAAGGCAGAAATAATCCAAAACACCATAAAACACAGGCGATTGGGAATTTTTTGCAGAAGCCAAAAAACACAACGACGCCAAAACAACTGCATGAGAGAAATGTTACAAATTTATGGAGCTGCCAGACGGTTTTGCTACACATTTGGCCCAGTTGGCTACTGTATAATTCTCATGTTGTTTGCTTATCTCATCTATTGTTCCCTTAATTTTAATCGGGAACAGGCTGGACGATGTGGCTTCTATGGATCTTGCCACTGTCGCTGCTCTCAGTTGTTTCTAGTGCTGGGGCAGACTCGAAGGCTGTCACCACCACCCTCACAGCCAAATGGTCTGATACACCCCTGCTGCTGGAGGCCAGGTACTGCTAACATTTCACTGATACAAATAGAAATGTATTTAAAATGCCCCAATTTTTTGTGTGCTGTTCTTCAGTGAGTTCCTGGCAGAGGAGAGCCAGGATAAGTTCTGGGATTTTGTTGAGGCCAATCAGAACATAGAGTATGAAGGTAAGCAAAAGGCACCATATTACATCTCAAATCGATCCTTTATCCTTTATTTCTTTCGGGGGAAAAAGCCTCTAGTCAGCTTGAATTATCTTAAAGGAACAAAACAAGCATTCACATACGCAGGAAACACTGTATGAGATAATTATACTTTGGATGAGTCTTTGTTGTTTGCTTGTCGTCCTCCAGCAGGCACAGATGAGGCCGATTACGACCTGATCGTGAAGAAAGCTAGCACCCTGCTCAGCTCCGTCCAGGTGAACATGCTCAAGTTTGCCCTGTCCCTCAGAGCCTACTCGGCAACAGTACACTCCTTCCAGCAGGTACACGGAGTCACACTATTTTCCTCATGTTCCTGCTGCTATAGCACTCTTGAATGTGTATGTCTGTGCTAACACTGCTGTTTGTGTAGATTGCATCAAATGAGCCGCCTCCTGCTGGCTGTTCGGCCTTCTTCAGCGTCCACGGAGAGAAGACTTGTGATCCTGACACTTTGACAGCACTCCTGAAAACGGCACCGGGAAGGTGCAGTGATTAAAACAGAGGCTGGTTATTATAATCAGAACTTAATTATTGCCTCTACTGTCCTCTCCCTCTCAGGCCAAAGCCTTATCTTTTCAAGGGCGACCATAAATACCTGGGATCAAAGTCTGACGCTCCTGTTGTCATCCTGTATGGCGAGTTTGGAAACTCACAATTTCAGAGGCTTCACCGGGCCATCGTGTCTAAAGTGGAAGAAGGTCTAGCAACTTACGTGCTTCGACATTACCTGGCTGTAGGTGTTTGACACATACGTGTGATCATCCCGTTTGATTCTCTTAGATTCTCACAGTAGTGGACATTTTAATATAAGCAGTAAATAAAATATTCAACAACATCTTAAGACCTTATTTCCCCATAGAATCCCAATGCAAAGAGAGTTTATCTGTCTGGCTATGGAGTGGAGCTGGCTATCAAAAGCCAGGAGTACAAGGCCAAGGATGACACACAAGTCCAAGGTATAGACACATAAACACTGTATTCAAACCCAGAGGAGTCCCCATGCAGTTATTAATTGATTGTGGTTTCAGGGGCAGAGGTGAACGCTACAGTGATCAGGGAGAACGATCCAGTGGACGAGGTCCAGGGATTCCTTTTTGGCCGATTGAAGTGAGTTCAGACTGCAATGCGAGCCAAATGGGCTTCCTCTCCCATTACAACACACTTTTAAACCACAAAATAAAAGCTTAAATATGAACTGTCAACAGATGCAATACTCATTTGGCCTCTGCTTCCACAGGACTATCTACCCAGAACTGAAAGAACAGCTGAAAGAGTTGAGGAAACATTTAGTGGAAAGCACCAATGAAATGGCACCACTAAAAGTCTGGGAAATGCAAGGTGGGTTTGTTCCAGCCCAATCGTACCTTCAACTAGAAGACATTTCCTTTCCTACTTTCTTGAGTTCTTATTAAATTTATTCCACCCATGGTCCCGTCCGGGCACACCCACTCCGCTATGATTGGTCCCATTCCCAAGTGCTCCAGAGGAAGTCCAGGCTACTGCCGAACTGACAGCATACAGATTGTACCCGGACACGCACATATAAGGAAGTCACTGGCTTGATGGAGCCGGTGACTTCTCACAAGGCTCACCGTGAAGCTGCAGTGAGCCAGTGTTTAAACAAAACAAAAAAACTCTGAAACCGAGCGTTCAGAGCATCCCAAACTTCTTTCACATCCAAATGCGCAAACCTCATTATCTGAAACAGTGGAATTGTTTAACACGAGAATACAACATTCTAACTACATGTATAGGTCAGAAAAGTGGGGAAAAAGCATTGTCCCCTTTAATGAATGGCTCCAAGTCAAGTTTGCAGACATAAAGTCCAAACCAAGTAAGATGACTCACTATTTGACAACAAAACACATTGCGTACTGCCATGGCCTTTTAGGAAGATAAAAGCCTACAGAGCATAAAGTATTAAGACGCTGAGCGGATGGCGAGCATAAAACACTTCCTGGGCTTACAGTTAACGTCTACCGGCATTATTTGTGTCACTTCAATTTTGAGGGAATCAATTTTACGACGGTGTAAATACACCCTGGAGCTTTGTGTCCATTAGTTTTGTCAACAAAGTTGACAAACGATGGCTCTTGAATGGCACAAATCCCACGTTGCCTTCCGATCATAAATAGACTCTCATCGTTCAATCTGATTAATAGTTCACAGGATTTAGAGGGTAATAATATTATTTCCTTGGCTGTTTTACCAGAATTATCCACTAATATATATGTATTTCATGATTGACTTTATTTTATTCTACTTGTAGGAATAAAAGTAAAGCTTAGTGTTGCTTGGGGATGTGAGCTCATGCAATATTTTACGCCAAACCTGCAGTGTGTCTGCAGGCTGCGTGATCAATAAGTGAGGTCAATCGATGTCCTCTTGATACATCTGAGACATTTTGCAACAATAAAGCCATATTGATTGGTGTTACAGTATCCTTTAAATAATGCACTTCCACCACAGCGTCCAAGCCTTACAAATTGCACGTTTTAACTTTTCCTTTATTTGTATGCATTTCAGGATGTTTGGAAAGCATCTTCGACGAGGAGGCTTTGATTGTTTTGAATAAAGGGTGCATGGCGGTGGGGGGGGGTGCTGAGCAAGCTGAGCTCCATGTTCAAAGTGCCATGTGGGCGTCGGTCTCCCCTGCTGGGGCTCGTTAGCTTAACCTGTTTACAAAGAGAGGCAGACCTCCAGGGGCCCTAATCACACCGACTACAAGACCATTGCAGCAGTGTATAATCCATACTCCTCCTCATTCAAAGGCTGATTATGCATATATACTTAATGTTTACTTTTTACTTAGACGCCTTGCTCCTGACTCCCTGGAAGGCAACTTGAGATTATCACGGTGGCATGCTGTCAAAAGTTTATTCTGAAAGGTGCAAATGTGTCTTGCTCTATCTTAAACATAGCATCCTGCCTTGTTTTGTTTTGCTCTTCCCTCTTCTTTCCCAGACCTCAGTTTCCAGACAGCCGCTCGCATCCTGGCCGCCCCCGCTGTTGATGCCCTTAACGTTATGAAAGACCTGAGTCAGAACTTCCCCACGAAAGCCAGGTGACGAATAAACACACACAAACAAACATAGTGAAGCTCCAGCAAGAACAAATTTTCTTACTGAAGTCAACCCTTTACCCCACTTTGTATAGGTCCATAACTAAAACGGTGGTCAACGCTGATATCCGCAAAGAGATCGCCGACAACCAAAAGGTATTTGTCATTGGCCAATTTATTAGGTACACTTACAAAATAAATCTAATGATGTCCACTCCCAAAGTAGGGATAGAAATGTTTGCATTTAATGATCACTGTGGTTTGAAACTCTGTTTTGGTGTTAGTCTGTCATCTAATGCAATAAATTCAATATCTGCATCTTTATGCATATATAATGGAACTAGACTGGTCGCCAGCCAATCACAGGGCACATATAGACAAACAACCATTCACACTCACATTCATACCTATGGACAATTTGGAGTTGCTAATTAACCCAACATGCATGTTTTTTGAATGTGGGAGGAAACCAGAGTACCTGGAGAAAACCCATGCATGCATGGGGAGAACATGCAAACCCCACACAGCACGCAGGCCACACAGCTAGGACCTCTATCATGAGTTTTCAAATACATGGTAATGGTAATGGTTTTATTTCATTTGAACATGCATCAGATTACAATTGAGTGCATCACATAATCAGTTCACAGTTTCACATGTCCAAAAGGACTAGGAAGAAGCAAAGCTTATTAAATCCTACCCCTCCATCTGGTACTTTTACAATCAGTAAATGTTACATTTGTTCACCTCCTGCCTTTCTAATATAATTTTCTAATAATTTAAGTTTGTTTTTTTAAGTTGTATTTTATTTATTTATTTGTTTTTGTCACGTGCCAAAGTACGAGGTGATATATATTAATTATATATATTTTATATTATACTTATAATATTTGTAATTATTAATTATATTAATATTATTATAATATAATATAATAATATTATATTAATATTAATAAATCATGCCAGTTTACAGCCTATAATTTATTTTTTAATGCATATTTATGACAATTTTATTATATATTATCTAATTGTATTGTTATATGGCCTTATTATCTTATTCAATACCATTTATTTTCCTAAATTAAGCATTTTCAAGCATACAAAAGGATAAATGAACTTCAATACAATACTACTAATGTTACTGCAATGTTCAGTGACCAAACGTAGAGGAGCTGTTCTTGCTTCAGATATATCCTTTAAAGTGTTAGAGTACTCAGGCAATGACTGTGGCGCCAATAAAAAGCAACCGAGAGAATGACCTGACCGATTGCCATGGAAGTGCAACCTGAAGTGGAAATGACACTTTTAAAGTAAAAGGTTTCATCATAAGAATCTCCACATAAACCTATATAAACATGGACAACAGTTCGTGCCAGATCTATCTGTAGCAGTCCATATTTATTTGTGGTGGCCCGCCACAAGTGAATGCATGGAAAACACTTGTCTGCAGTTTTATTACATATTTGACTGGTGTCTTTTATGGTGGTTGGATTTAAGATGAGTGGACACTTTTGCTTGTCGTTTCTCTTCCGGCTGACTGCAACAGGGATCATTTGCTTTAGCTGTTTACCAAAGCATTCCAATAAAAGAGAGACACATGTCGTTATTACACAGAGCCTCCTCCAGAAGAACAACCCCTCTTTACAATCTGAGGGGAAATATGTCCAAATGCCTCCAGCTTTATTTCCACTACTTCAGCCTTTTGCTGATTCGTCAAACGAGTCATGCAGAGAGGAGCAATGACTGATTGAAATCATGTTTCCATGTCTGTCCAAGATGCTCTTTGAGTGAGACAAACAATATTTGCGTTACTCATGTCTTGTAATTGCAGCTCCACAAGTTTGATTAATCTGACGTCTTTGTCTGTCTGTAATGAGATTTGACTGCAGTGGCCGTGAAAACAACACACACTAATTAGCTTGTTAGTGCAGGGTCGGATTGCTAAACTGACCAACTCCAAGCAGAAATGTCGATGCTTGTTTGTGTCGACCGTCTTACAGTGACAATGCAGCTGTCGAGGTGAATGCCTTGTTTGACGTTCCAAGTTACAACCATGACAATAGGCTCAGCCTCATTACAGGACATTTCATTTACCCTTTTTCTTCCTTCTCAGTTTTTCAAAGGAACACTGGGCTTGCATCCCGGTGAGTCGGCCCTGTTTATCAACGGACTGCACATCGATCTGGACACACAGGATATATTCAGGTACTCGCACTCATCATTGACATAGCAAACTCTCATTATCCGCATCATTGTCAACCTCCAAAATGTGTCCCGCAGTGTGTTTGAAGTGCTGCGTAGCGAGGCGAGGGTGATGGAGGGTCTGCGCTCGCTGCATATTGAGACACCCTACATTCATGACATCCTGAAGCTCAATGTCCAGCCAACAGATTCCGATTATGCTGTTGACATCCGCAATCCAGCTATCAGTGTAACACCTCAGTCATACCTGCTTCTATACAGTAAATGCTGCTCATCTCATATGTATACATTCATCTTTGTTTTTGCCTTTTAGTGGATCAACAATTTAGAGACGGACCACCGGTACAGCTCGTGGCCCTACAACGTGCAGGAGCTGCTGAGACCCACCTTCCCTGGAGTCATCAGGCAGATCCGCAAGAACTTCCACAATCTGGTACGGACCACAGTGGATCCAGATTCAAGATGGAAACACTTAACCACCCTTGTGTGCCTGCATGTGTAGGTGATCATTCTGGATCCAACCCAGGCCAACGCTGCGGAGCTGTTAAGCGTTGCAGAAATGTTCTATTCAAACAACATCCCACTCAGGTTTGTGACCTTAAGACTATAAATAGTACACAAGTACAAAACATATTAAAAAAAAAAACATAATTTAATAGTGACTTCATCCACTTGAGTATTGGAGTACATATGGTCACACATTAGTAGTTATGACTAAAGTCAATGACAACACAACGGAACACAAAATGCAGTTTTTAAATGAAACGTTTTATTATTAAGGGAGAAAAAACTCCAAATCTACATGGCCCTGTGTGAAAAAGTGACTGCCCCCTAAAGCTAATAACTGGTTGGGCCACCCTTAGCAGCAATCAAGCGTTTGCGATATCTTGCAGTGAGTCTCTTACAGCGCTGTGGAGGAATTTTGGCCCACTCATCTTTGCAGAATTGTTGTCATTCCGCCACATTGGAGGCTTTTCCAGCATGAAGCACCTTTTTAAGGTCATGCCACAGCATCTCAATAGGATTCAGGACTTTGACTAGGGCACTCCAAAGTCGACATTTGGTTTTTCTTCAGCCATTCAGAGGAGGTGGTGGTGGTGGTGCTGGTGTGTTTTGGATCATTGTCCTGCTACAGAACCCAAGTTGGTTTCAGCTTGAGGACACCAACAGATGGCCGGACATTCTCCTTCAAAATGTTTAGGTGGTTGTAAATGTTCTTTTTATTCAGCAGTGGTTTTGGTCTTGGAAGTCTGTCATGCTAGCTGTTTTTGTCCAGTGTCTTTCTTATGGTGGAGTCATGAACACTGACCTTAACTGAGGCAAACTAGGCCTGCAATCTTTTGGATGTTGTTGTGGGGTCTTTTGTGACCTCTTGGATTAGTCATCGCTGTGCTTTTGGGGTCATTTTGGTTGGCTGGCCACTCCTGGGAAGGTTCACCACAGTGCCATGTTTTTGCCATTTGTAGATAACGGCTCTCACTGTGGTTTGCTGGAGTCCCAGAGCTTTAGAAATAGCTTTCTAACCACTTCTACACTTTCTTTAGATCTATGCATGATGTCTATTATTATTAGTAACAATATTAAGATTAATCATATCATATATATTGAAAGCATTACCGTATTTTCCGCACTATAAGTCACACTTTTTTTCATAGGTTGGCTGTTCCTGCAGTTTATACTCCAGTGCGACTTATGTATGTTTTTTTGTACGTAATTATGCATTTTTGGCCTTGTGCGATTTATACTCCAGAGTAACTTATAGTCCAGAAAATACGGTATATTTAGCAAAATAGCTATAAAAGAATATATGTGCAATAGTAAGTGACTGTTTTAGATCAATAATAAATATTTCAAATATATTATATATCATTCCAAGGTGCACTCGGCCTTTTACTGAAAGTCTACTTGGATAAGCTCCACCATACCCCTGCGACCCTTGGGAGGACAAGCGGCATAGAAAATGGATAGATGGATATAATAAATATGTTAAAGTATGGTATTCGTGAACAGTTTTATTGCCTTTTTTTTCTACAGAATTGAGAAAAATTACCCAAACTCTGCAGAGCTGTGGGGCCCTTTGGGATAAGTTGTTAAAATCAATTTAGATTGTGGAGTTTTGTCAGGCATAGCTTAGGAAGACCTTTAAAATGTCTGCATGAGGCGATGCTGCGCTTGTCTGAATGCTGATGAAGCAGGCAACACACACTCTGCATCCCAATACGATTCCAATGTAGCCTATCTGTGTGTGTCTTGTATTTGTAGGATTGGGATGGTGTTTGTCGTATCAGATGAAGACGACATAGACGGGATGCAGGACGCAGGTGTGGCACTGCTGCGAGCCTACAACTACATCAGCGACGAGGTCGACAGCCACAACGCTTTTGAAGCCGTCATCTCTGTGAGCTGAAGCCTCCACGTCAGACCTCATGGTCAGTGCCACTTGTCAGCTCATCTATTCTGTTTCGCTCTACCTCCTCCAGATGTTCAACCGCTTGCCTCCTGGTGGACAATTGACTGTCGGTGATGTCATTAAAGTTCTGGAGAAGAGGTTCCCCTATGTGGAGGTCAGCAGTGTCCTGGGAGCCGACTCCAGCTACGACAACAATAGGAAGGTGGGACATTCAGGTTTTGTTTTTGTTTACACTTAAAATCCCATCCGTTTTACTGATGTTCACATTACTATGTGTATGTTTTGAAGGAAGGACGGGCGTATTATGAGCAAACCGGGGTGGGCCCGTTGCCGGTGGTCATGTACAATGGCATACCATACCAGCAGGAACACCTGGACTCTGACGAGCTGGAGACGGTCACCATGCAAAAGATCCTGGAGACCACCACATTCTACCAGCGGGCTGTCTACCTGGTCAGTTGGAGTCCCTTATGGACAAGGGGCAGTAGCCTGTCAATAAACTCATAGGTTTGGAACGTTTTGAATAGCAGGTACCTTATAGTTAAAGAAAGAGCTCTATTAGGTAAGACACTTGGCGGATGAAAAATCGCAATTGAGACACAATTTCCTAATGACTTGTTTTAATCTCTTCTCTGCGTCCACAGTGCTGCTTTAAGTCAGTGCATTGCTGACTTGCAATAAGATAATGTGATTGAATGCTTGGCTAGGAGTCAGGGAAGTTTTCTGTTCATTGGCTGGCAATAAAATAGCTCCGCTCACATATGATAGTGGTGGTACATGGATTTGTACCTAAAATAAAAAAAAAGATGCAAAGAATAATGTGATGTTCCATTGCGGTTGATAGGGCGAGCTGGCCACCGATCATGACGTGGTGGACTACATCATGAACCAGCCTAATGTTGTCCCTCGCATTAACTCCAGAGTCCTCTCCACCACCAGAACATACCTGGACCTCTCCGACAGCAGTGAGTCAACACTAATGATGAAAAGAAGAGAACAGATGATTGAATTTAAGCAGCCCTCCCGATAATTGCTCGCCACAGTCATAGGGGAGCATCGGCAAAGTGGCACACAAAATAATGCCCTTTTTTTTTTTTTAAATCCCCAGACAACCATTTTGTGGACGATTACGCTCGTTTCTCGACTCTGGACACGCGGGAGAAGAGTACGGCCATGGCCAACAGCATCAATTACATGACAAAGAAAGGTCAGCGCATTAAAACGGGACATTTGCTTGAGCATCGCCAGAGCGAAGACCATTTAGTCACCTTCAAGCCTCAACACTCCTCATGTATTCTCCTCCTCTGTCCTCTTTCTCCTCTCCATCATGTTTTAAAATGTCCCCTGCACCAGGGATGACCGCCACCAATCGGCATGGTAATCACGCTCTTCCCCTCCTGCACCTCGTCCTCTTCCTCCTCACTTGTTCTCTTCTCTGTAGTGAGATGTCTCCACCGCCTCTCTTCCATCCATGCCTCATCTCTCAGGGATGATACTCATGGCTCATTAGGCATGACATTGTCCTTTAGGGTCTACCTGGTAAAATGTACTCACTACGATTTAACGTCCTTTTCTCCCATCTCCATGTAGGTGAGCATGACAGTTCATGTAGAGTTTGTTAGCTGCATGTGTACGCGGTTCTCTTGGTTCAACCCAGTTTGAACCGTGTCTTTCTTGCTCGCTGTAGATGACGGCTACATCCGCCCTGTGACCTTCTGGGTGGTGGGAGACTTTGACAAGCCGGCAGGACGCCGCCTCCTCTACGACGCCATCAGACACATGGTGACTATAGGGTTGGAACTCCTTTACGATGATTACGTTTCCCACAGGACTGCAATTTATATGTGGGGACATGATGTCATAGTCTAATGTGCAAAATTGGCATGTGACAAGTCATTTTTAAGAATGCGTGGGCGCCCTACAGCTGGAAAAAATATGAAAAACAGAGCGATACATGCTTTCATGTTCATAAAAGTGTCCAAAAAATTGGTACATTTGTCACTAGTTGCTTTTTTGAAAAAGACAATTTAGAGGGCGTCTGAATGAATAAATGCTAATATAGAGCCAAAGTTGCTAAATTGGCAATGCTGATCCCTCCTGCTAAATCGTCTTGCTCTCTGGCAGACCAGTTGCGTATGAGGTGAGTTAAGAAGCAGGGTTACATTGCCATCTACTGTACTGAGTTGTAACCACAGGCTACATTCACAGCCCCAGTATAATGTGTTAATGAGCGAGTGCTAACAGCTTGCGCCAAATCTATTTGCGACAATCCATATTTACAGTATATGATCTAAATGTATAGGAAACCATCACCTGCTGACTTTGCTCTGTTTCTCAGAAATCCACTAACAACGTGCGACTGGGCATGATCAGCAACCCGTCAGTCGACCCGTCTGCAGAGTCAAGCCGCGTGACCCGAGCCGTCTGGGCTGCCATGCAGACACAATCCGCCAACCATGCCAAGAACTTTATCACCAAAATGGCCAAAGAGGAAACGGCCGCGGCGCTGGATAAGGGTGCCGACATCACCGAGTTTGCTGTCGGGGTGAGTTACTCTTGTACCAGTCTCTCCAAATAATTATTTTATAGAATTATACATTTAAACACTAAAATTCCCAACTGCAGAGTCCAAAATACAGTACCAGTTACATGTTTGGAGACGCTTTCTCGCTTTCTCATTTAATAACATGAGAAAATAAAATGTCTGAGACACTTTGACAGGTCGTGTACATTAGTGTCCCTTTTTATAAAAAAAAAAAAGAAAATCTCTATCTTCATGAAGTTGCAAGCTGTTAGGTGCATCTAAACACAACAGGTGGTGCTATATATCCTAACAGCAATCAGAAGCCTGAAGAAAGTAATTTCCAAAAAAAGGCACGGTAATGGTAATGGTAATGGTTTAATTTCATTTAAACATGCATCAGATTACAATTGAGTGCATCCCATAATCAGTTCACAGTTCCACATGTCCAAAAGGAGTAGGAAGAAGCAAAGCTTATTAAATCCTACCCCTCCATCTGGTACTTTTACAATCACTAACTGTTACATTTGTTCACTTCCTGCTTTCCATAATACAGTTTAAGGTTTTTTTTATTTTATTTGTTTTTTTAATAATGCACCTCGTACCAAAGTACGAGGTGATATGACTATCCAATGACATAATGGGTACCATAGTAAGTGTCAATATAGTGATATATATAGCACATCACATAGCAATCATTGCACAATAAGCAATGATGTGGGCAGACTGCCACTACTGTGCTGTGCCGCTTTATGCCTCTACAACTGTATTGTTTTTATTTTGACAAATTACACTTTTTATCATTTCTTTATATTTTTGCTTGTTTAGTTAACCTTTTTGAACAACCAGCAGAACATGAACCGAGAACAAAACCGTTCAATGACAAAGTTGTTGAGAGCACTTAAACTGAGAGTCTAAAATGTCAAGCGTCTTTTTTACATCACCTCTTTAGTGCACGGTGACCGAGTGGTTAGCACGTAGGCCACGCAGTCAGGAGATCGGGACCGGGTACTCCGGTTTCCTCCCACATTCCAAAAACATGCTAGGTTAATTGGCCACTCCAAATTGTCCATAGGTATGAATGTGAGTGTGAATGGTTGTTTGTCTATATGTGCCCTGTGATTGGCTGGCCACCAGTCCAGGGTGTACCTCGCCTCTTACCCAAAGACAGCTGGGATAGGCTCCAGCGTACCCCCAACCCTAGTGAGGATAAGCAGTATAGAAATGGATGGATGGAGTAATATGTGACTAGTACAAAATGTAGTACAAAATGTAGTTTGTAGTACAAACCTACATTTAAAATAATGAGTCATACGAATATATGGAAAATGAATTGTTGAATATGATATTTTTATTTAAAAAAATAATTGAGACAAATAAGAAAATAAAATAACAATTTCAATATTTTTGTTCTACAAATCTGTCCTGTATAAACAGTGTAAATCCAGAGACCAGACTTATGGCTACTTTAAAAGCTACTAAAGCTACTTTGACAAAAAGTGTTTTATGTGACTGCCAATATTTAAATTGTACTTTATTTACAATGCACACCTCCGCTCAGTATGCAAATTTTTCATTCAATACAAGGCATCATGTTTGAATAAAACACGAAAATACGAAGAAAATCCTTGGTGAGCCATTCAACATCAGCTTACGAGCTGCCAGTTTTAGACCCTGTGATAGTGCTGGTCATGTGACACTTGAAGAAAGTAAGTTAGCATTTACCCCATGAACGTGTAGCTCACCTGTGCGACAAAAACTAGCTAGATAGCTGCTGCCAGAGAGGCAGTGAGAGCCAGGCACAATGTGTAAACAAACGTTCCAGAAAGTGGAATGAGATTGAAACTTGAGTGATCAAACACGCAGGCGTAGCTTGGCGTAACCTATGAGCTGTAAGCCGTCGTCAATTGACATATTACAGACTAGTTTTCATTCTCACAATATTAAGGAACAAAGTTAAGGGAAAAAAAAACATCTTCATCTTTTCCTACAGGGGATGGATGTGTCATTGTTCAAGAGTGCATACGAGAGCCCTAAATTTGACTTCCTGCTCTCCCACGCCGCCTACTGCCGAGACGTCCTCAAACTGCAGAAAGGACAGAGAGCCGTCATCAGCAATGGACGAGTAAGTTTTTTTTTAAAAAATGTATTTTCGTGAATTCTCTCAGGACATGGGTCCATTCATAGAAAATACTGTTTTCTTTCTCTTCCTGTGTAGGTCATCGGCCCGCTGGAGGAGGACGAGGTGTTCAACCAGGATGACTTCCTCCTGCTGGAGAGCATCATCCTCAAGACGTCTGGCGAGCGCATCAAAAGCAAAGTGCAGCAGTTTGGAATTGAGGAGGACAGGTAACGTCTGCTGTGTTGTCAATGACTCCGCTTGGAACCAATCATTTCTTTCTTCTAGGGCCAGCGACCTGGTGATGAAGGTGGACTCTCTGCTGTCGTCTCAGCCCAAAGGAGAGGCGCGCATTGAGTACGGCTTTGCTGACGACCGCTACAGGTGAGTTTTAAGAAACCTTGGCAGGTATGAAGTGTTGAGTTGTAACCCTGAATAGGATACATGGGATCAAATGGAAGTGAAGCTCTGCAGCGGGTAACTTTGTGCTTCTCTTCAGTGCTGTGAAGATCCGTCCCAAGGAAGGAGACGTGTACTTTGACGTAATTGCCGTGGTGGACCCCGTGACCCGGGACGCTCAGAAATTGGCTCCCTTCCTGATGGTCGGTTTCACTGACTTCATCCTCTCTCCCACCTGTGGATGTCTGGTTGCTCATTTCCTGGATGCCGTCCTCTTCTTGTTCATCTTCCAGGTTCTGAAGCAGCTGGTCAACGTCAACCTGCGTGTCTTCATGAACTGCCAGTCCAAACTGTCCGACATGCCCCTGAAGAGGTGAGAGAACCACATCCGTGCCTTTATCCTTTTAATAGTTGACCCCTTCCTGTATCCTCTAGTTTTTACCGCTACGTGCTGGAGCCTGAGGTGGCGTTCCAGGCGGACGGCAGCTTCTCCCCGGGCCCCATGGCCCAGTTCATGGACATGCCTCAGTCACCGCTCTTTACATTGAACCTCAACACTCCCGAGAGCTGGATGGTGGAGTCTGTGCGTACGCGCTATGACCTGGACAACATCTACCTGGAGGAGGTAATCCTCGCTTTTAGATATTTGTCAATCACATGTTGTTTGTACAATTTGTTCATGTTGTCTTCTGTTGTGATGTGCAGGTGGAGAACATGGTAGCGGCGCAGTACGAGCTGGAGCACCTCCTGCTGGAAGGCCACTGCTTCGACGTCAGCTCAGGTCAGCCACCGCGTGGCCTGCAGTTCACCCTGGGCACCGCCTCCGAGCCCGTGATCGTGGACACCATCGTCATGGCCAACCTTGTACGCCTCTCCTGGTTGGCAGCATCACTTCATGTCTTCATGCTGGTCTGGACTAAACAACACTTGCAACCATGTGCTCTGCAGGGCTACTTCCAGCTCAAGGCCAACCCAGGAGCTTGGATCCTGAAGCTGAGGAAAGGTCGATCTGACGACATCTATAAGATTTACAGGTGATGACAGCAATCATGACCTCATTTGGCCCCACTTAATATTTAACCTCAATGTTCGCTGGGGTCAAAGCACATTAGCATTAACAGCTGTGGCTGGAGGCAACCTCCTTATGTACTCTGCAAGATGGCAGTAGCTGCAGTTGATGTATCATGAGTGGTTAGCTTATCCAGTGGTCAGCTTTATCCACCGTTAAATTGTTGGTTCCACCAGTCATCCATACATCAGCGCTATCGACGTTCTTCACCCCTTTAAAGGTCTTTTATAGTCAATGTAAACTTGGACTTAACTGCAGTTCCTTTTCAACTGTGTTTTATTTTGAGCGGATTGTATCCTTTGGTTCTTTTAGTCACGACGGTACGGATTCGCCAGCAGATTCGGATGACATCATCGTTGTCCTCAACAACTTTAAGAGCCGAATCATTAAGGTCAAGGTGAGTTGATGCAAGAGCTTTACCGTAATGATTACCATGTTTCACCGCAGTAAAATCCCAAGTATTATTAGTATTACTGCTTCACATTGAATTGATGGTAAAGCCGTGATGGATAACCGTACTCAAAGCCATGGACCAGGGACACTGCTCATCTATTGGAGCAGCAGCTGCCAGTTACAGTACGTTATGTATCTCCCTGTCAAAGCACAAACTCGGGTGTCAACCAAAGCACCCTTGGTACACAAATGCATCGTGCGATCAGGCGCCATTTTGGGGGTGGGGCCTCATGCGCTGTTTACAGTGTTGACCTTTACCAAGGAAACTATATCGTGTGTGTTGTTGCTTTTTTTTTTTTTATAAAACTTTGTTAGACTTCAGTGTGTGTATCAGTACTTGTTAAACATGTTGAGCACATTCAAGAATACTAATGGGGATTTTTGCCAAACGTTCATATTATTACATCCCTGCCTCCATGTTGTCACTTGAACTTAGACCAGGGGTCTACATTCCTTCAGCTGAGGAAGGAACATGAAGTTATGTAGATATATGTATGTAGATACATATATACATGTATGTAGATATATTTAAACTGCATTGCTTTCCTCATACTGGTTGAAAGGGTTTTTGAGTATGAACTTGAAGTCGTCATTATTTTCATTGTTGGTTTTGTTGTTTTTTTTCTAAATATTTCAACTTTATTCTTAAATCATCTTCAGAAATGTCCTTTTCACAACATCTCCTAATGTAGACTGTTTTGCTTTTCAGAATTCAACATCATTTTGTTTCTCATACTATTAAAAAAATCAAATCAAATAAATCAAAACATTTCAACTCGTGTGACTAAAATGGCATTAGCGGTATTTCCCCCCCATAAAATGTTGCCTATTTTTCTTGTTAGAATATGACTATTTTCCTCGTAAAATGGCCGCTGTTTTTTCCGTTTGTGTTTCTTTTTTCTTTTAAATGTCCTGCTGGTAATTATGGCTTTATTGCCATAATATTTGGACTTTATTTAGTTTTGTTTCTCATAATGTTATGATTGCAATTTAGTATTTTATACTGCTGATTTGACCATTTAATGTGGTTGTTTTTTAAACTAGTTTTCTTATTGAATGTATAAAAAAACAGCTACAGGCCGTTGTCAGTTGAACTTGATGGCGGTAACTTCAACTTTGACCTTGTTGTAATGAGCGTGTGTGCCCATCAGGTCCAGAAGAAACCAGACAAGTTCAACGAGGAGCTGCTGAGCGATGGCACCGAGGAGACGGACAGCGGCTTCTGGAAGTCTCTGACCAGGTACGGCAGCGGTTGACAGATGGTCTTTAAAGTACGGAGCTTTGAGTTTGGAGTGACATGGTCACGCTCCTCTCAGGGGCTTCACGGGTGGCGGGAAGACCGAGGAGGCGAAGCAGGATAAAGACGACGTCATCAACATCTTCTCTGTGGCTTCAGGTCATCTGTACGAGCGCTTCCTCAGGTGGGTCACGTGACCTGGCTCACGGTAAAGCCTCAAGAGTAACACTTCTTCCTGACCGCTCACAGGATCATGATGCTGTCCGTGCTGAAGAACACCAAAACGCCCGTCAAGTTCTGGTTCCTCAAGAACTACCTGTCACCAACGTTCAAGGTCTGATTCTGCTCGGACCCTTCCGATCAGCGCTGAGCTTCAAAGTCTTGAATCGTCTGGTCTGGTCTGGTCTGGTCTGTCTCAGGAGTTCATCCCTCACATGGCCCAGAAGTACGGCTTCCAGTACGAGCTGGTCCAGTACAAGTGGCCCCGCTGGCTCCACCAGCAGACCGAGAAGCAGAGGATCATCTGGGGCTACAAGATCCTCTTCCTGGACGTCCTCTTCCCGCTCGCCGTCGACAAGATCCTCTTTGTGGACGCAGACCAGGTCTTTGCTCCTCCAACTGGATTTGATTAGTAGCAATAAAGCCCTTCATCCAATAAAGGCCCTGCCATCTCTGCAGTTGAGCATGAAAGGACACGCCTTAGCTGAGGCCTACAAAGTCAAACTTAAGTCTGGTTTGTGCAACTTCAGATCGTGCGTACGGACCTGAAGGACTTGCGGGACTTTGACCTGGAGGGGGCGCCATACGGCTACACCCCCTTCTGTGAGAGCCGCAGGGAAATGGACGGCTACCGGTTCTGGAAGTCGGGCTACTGGGCAAGTCACCTGGCCGGGCGCAAGTACCACATCAGGTGAGCACGGCCTCCAGCACGCCACACACGCACCTTCTTTTATTTAGTCCACATTTTATATTCCTTCTACAGCGCCCTCTACGTGGTGGACCTGAAGAAGTTTAGGAAGATAGCGGCCGGGGATCGCCTCCGCGGGCAATACCAGGGTCTCAGCCAGGACCCCAACAGTCTGTCCAACCTGGACCAGGTAAAACAACACACATTTCATTCATGGAGATGAGATGCCGCAATGTTCTTGTGTGTGTTTGAAGGATCTTCCCAACAACATGATCCACCAAGTACCCATCAAGTCACTTCCTCAAGAGTGGTTGTGGTGTGAGACCTGGTGCGATGACTCCTCCAAGAAGAAGGCCAAGACAATAGACCTGGTACGTGTACTTATCACACACGCCCCGCCCCCTTCCTTAGTTCCTGCCTTTTTTTCACCATTGACATACGTCAATGTTTCAGATCATCAAACCAATTCAAATATTAGTCAATGATGGCACAACGCAACACAAAATGCTATTTTTAAATCATATTATTCACGGAGAAAAAACAAATCCAATCCTCCATGGCCCTGTGGGGGGAAAGTATTGCCTACTCCTGTTACATAACTTTAAAGTCAACTTAAAACTTAAGAAAGCACATATAGTTGGTGGGTAGACAAATGATTTTTTTCAGATTAAAATGAACAAAGCATTATTAGAGCCCTGTAGACATGACAAAACACGACTATAGTCACATTTATACTCTTTTTATTTACAACATATTGCGCAACTGCAGGGTCTTGAGACACATGCTAACTCGCAAACTAGAGAGCTAGCGACCTAAACGGTAGCCTTCAAGTTATTTCCTTTCAACTTCAATAGCCAAAAACTTACCACTTCCACACGGATAGGGAGGATAACTATTAACAGTTATTTAACCTTTAACATGAACATTAATCAAACGTAATAATTTTTTCTGGGTACATGATACCATACATCTATATACATACATATATATATATATATATCTATATACATATCTATATATAAATAAATATATACACACGTATTCTATAAATTTGTGTCATCATTTTTCTAATTTGACACGACATTCACTAACATGGGCATAAAAAGGTTGTAGCTCATGATGGCCACCAGAGGGCGCATTAGTACATACTAGTGTGACGTGTCAGTGAGCTGAACTGAAACGGTAGCAGTTGCTACAGTCCTCAGCAGTCAAGTCTTACCTCCAAATGGCCACTAGAGGATGCCTTAGTCGACAACTTAAGACTCATTTCCTAACTTTTTTAAGTATGACCTTTTTTTACACTTTTGTACGAGACAATATCATAGTACATGTTCATCTATGCGTCTGTCACTATATACAATAGAAGTACTGATTAAGTCTTGACCAAGTTGTCATACCTTCCAATATCTCACAGAGAATATTTGTTAGTGTATTTCCTTTCCTTTTAAGGGCTATTTGGCTCTTTTTTGTCTATCACTTTTATAAATGAGTATGATTAAACCATAATATATGTATGTATGTATATGTCATTGTACAGTACACAAAACGGGGGCTGCACGGCAGTCGAGTGGTTAGCGCACTTCACAGCTACGAGACCCGAGTTCAATCCGGGTACTCTGGTTTCCTCCCACATTCCAAAAACATGCTAGGTTAATTGGCCACTCCAAATTGTCCATCGGTATGAATGTGAGTGTGAATGGTTGTTTGTCTATATGTGCCCTGTGATTGGCTGGCCACCAGTCCAGGGTGTACCCCGCCTTTCGCCTGAAGACTCCAGCACCCCCGGCGACGCTCGTGAGGATAAGCGGTAGAAAATGAATGAGTACAACCTAATGGCCATGAGAGGGCACACTAGTTAACAGAAAATGAATTTTCACTGTAACAATGTGTCCTGTCTCCATAGTGTAACAACCCAATGACCAAGGAGCCCAAGCTGCAGGCTGCTGTGAGGATCGTAGCCGAGTGGAGTGACTACGACCAGGAAATCAAACGTCTGCAGACGAGAGTTCAAGGAGAAACAACACAAAACATTTCCAAACAGCAAGAAAGCACAGGTACCTCATGTAGTACATTCATATCCCACACTTTCATGTCATTAATAACCTTGTGGTGTTTCTCTCCCCATCAGACATTCATACAGAATTGTGAAGAGTGGATTTTTATAAAGCTCTGTTTAAAGAGTTTTACCGACACCATTCTTCCGCCTCGGATGACTGCCGGCAGTCCTCAATCAACGGCTGCTCCATGCTCCCAATATTGTTTTTGGTTTTTATTTCTCCCTGCAAGGTGGATGCTTGTCCATATTGTTTGTGTGTGTGTGTGTGTGTGTGTGTGAGTGTGTGTTAGGTTATTTGTGACAATTCCACAATTTTCTGTCAGTTTTTTTTTGCATTGTATGAAGAATGAAATAAACACTGACAGTCTTGAATTAGCGTATTACTTTTTTTGGTAGCTATTTTTTGTTGCATGAAATGTCCTCGTAGCGTGTGTATATATACATAATATTCTTAAAAATCTGAACTACACAATATAGACATGTCGTAATTTTAGTCATGGAATACGTGTAGAAAAGTGTGCCTAAACATCTTTAGTGACAGACACTTTATTGTGATCCATTTTGAAAAAAGGTTTTACAAAAAAAAGGTAACATTCAATTTTTACACCAAGTCTTTAAAAAATCACTTAAAATAAGGTTTTGATACATTGAAATAAATTTCTAAGTGATGGCTTCTATAAACAAGAAGGTAATATACATGTAAAATGAATGCTACAAACAGAAGGATTAACATGGAGGGGAAAAAAACGACATATGATTGTTTTACTTTTGGACTTGAAGCACACGCGGGCCGGAGAGTTATTGCAAAAGCAATCTTGCATCTACTCAACTGGAATGTTTCCCAAATTTTTTACGTGTTTTTGTCCTTTGAACAAAAAAGTGAGCGACAGACCACCCATCCCACTAGATCAGCCAAGACTTACAAAGATACATTTACAAAATAATGAAATCAAGCAAAAGAAAGGGAGAAAAACATTCTGTCTTGACTGAGCGGATGCTTGAAAAATTCAACTCTGATTGGCTATTCTGTCCTAGTCTGTCCCGCCTCTCGCTGCTTTCTGTGATAGGTAGACAAACACTAGCAATGCACCTGGAGCTGATTCCTAGGCAACCACTAACCAGGAAGTGATGCTCTCATTACAGGTAATTTGACGTTTGTGCCTCAAATGTATCACTTTTAGTGCAGATTAAAAGGAGAGGGAGAAGAGACGATCCATGATAACGCTTCACACGCACAGCGCACGTTACCACACACGTCAAACAACTTCCCAGAGAATGGGTTGCATTTTTTTTTTTAAAACACACATGCATCTCCAGCATTTTATACACGACTATGATACAAAATAAGGCATTTCGTTGAGTTAACGTGTGTGTGTGTGTGTGTGTGTGTACATTGTGAATGTTTCTGCTTGCCTATAAAAAGACTGCAAAAACAAAGTCATGATAACTCTCAGTTAAAATATATATATTTGTCATATATATTTACGTATATATTCATATAGAAAAGATAAGAGAGGAGGAGGAGGGGGAGCCCACCATAAGAAGTCCCTTGTGGTGTTTTCCTTCACTCCAACACCTCGCCGGGCGCCACTGTGACCAGCTGCAGCGGGATCTCCTGATTGGCCACGAGCTCGTGGCCGGTGGCCGTCTGGAGGATGAGTGTGGTGCCATCGGCGGTGATGACGGCGTCCGTGGTGGGTGGTGACGTGGAAGAAAGGGGGGCGGCGCCCTTTTTGTTCTGGTGAGTCTTTATGTGTTTGGCCAGGTGGTCGCTGCGCATGAACCTCTTGGAGCATTCGGTGCACACAAACTTCTTCTCGCCTGGTCACACACACACACACACACACACACACACACACACACACACACACACACACACACACACACACACACACACACACACACACACACACACATATACAATTAACATTGTCAATGTTACAATTTCTTTTTTTCCTCCAATAAATAATAGCTGCTGTGGCCTGCAAATATGCCTTTCATTTACCATATATTCTGATTATATCATATATATTTGGAATTAACATGCATGCTGGCTTGATTGGCGACCCCAAATAGTCCATAGGTATGAATGTGAGTGGGCTAGGGGCCAATTGTGGCTCGCAGGACACTAGTTTGAGGCCCCCGCCTTGATATGAAAGTTTAATGTTAGTGCGGCCCGCGCAAGTTTGATATGGATGCTGTATGGTATCATGTACCCAGAAAAAATTATTACGTTTGATTCATGTTCATGTTAAAGGTTAAATAACTGTTAATAGTTATCCTCCCGATCCGTGTGGAAGTGGTAAGTTTTTGGCTATTTAAGTTGAAAGGAAATAACTTGAAGGCTACCGTTTAGGTCGCTAGCGCTCTAGTTTGCGAGTTAGCATGTGTCTCAAGACCCTGCAGTTGCGCAATATGTTGTAAATAAAAAGAGTATAAATGTGACTATAGTCGTGTTTTGTCATGTCTACAGGGCTCTAATAATGCTTTGTTCATTTTAATCTGAAAAAAATCATTTGTCTACCCACCAACTATATGTGGTTTCTTAAGTTTTTATTATTTGCCCTTTTATTATTATTATATTTATTTATTACTGATTGATTGATTTTCTTTATTCTTGATTTGTTTATTTTTCATCTTATTTTGTGTAGAAAAATAAAAATGAAGATATTTAAGAACAGTGGAATGTTTTATCAGAGCTTTTCTTGTAGAAAATTGGAACCAAAGCACTGAAAAAGTTTGTATATTTTTCTGTTTTTTAATAAATGTCTTTTTTTTTTGGAAAACCTGACCCAGTCTCACCCAGACCCTAGCTCCAGTGACCCCCAAGTAAATTGAGTTTGAGACCCCTGATCTAGATGGTCTGTCTCTCTTTCATTGCAATAAGTGACTATCTCCGGTACAATGGTGCCCAACTGATGCTCCACCGTGTGTTCCCAGTATTATTCTTATTATTCTTCTTATTATTATATATTTATGCAGACGGAAGGTAGGAAGTATCCATAACTCGGAACAGCAAGTGCTTTCAATTGTTGGCCCACTTTGTGGGCCCTGAAGTATGCATTATGTTTCTGTTTTGAGTATCTCCATCCTGCATGCGTGTTTGTGTTGATCTGGCAAAGGCAGCTGAAGAAGACGTCGTCATGACGATGCTACCTGTGTGCGTCCTGCGGTGTCTCTGCAGCTCGTCGCTGCGAGTGAACCTCTTTCCGCAGTACATCCAGTTGCAGACAAACGGCCGCTCGCCACTGTGCCAGCGTAGGTGAGCTCGCAGGTGCGACGTCTTGCCGTACACTTTCCCGCAGCCGACGATGTGGCAGATGTGGAGCTTCTTCTTGCCCACGCCGGATCCTCTGTCACACACACACACACACACGTTTACTCCATGTACGAAGGAGGAGTTGCCAAAGGGGTTGCTCACCTTCCACCGGACTCTTTACAGTTGGGGCAGGTACAGGCCACCCTCCGCAGCCTCTTGCCCTCGCCGCTGGCCACGTCCAGGTCGTCATCGACCAGCTGGACTCGCAGGTTGTTGAGGTCGCTGGGGTTTAGCGTGGAGTCGCCGCTCAGATGCCACTCCTCCGAGTCAGGCTCCTCCTTGATTTGGATACCTGAGGCGAGACGAGACGCACATTCACACCTACAAACTGAAGTAGACCACCGCTATGCATCTCACTGGGCATTTTGTCAAATAGTCTCCTGAGCTCCAATACACACACACACACACATACGTATATATATATATATATATAGAAATATATACTGTATATAGATATGCAAATGTACAATCAACAAATAGATATTAAAATCGATAGACCGGTCGATAAATTAGAAAAGAATTCACAGACGGATCAATAAAAAGCATATATGAGATATTGATACGATGTAATCATAATATTCATTCATTCATCATTCGCTTTTTCCTCACGAGGGTCGCGGGGGTGCTGGAGCCTATCCCAGCTGTCTTGGGGCGAGAGGCAGGGTACACCTTGGACCGGTGGCCAGCCAATCACAGGGCACATATAGACAAACAACCATTCACACTCACATTCATACCTATGGACAATTTGGAGTGGCTAATTAACCTAGCATGTTTTTGGAATGTGGGAGGAAACCGGAGTACCCGGAGAAAACCCACGCATGCACGGGGAGAACATGCAAACTCCACACAGAGATGGCCGAGGGTGGAATTGAACCCTGGTCTCCTAGCTGTGAGGTCTGCGCGCTAACCACTCGACCGCCGTGCCGCCTGTAATCATAATATATATAATTAATTGTGAATATTTTTTTAATATAGTGGCTGGCTGAAATAGATTCTTCATTTGACAGGAGCCAATCATGAGCTATGAAAAAACTCATAACGAGTTCATCAACCCATTGGAAGGCAGGAGGTCGTTACTCGGTATAACAGTCTGGCTCATTGTGTCATCTTACATAGAAGACTAAAATCATCACACGGCAACTTAACTACTCAAAAGTGGCAATGACAATCTCTTTGTGATGGATGATTCCATTACAATCTGGATACATTCAATGCCATAACTACTATGAAATATGCCACAGCATGAATGCTACTTTGTGCACGGTAGAGTCTGCAACCAATGAACCATGACAAACGATACCATATATGATTGAATTGGTGGGTTTTTTTAAGTACCAGCTGGGCTGTTGTTGTCGTCACCCTGCGCAAACTGGACTCCAGCTTGTGTCAGTGAGTTGACCGTCACCGTCTGCAGGTTGGGCAGGCTGACCTGGCCCGTTTGGCCCAGAGGAAGGGTCTGGACCGGAGCTAAGGTCAGCTGCTGGGCCTGCCCCTGGCCCTGAGGAAGCTGGAGCCCCTGAAGCGACTGAACACCCTGAACCTAAAAAAAAAAAAGAGCAGAGACGTGACAGTGAAGTGGAGGAAATGAGTTTACCCAGCATGCTCTATGTCTGACTCACCTGGAACGTCTGCCATTGGATCTGACCAGTGGCGGTGACTGTCTGGGCCTGGATGAGAAAGGTTCCTGGGTTGACCAGCTGGACGCTCTGCAAAGTCTGACCCCCTGCTGCCCCTGTTCCGCTCAGGTCCTGGCCCCGAGCCACCTGGGTGTCACCTGACAGCTGCAGGATGGGCTGTGTGATGGTGGTGGCGTTGGAGGAGGACACCTTCAAGGCCACAGACAGACTCGTGTCAATCTAGAAGGCTCCTTCTCAGATAAACGGTAACGCTACCAGCTGCACTCGACGCTTTATAGCTTGTCAGGTTAGGTTAGGCGTTTAACCTTCACCACCACATAAATATGTACGCTTCCTGTCAAAGAAATGATTTCATGCCACCAAAGAGAAGCTTCCAACCACTCATGAGATGTTCATAGGTCTTAGTCTTGTCAAGTTAAGAAATTCTGGAACTTTCAACACCACTTATGACAAACATTTATGTATTTTTTGCTGTCATACAAATTTGAGACTGCTAAAGAGAAGCTACTTGCTTCAGGCTATGATGATCACACATCACATGAGGCAGGGCTTGGCCTCATCAAGTTAAAGGGGACCTATTATTCTTCTTCCACTCTTCTGACCTACAAATGTAGTTAGAATGTGGCATTCTCGTGTTAAACCAGGCCAAAGTTTCAGATAATCACGTTTGCGCATTTGAAATTGAGCCCTGAAAGAAGTTTGGGCTGAAAATACTCGGGTTCAAAAAGCGTGGTAAAACAGGGGCGGCCTTCCTTTTTTTTATAAACTCTCAACCCCCCCACCCACCCATCCCACCCACGAACGGGAAATATCCGCCAAACTGTTGCTGGAACAAGAAGCAGCACGCTTTCCCCGGGAAAGGTGCATTAATTTCGGACACGCTGTGCGTCCACACATCCGGCTTCTGAGCTCCACCACACCAACAGCGCCTCTGTTAAAGTGTCCCACTATGAGAGCTCTTCCTCGGGCAGGAGAAGTTGCCACACGTCCGACTTCTCCTGAGCTCCACCATACGAGCTGTGCTACGTTACCACTCTGAGTTCATAGACGGTAAGTCAGCAGTCTCCAGCCAGTAGCTCCTAAACTCTTTTCAATGAGCTCTCAAAATACTTGATTCATTTATTATAAACTCCTATACCCACTATTACAGGAAAATGGGGTTCCCTCGTAGTTAGGACGCACTTTGGGTGTGTGACCAATCACAGCAGACTGGGCGTGCCCAGAGGCGGGCCGTGGATGGAATAAATTCAAAGACCATTTGGGCGGGAAGCACAAATCCAATGAAATACACCTAGAATAGGTGAAGTTTCTGGAAAATCTAAAAGGTTTTTCTGTGCGGGTTAGAGAAAAATGAGCATAATAGGTCCCCTTTAAAACATGAATATGTTCAAATTGACACCTTTAGCATCGCTAGCACCTTTCACGCAGATTGATCTGATTAAGGACGACGTGTCCCTGTGTGAAAACACACACAGTTGGCTGGAATTCCATTCCTTTATATTTAATCCACCAATAAAATGTATTATTAATTGCTGTTGGATTTTTCTGACCTGTATCTGCTGCAGGTGGTGTGAGTTGAAGTTATCAGAGGAGGAAGAGGGGTCTGACACCCCTACAGACACGGCAGTGGCTTGCGTTAGCACCCCCGTCCCGTCAATTGTCTCGGGGAGCTGCGAGGCAGTGGAGGAGGTGACGGTGGTTGTTGGCACGTAGAGCTCCTGGTTGGCGTCGCCCCCGATCGCCACTATCTGTTTGGCGCCGCCGTCCTGACTCTCCAGGGTCTGTCCGCTCATGATCAGCTGACCCTCCGGTGTCACCCCTGTCGCTATGGGGACCGTCTGCGCCGCAGTCAGGCCGAGCGACTCCAGGTCCACGCTGTTAATGGGCACAAAGGTGATGTTGCCCGGGAGGCCCACAGGGACGGCACCCGTGTACGCCGAGCCCCCAGCGAGGTTGACGCCTTGGATGGACTGCACCTGGCCAGCTTGCGTCAGGAGGTCCGTGGTTGCTGTTGTGGCGCAGCTCAGCCCGATACCGGTTTGGCTGCCATCTTGGAGGAGCTGGATCTGGCCATCATCCAGAGCTTGCGTGGAAAATCCTGCGAGGGTGCCGTCTGCATTTTGGATTTGTGGGATGACCTACAACGGGAATGTTTTGGATGAGAACCAAAATAACACTCCCATGCATATACATCGTATAACATGTGTTACCTGATACTGAATCCCTGACACGCCATTGGCGGTGGCCTCGCTGCCCGGCGCCGTGACATAGATGGGCTGGCTGGGGAGACTCCCGATGGGAAGCACATACTGTCCGTTGGACGTGACAATCCCGGCGTTTGGGTCTTCCTTGCCAGCTGATACAGGAGTTAACACCTCCCAACGGTCTGAGCCCGACAGCTGAATGGCGGACATATCTGTCGTCTATGGAAGGAAGAAAGACAGAAAGATTAGCAAGGTAGCTCATGTCAGCTTTAGGGTGCTTCACACTTTTTTTTCATGGTTTGCATTTACACTTCTATTTTTGTCAGACCACATAATTAGGGTCCTATGATTTTTCACATTTACAAAATTGTCGACAAAAACTGATTATAATGTCAAAAGTGGAATCTCATGGAAACTGACATAATGTGAATGAAATGCTGTCATTGTAAGGAAGTGAAACATTTGTGTGGGGAAGTATTTCCCCAGCGGACCACTAAATGGGGGCGGAATCGCCTCACAAACATTAACCCATCCCCTCCTGGACAAAAACATGTTGAAACTGCGACCTGAAACACCAGTGAAAGCTAGTTTAGCAGAGCATGCTGGTGCAGCTGTGTGTGTGCGACTCAGGCTGTATGAGTGTGTTCACAATCTGTTGTGTTTTACCACTTGGTAATGCAAACGTGCATTTTACGATGCCCGCTGACGTCATGCAAATCCTGAGTGAAGTAACGACCAGGGGTGTGTTTATTCTTGCACACAGCTCATCTCAACAGTCAACAGACATTTTCAACATATTTATGGTCTTTTAAGAGTGTTGTTCGCTAAATTATGTCTAATTGTGTAAAAAAAAAGACAAAAAATAAAAGGTGTCAATGGTGGTTAAGTGGTCAAGTGGTTAGCATGTAGGCCACATAATCAGGAGATCGGGAAGATCTGGGTTTGATTCTCCGCTTGGAGTCTGCATGTTATCCCTGTGTGTGGTAGTCCGGTTTCCTCCCACATTCCAGTTTAATTGGGGACTCCAAATTGTCCATAGGTATGAATGTGAGTGTGAATGGTTTTTTGTCTATATGTGCCCTGTGATTGGCTGGAGACCAAGAACAGCTGGGATAGGCTCCAGCATGAGGACAAGATGCATGTTACATTATTAACACAATTGGAATTGTATAGGTGACAACATCTTCCTTAACCACAAGCACGGGCAATACATTTTGTTCAATATATTATATATAATATTTTGGGACACTATGTGCAAATGATAACATCCTATTAGCCAAGCTACATCCTTTTCTGAAATACAGGATCAATAAATGCAAGCATTTTTGTATTTAATTAACAGACATTCGAGTCAATGTCACAAAAGTACACATTCTATGCCGGTAAAATAAATGTAAAGGGTAAAAAAAGTGAAATGAAAATGTTAAAAAAAAAAGAAAAAAATGTAATTTGGGGAAAATAAATGGATTTCATAGGGCCCCACATTCCCGATTCAGTGCCACGCCAAAGGACTTGTGCAAAGCGGGTTTTGCACTCGGCTGCAAAGTTTTTTCCTCCAGACTCTTTCTCCACTCGCAGTCATGGTCATCATGTGGGCTCTATCTGGACAAAGTCTCGAATGGACTGCTTGCATTAGGGTGCAAGGATTTTAGATGCAGAAATGTAACAAAGAGTATATAATGGCGCCCTAAAACTTTGTTGAAAAGCTCCAGGTATGTTTTACTACTGCAGTTATGCTTCTGAGCTAAATTTGACTCCTTATTTTGTCCGAGTTTTCTGTTGCTTCTGCTAGCCATCACCTGGTTATGCTTGCATTTCTTCTGTGTTTGGTGTGTTCAAATTTGCCCAATTGGTCATGTCACATTTGCAAAAAGTGAGTAAAACAAATGTTCAGAAGTGGAAATGAATTTTCGCCTTACACTTCTTTGTGTCATTTTTCCTCATCTCTTGTTCCCTTTCTTGTCTTTAAGGTCACAAACAAATCTGGTGGTCCCACTGGTTTTGGTCCTAGACTGCTAGACCGCCTTCAGATTTGACTTATTTGAACGCATCCTCTTCGTTTTCTATACTAAATAATGCTATTTTACTGACATTTAGTGTTATTTTTACCCTTCAGGTATATCACACACACCCCAACCCTTGTAAGTGACCTTTTCACACTTGTCATGATGTGTTCCATTGAAAACAGAGTGGGTTTGTTCTGCTAGTATGGAGCCTTTGGTCAAGTGTGAATGGCACCCAGGCCTAAAAGGACTGGACCGAACGGGGAACCAAGTCTGCCTGGGAGCTGGGACCTGGAAGATGCCATGTTTCACAAACTCTGTCTACTCCAGGTACAACTTTATGCATGTGCTTAAAAGGGACAATTATTTTGTCATTAAGTGTGAATGCAAACCAGACTGCACTTAAGTGACAAACAAGTTTATATTACATTTCGAGTCTTTACCAGACTACAGGCGTCTCGGATTGCTTGTTTGGTCCTGTACTGCACTGCCGTCACACTTGACCAAACGAACCATACTAGAGGAGCAAATGGACTAGAGTTCGTTTTAACCAAACAGGAGTTAGTGTTAAAGTCACTTAAAGATTTGGGGAGTGTGTAGGGATATATCAAATGGGGTAAAAATAGCATTACATGTGGGTAAAATTGTGTAATTTGTGCGTAGGATGTGATTAAAGGTGAGGCTAAAGCTAGCGGAGCTAACATAATGGAAGCGAGCAAATGGGTGGGGGATGGGCAGCTATTCCAGCGCAAATGAACGCTACTGTTTTTCATTATGAATGGCGACATCCTCCCGCTCCGAACTCATCCTCCCAAAGCCCGGAGAACACCGACTGTCCTCCGCCACACCGACCCAAGTGACAGCCCCCAGTGTCCTACCCACTATGGGCGGGTTTTACAGGGGTAAAGTGGGTGGCCGTTATTGAGGGGGGAACACAGGAAGTGTACGGCGCTTTCACCCCCATGGCATCAAATGTTGTTTTTGTTGTTTTGTTTTAAACTGAAACACACAACCAAGCCATCGAGAGTGTGAGGCAAGCTAGAAAATATGAGGATACCTGCGTTTCCGTCGCGGATTGCAGGAACTCGCTTTGACTGCTGTCCACGTCCGCGGACGCCATTTCTCCTTGTTTCAAGGGGCGCTAGCAAGGGAGAGAGAGAGGCTAGCAGCAGCAGCAGCAGCAAAAACTCTGTAATCTTCAACTCCTGTCTGCCAGAAAAGCATCCCCACACTGTGCAGTCCAAAAAAGGATGACGACCGCCAAAGTGAACTTTTGCAGCGGAGATTCTGCACACAAGATCGACTGTTTACTTTGTCAACTCTGCGGCTGGCTAGCCCGCTAGCTTAGCCAGCTAGCTCTGTTGGTGGCTAACCATATTCAGCTAGTTAGCCTCCGAGCAAAAACAAAAAAGGTAGCAAAAAAGGACGCAGCTCCCGTCGCTGTAGGCAGTACAAACTCACCGTTTCACTCCCCGAAGTGTTTACGTGGCGCTCATGGCGTGAATTGATGGATTATGTGATCAAGAGAACTCCGGACATGATTATTTTATCATAGGCGGGCTAAGTGTTGATCGCTGAATTCGGGTCGATTTTTTTCCTATTTTGATTGACGGTGCGGGAAACACAAAGGGGTGGGACTAACGGGGTTGACCGTATAATTTGCATCGCATTACAGGACGTCCCGCCTTTCTTCTTTGTCGTGATTGGCCCAGAAGACACACGGTGCACGCCCGATTGGCTTCCCGGGATGTCAGTCATTTTTAAAGGACGTGTGCTTCCTGTAGTTGGGAAGTTTTTCAGACTTTATTGTGCCATGTATTTACAGTTATTTATGCTGTCATACATTGGATTTCATCTTCCATATGATTTGTACACTTGTTCGTAAAAGTACTTCTTCATAGGAAATAAAATAGAAAGTCTGCCGAAAAATGTAAAACCAAAGTAACCTGTTTTAAAACTTTCTATTTTTAACTTAACCGACTTTCTACAGACTTTCTATTTTTAATTTAACTGTGAATAACAAAGGCGTGAATATACACATTTCCCGTCTTTGTAGTCAAAATATAAACTTCTTATACACTGTGTTGTCATTTATTTAATGGATTATGCTGTATTGCAGTGGATTTTATATTGCAAGTGTAAAAATAACTTAACCGCTGTGGTAAAACAATCCTTTACCTAAATGATTACAGACGGACATAAAGACACATTTGTGACGGGAATCTTATTTTTTAAACATTCCTAATTGCGACACGAGTGAAAAAATTAAGTAAAGTTCAGTTATTTACTGTATGATGCTGATGTTGATTGTTGTGCACAATATATTGCCAACACCATTTTTTTAAAATTAACACTATACATTACATTTGTAATGATTTTAAACCAAAAAATGTCTACATAAGTTTGTGGCACAAGTTGTAAACACACATACATGTACCAAAACTCGAGTGATTTGTTCTTATATGTTTTATATCCCAAAGAAATAATGGAAATAGTCTGTTCCAGTTTGGTCCACGTGTTGCTGTGGCAAGTGTAAAAGAAGTCCCTTGTTATTAAGATGTAAAGACCGTATAAGTCTTCGGCTGTAACTAAGGAACAAACCAAACAAACTGTTGCTAGACAGGACAGGAAAAATATTGGGAAAATACATTAAAAGGGAAAGACATTAAAAAGGTTTTGGTGCTTTTTATTGAAACATGCACAAAGATGAGGATGACATGAGTTCAGATATTCAGCTCCCCTCCTTGGAACAAGCGTCAGCTTACAGTCCACAGTTAAAGTTGTTCCCCATCACACAGAGGGTAGGGCCGTCAGGTATGAATAAAAAGCGGTGTGGATAATGTTCTCTTCTGTTGGTCTTTATGGCACGCTCTAAAATAATAAGTTGGGCCCCCCGGTCGTATTTTGCCTTAATTTAACAAAATATAGCTGAATAAAATTAGAATACAACCAAACTTAGGTGGAAAGTAGCATACTTAATACTCATGTTCCATGTCCAAATTGGAGATGAAAGACTTTGATAAGATCCATGATACAGTCAGTGTGCCATTTATGAGGCGACCAGATGTAAAAGCTCCGTTCTGACCAACGTTATGTGTCCCTCTGGTTGTTTTCCTTTGGCGCGCTTATTTCTTCTTAGGTGCGTTGGGTGTGTTGAATTTGAAGAAGATAATATCACCGTCCTCCACCACGTAGTTCCTGCCCTGTTGCCTGTATTTCCCAGCCGCCTTGTCCAAATAAGACACCGAAAGATTAGTGTTTCACTAAGACTATTAATGTGAGAGCAAACCAAAGGAATATACATATGTACCTTGACTGCAGATTCATTGCCCTCTTCCTTGAAGTCGCAGTACTTCATCACTTCGGCCATGATGAAACCCTTCTCAAAGTCGGTGTGGATCTTTCCGGCTGCTTGAGGAGCTTTGCTGCCTTTCTGTTGGGTCCGAACGACGCAGAACACCACATCATATGTTATGTCACAAATGTTAACAGGCAGACACGCTGGAATTCTCACTGAACTGAGTGCTCGTGGCATTTTTGCAGTATGCCATCAAAAACAGCAGCGTGCCCCTGTCATATAGAGCATGGATTCCAGTGTGCCATCACCTGGTTATGCTTGAGTGTGAAACTTTCAGGTGAGGTGAGAAAAAATACACTTAAAAAAATAAATGTGTCAATAACTACAGTGAAATTTACGTAAATACATATCAATTTTGAAAATATGGCCCATTGTTCCCCCCCCCCAAAAAAAAATAATATAGTTAGAAATCCCACAGTTTTGTTTAATTGTTTTGGTGGTCCATAGTTTTGTGCCAACTTTCTCCCACGCTGCACCGAGTCACCTCATATTTGGTCTCAAGTGATGATACTACAGTGGTATGAAAAAGTATGTGAACCTTTTGGAATTTCTCACATTTCTGCATAAAATCACCATCAAATGTGATCTGATCTTTGTCAAAATCACACAGATGAAAAAACAGTGTCTGCTTTAACTAAAACCGCCCAAACATTTATAGGTTTTCATATTTTAATGGGGATAGCATGCAAACAATGACAGAAGTGGGAGGAATAAATAACTGAACCCTCTGCCTAAGGAGACTTAAAGAGCAATTGAAACCATTTTTTACCATATAATTGAAGTCAGGTGTGTGCCCAATCACTGATGAGTGGCTTAAAGCTGTCCTGCCCACTATAAAACACACACCTGGTAAGAATTGTCTTGATGAGAAACATTGTCTGACGTGCGCCACGATTCGCTCAAAAGAGCTGTCTGAAGACCTGCGATCAAGAATTGTTGATTTGTATAAAACTGGGAAAGGATACAAAACCATCTCTAAAAGTCTGGATGTTCATCAATGGACAGTCAGAGAAGTTGTCTACAAATGGAGAGAGTTTGGCACTGTTAATTCTCTCCCAAGGAGTGGCCGTCCACCAAAGATGACGCCAAAAGTTCAGCGCAGAATACTCAGAGAGGTAAAAAAAAAAAAAAAAAAGAACCCTAGAGTGTCTGCTGAAGACTTGCAAAAATCACTGGCACAGTCCAATATCACTGTGCATACATCAACTATATGTAAAACAATGGCCAAGAATGGTGTTCATGGGAGGACTCCACGGAGGAAGCCACTGCTGTCTAAAAAAAACATTGGTGTTTGTTTAATGTTCGCAAAAAGGCACTTGGACACTCCACAGAAGTTTTGGCAAAATATTGTGTGGAGTTGAATTGTTTGGGAGGAACACACAACGTCATGTGTGGAAGAAAAATGGAACAGCTCACCAACATCAACACCTCATCCCCACCGTGAAGCATAGTGGAGGATGCATCATGGTTCGGGGCTGTTTTGCTGCCACAGGGCCTGGACAACTTGCAATCATTCATGGAAAAATGAATTGAAAAGGATGTTTTGCAGGAAAACCTGAGGCCGTCTGTCAGACAGTTGAAGCTAAAAAGAGGACGGATGCTGCAACAAGACAATGACCCAAAACACAGAAGTAAATCAACTTCAGAATGGTTTCAGAAGGACAAAATAGACGTTCTGGAGTGGCAAAGTCCAGACTTGAACCCCATTGAGATGCTGTGTCATGACCTCAAGACAGCGATTCATGCCAGACATCCCAGGAATCTGACTGAACTACAGCAGTTTTGTAAGAAGAATGGGAAGAATCAGGAATTAGTCCTGATCGATGTGCCAGACTGATCTGCAGCTACAGGAAGCGTCTGGTTGAAGTTATTGCTGCCAAAGGGGGGGGCACAAAATATTCAATGTGATGGTTCAGTTACTTATTACCCCCCCTTCTGTCATTGTTTGCATGCTATCCCCATTAAAATATGAAAACCTATAAATGTTTGGGCGGTTTTAGTTAAAGCAGACACTGTTTTTTCATCTGTGTGATTTTGACAAAGATCAGATCACATGTGATGGTGATTTTATGTCGAATACCACTGTATGTGGGACTGCATAAAGGTCAGGTTTGATGATGTATCCAGTTTCCTCCCACATTCCAAAAACATGCTAGGTTAATTGGTGACTCCAAATTGTCCATAGGTATGAATGTGAGTGTGAATGGTTGTTTGTCTATATGTGCCCTGTGATTGGCTGGCCACCAGTCCGGGGTGGACCCCGCCTCTCGCCTGAAGACAGCTGGGATAGGCTCCAGAACCCCCAGGAACCACGTGAAGATAAGCGGTACAGAGAATGAATGAATGACAAACTAACTTTTTTGTTGCTGTTTTTTCTAATTTGTTTTAACAATCAATGGTTAACATTTGGGGCAGCACGGCGTTCGAGTGGTTAGCGCGCAGACCTCACAGCTAGAAAACTAGGGTTCAATTCCACCCTCGGCCATGATGTATCTTAGTGCTAATATGCATATTTGTTCGGTTCACAAGCTAAAGTTAATTCATGCAAGCACACTGCCTGTTACCAGGCTCCAAAAAAATGTATACATCGGCTCAAAAAAAAAATTCTTATCCAAAAATAAAATATCATTGTGAACAGGAACCCCCACCCACACACACACTTAACCCCTCACTAACTTGAAGGTACCAAATACCACCCAGAAGTGCATACAATTCTACACAAGTTCCCAATCCTTACTTACTTAACCATTTAAAGCCAATGTGAACGTTACACTGTCAACAGCCTTAACATTAGCGAGCTAATGCTAACAGAGCCAACAGAACGCCCAACCACAGAAGTAAATAGCAACTAAATGCAGCGCGACAGAATAATCTCCCGGTCAAACTCCGCTATTACTGAAAACAGCATATGAAACCCAGTTGAGGTGAAAGGTAGTACTATGTTTACAAAGCAAAATACGGATGCAACTAAGTTCAGCCTCCACCTCTGCCGCAGCGACTTATGAGGGGCAGGCAGACGCTTCTCTCTCCACCCCCGACTGCTGAACACCTGTCACTCATTGGCTGATCTGGGCATGCCCTGCAGTCTCACAGAGAAACGCAGCTTTCTGATATGTTTTAATTGTTCCCGAATACGAACATTTTAAAAGTATTTGTTCAACTTCATTATTTGTAAAAAAAAAGTCAGTATTCGTGCCGTTCCAAATACCATATTTGGGTTTGGCTCCACCCCTATAGCATACAAGCACAGCACACAAAAACATACACCTTTCCCCGAGTTGTCTTGAACGCAGCATAATGGTAGGATTGGACAGTAGCGGTTTTGAGGAGGAGGGGCTTGGCAATAGCTGCATTCAGAGCCCTGCCGCATGGCTACAATGAGTTTGTGTTTGTCTGGGTCCGGCAAATTTTTGTATTTTTTCCTTGGTCATATTGAAACACCGGAGATCTGGCACGGTGCCGGAATACTTTAAACCCTGGTGGAAGCCGGAGTACCCAGAGAGAACCTATGCACGTAAGGGGAGAACATGCAAACTCCACACAGAGATGTCCCATGGAGATTCAATATTAGCATTTCAATATGTTTTGACTATCAATAGACCATGATCAGAAACAGTGATCATTTATTAATCAATTTTTAAAAATCGGAATATAGTGAGGGAGTGATAACTTAAAGCCAATTAGCTAAAAATGTCATCCAATACTTCTCTACAAGAGAGGAGAAATATGATCTCAGGGAAGAAGTACATTTGAAACACTTCTATGCTAGGACTACGTTATGCTAGCCATAGCATTTCAGTATGTGGAATCAAACTATGGAATGGATTGAGTAAGGACCTCAAACAATGCACAACGATGAGCCAATTCAAGAAACAATACAAGCAGTTGATGTTTGCTAAATACAAGGATGAAGAGTCTTGAACCAGTCATGATGTGCTATATATATCACTATATTGACACGCACTATGGTACCCATTATGGCATTGGATGCTCATATCACCGAGTACTTCGGTACGAGGTACATTATTTAAAAAAATAAAAGAAAAAACCTTAAACTGTATTAGGAAAGCAGGAAGTGAACAAATGTGACACTTACTGATTGTAAAAGTACCAGATGGAGGGGTAGGATTTAATAAGCTTTGCTTCTTCCTACTCCTTTTGGAGTTCCTCCGACATTCCAAAAACATGCTAGGTCAATTGGCCACTCCAAATTGTCCATAGGTATGAATGTGAGTGTGAATGGTTGTTTGTCTATATGTGCCCTGTGATTGGCTGGCCACCAGTCCAGGGTGTACCCCGCCTCTCGCCCGAAGACAGCTGGGATAGGCTCCAGCACCCCCGCGACCCTCGTGAGGAAAAACGGTAAAAAATAAATGAATGAATGAATAAACTGTATTATGGAAAGCAGGACGTGAACAAATGTAACAGTTACTGATTGTAAAAGTACCAGATGGAGGGGTAGGATTTAATAAGCTTTGCTTCTTCCTACTCCTTTTGGACATGTGGAACTGTGAACTGATTATGGGATGCACTCAATTGTAATCTGATGCATGATCAAATGAAATAAAACCATAACCATAACCATTACCATAAAGTGATATTACATGGGACGGCTGTAGAGGATTTATGACTAGCGTAAAAATAATGCTTCTGCTAACATTCTTATAGATGACTCACCCGAACGGTCCACGCTCGAACCTCATCTGGTCCCGCTGTGAAGAAGTACTCCAACTGTAGTGCTGCATAGCCGGTCTTTATTATTTTGGTCAAAACACTGAAAGGGGACAAAGAAGCAATCTTAAAAAATGCTAGATATCCTGCACCTCTACTACCTCAATGAATACTTCATGGATGTTGTCCAATACTAACAGAACCGGCCTCACCTCTGTGTCTTGTGCTCCTCACAGTATTTCTTCTGCTCCTCCTCCTCCATGTCAAACAGTTTGGACTCCAAGGCTCCGCTGAGAGGGATCACCATGGCACCGGGGTCATGAGCATCCACCCACTCCTTGATTTTGGCCAACCTTGAGGAGAGCGACAAGTGTGTGGAGTTTCAACACGACATAAACACACAGCTGCACAAACATACACACACACACACACACACACACACACACCACTTGTTCTTCTTCCTGATGTAATCCTTCTCCGAGAGGTTGACCAGGTAGATCATGGGTTTGGATGTCAGGAACAGGTACTTGTTCAGAACCTCGATCTATAAGGTCAGAAAACAAAAAACAAGTGAGTCACAAATGTGACTATTATCTACTGGATGTCACAGCACATGTTGAAATTCATGTTTCCACTCAATGAACCGGAGCTCTCCACAATGCTGGTAGCACTCGTGCAATGCTGCAGGCTATTTAGACAATTCTGTTGAATCACTTCCTGCCATACTGCGAGACAAACTGTACCCTCACTACACTAACGTAGATGTAAGGCTACTTTTAGAGGATATAAAAAAACACTTGCTGCAATGCATTCATATACAGTCTGGGTGGCAGCATTAAGCGCCGTCGGATGAGTAGAAAATACCTCTTTGTCATTCCAGTCTTGGCAAAACCGCACGTGTTTCTTCTCATCCACCACCCAGCTCTTCACCTTCAACATGATGTCCTGTAGCGAGAAGCATCATGAGGGCCAGTAGTGACTTATCCATAACAACAAGAAACCAGCATACATATTCTGGTTTAAGTTTCTTGTCGCTGCCTCTGACGGCCGTCTTCTCCAGCTTGTCAATGATGGGTGCGATGGCCTCCTCATCCTTTAACCGTAGCTCTTCATGAATAATCTCGATGTCCCTAACTGGGTCCACGTTACCCTCGACGTGGATAATGTCCTCGTCGTCAAAGGCACCTGAAAAAACAAACAAACATCCATTTCAAGTTAAATTAAGTACAGGGACACTGTACAAAACAAAATATTGCATGTCAGGACAATAATGCTTGTAAATACATCACAGCATATCATAGCAGTCCCTCAAATACAATACAACTCCGGAAATGGGTGTGGATGCTAATAGATGCCCAACTAACGGAACCCCCCCAAACAGACACAAAATGTGGACTAGAATTCATAACAATGCCCAGATAAATATAACACAATATAAAAGAGCCATCGGTCCCCTAGAGGGTGTGAGCATTATGTGCCAGAAAGAAAAAGAAATTAGAAAATAAAACGATGTACAAAAAAGAAACTAATTACAGTTAGTCCAGAACTCTGCGGCACGGCTTTTAACAGGAACCAAAAAGGGGGAGCACATCACCCCAATTCTGGCCTCCCTTCATTGGTTGCCTGTTCGTTTTCGGATTGATTTTAAGATTTTATTGTTTGTTTTTAAGGCGTTGAATGGGCTGGCCCCCAAATACATCTCGGACCTCATCCAAGTTTACTCTCCAGCTCGGTCACTGAGGTCCGAGGGCCAGCTCCAACTTGTGGTGCCCAAGACGAGACCAGGGGGGACCGAGCCTTTTCTGTGGTCGGCCCCAAGCTATGGAACTCTCTGCCCTCCCAAGTAAAAAAGGCCCCCAATATCGAAAGCTTTAAGTCTCGTCTTAAAACCCACTTTTATTCTCTGGCTTTTAACTCAGAGTGAGTCGTATGGTCCTGTGTCTTTTAGTTCTTTGTTTTTATTGTAATTGGTTCTATTTTTTTATACTTTTATTGCTTTGTTTCTTGTTTTTAATATTTTAATATCTATTTTATTATTTTATTTCTTAAATGCTCTTTTAGTTTTGGATTATTACTTTTTATTTTTACTCGTCTGTGCAGCACTTTGGAAACTCTGTTTATAAAATGTGCTATATAAATAAAGTGGATTGGATTGGATAATTGGAAAATATTTCATTTTACACAATGATTTGTGTGTGTGTGTGTTTATATATATATATATATATATATATATATATATGTGTGTGTATGTGTATTATCAACTTTTATCGCAAGACATTTCCCAACAGTGAAATTTAAAAACTACTTCCAGAGTTGCATTGTTCACACTTATTTTACCTCCCCACAAGTTCACTGCACACACATGGACTGATAAACTACATGGTTGCATGGTGGAGAGTGGTGAGCCCGTAGGCCACACAGCTAGGGTTTGATTCCCCTGCTCGGGCGTCTCGGTGTGGAGTTTGCATGTTCTCCCCGTGCATGCGTGGGTTTTCTCCGGGTACTCCGGTTTCCTCCCACATTCCAAAAACATGCTAGGTTAATTGGCCACTCCAAATTGTCCATAGGTATGAATGTGAGTGTGAATGGTTGTTTGTCTATATGTGCCCTGTGATTGGCTGGCCACCAGTCCAGGGTGTACCCCGCCTCTCGCCCGAAGACAGCTGGGATAGGCTCCGGCACTCCCGCGACCGTCGTGAGGAAAAGCGGTAGAAAATGAATGAATGAATGAATGGTTAACATTTGCACTCTCTCCTTACTTGTGTGTCTGCTGTACCTAGGTCGTCTCTTTATACATCTATCTTGAGACATTTGTAAGACACTTGCAAGACGGCTAGAACTAAACTAAAATGTTAGTTGTAAAGTTTATAAAGATTTGAAAGTAGCCATGGCTTGACACTAACATATTATTTACATTTCCAACATTAAATATAAATAGTAGATTATGTTCTACCGCAGGGGTGCTCATTAAGTCGATCGCAAGCTACCGGTCGATCGCGGAGGTGGTACTGGTCGATCGCTGGTCGATCGCGGCGTGACATTAAAAAAATATCATCCTAGCATCAATGCCGTCACTCGATTGATATACAGGGCAGCCATTCAGATGACAACTGAATGTTGCCCTTCGGGCGACCAATCAAATCAAACAACGTCTCTAAGTGCAGCAGAACTTACGATGTCAGCCTATCATCCATCCCCGTTACTTGATTGACATACAGGACAACCAGTCAGATGACAACTGAATTTTGACCTTTAGGTCACCGCTCATGCGTAAACAGCGATGCAAAGTGCTAAGCTAGTCGGCGAATTGCGTCAGATTTTAAGCCCTCGCTAAAGTTTATGGTCACTAAAATGAGTGAAGGAGCTGGACCAAGTAAAAAGGCAAAAACTGGACCAAGTAAAAAGGCAAAAAACATATCACTTCCATACGGATATGGAATATTATACGGATATTATGATACGGATATTATCCATGACTGATAAACATTTGGAAGTGTGCTTGAGGCTGGCTATCAGCAGCTACTGTCCGGACTATGCATCCCTGGCTGGTTCAATTCAGTGCAAGTCATCAAAGTAAACTCAGGTAATTACAAAAAATGTTAATAGTTAATTATGTGTGTTTTGCAATATTGGCTCATTTGGTTATGTAAGGTACATCAACATACATTGTACGTACAAATAATCCTCAATACATTTGAAAATAAATAGATGTTTTGCATTTTTGTAGTGGGTAGATCATTTTGACTCGGCCATTTTAAAAGTAGCTCGCATGCTGAAAAAGTGTGAGCACCCCTGTTCTACCGTATTGCTAGAGCTCTAATTCCTATTACTCTGCTTTGACACATGCAGTACCCGCGACGAACCACGAAAAGTGCTCGTGTTCAGCTGCAACGAGCCAAACACCTGTCCACGAGACTCAAGCTGTTATGACACGGCAGCTGCACGCAGACAACTCACGGGTCATGTGGAAGATGCCATCGCAGGCACTGATATGGGACAGGAAAGCGTTCCCCAGTCCTTGTCCCGAGTGAGCCCCCTTCACCAGACCGGCAATGTCCACCACATTCAGGAAAGCTGGTACCTTACTGGAAAGAGAGACGAGCAGGAGTTTCATCAGCGGTATAACACAGACACAGACACATGTTAGTGTGCATACCTGGCTGGTTTATGATACTGGCAGAGGAAATCAAAACGTTCGTCGGGAACAGGCACTCTGCTCTCATTGGGGTCGATGGTGCAGAAGGGGAAGTTCTCAGCTGCCGCTTGGCTTTTGGTCAACACATTGAAGAAGGTGGATTTCCTGCAACACAAACAACTCTTGCTATGACAAAAATGTGTCATAATAATGCATAACGCCTCACTGATCATCTATGTGTACCCAACATTTTGCAACCTTGTTTAGAGTATGTATGCATTTTGGCAAACCCCACTGATCAACTATATATAGCAGTGGTCGGCAACCTGCGGCCCTTTGCTGAGCTCTGTGAATTGCTTTTTTTGAAGAGGTGGAAATGGGCGTTTTCAAAAGGACTACGACATATCAGACTCACCGCAAGTCAGTGAATGCATCTACAGTGTGTTCTGACTGCTGATTGGATTACCAAGGAAAGGGGGAGGAGGGCCAGTGTAAAAACGACGCACGAAAAACACTTATTAAGAGTGTGCTATACCCGCGGTAAGATATCCATAACTATGAAAACTGTTGGAAGAAAATATAGAGTTTGTTTACCCACCAGTGTGCTCGATATGGGGTGAGAAATTAAAACAGTAAATGTAACACAGAGACAAAACTGCACTCAGCTTTTTCTGAAATGAACCCAATTACAGATGGTCATAAGGGAGCGATTTCGGAATGACTATGGAAGGATGAGCAGAGCAAACATACTTTCGAGAAGTCGCTCATACAAATATTCATTCATTCATTTTCTACCGCTTTTTCCTCACGAGGGTCGCAGGAGATGCCGGAGCCTATCCCAGCTGTCTTTGGGCGAGAGGCGGGGTACACCCTGGACTGGTGGCCAGCCAATCACAGGGCACATATAGACAAACAACCATTCACACTCACATTCATACCTATGGACAATTTGGAGTGGCCAATTAACCTAGCATGTTTTTGGAATGTGGGAGGAAACCGGAGTACCCGGAGAAAACCCACGCATGCACGGGGAAAACATGCAAACTCCACACAGAGATGGCCGAGGGTGGAATTGAACCCTGGTCTCCTTCATACAAATATCACAGCACATATTCTCCCAATTAAATTAAATACAATGGCAACAAACATAACCAGATGGGAAATTTCTGACATTTATTCAGATCAAGCATATTGAATTGCCTGTGATAAGTCAAATGATGTAAATGATTTTGAGTAGACAGCACTGATATGTAGGTATGTGAATTCTGATGGGCTTTTTTATGTTCCAAGTTCTTTTAATATTACACTAATACTGGAACAACCCCCAAAAAAACGATAGTTCAGTGCTTAAATGATTGCAAAGTAAGCCTATGCATGCACTGTTGAATTGTGTTGTAATAACAGGTAAACGTTTACAAATATTTAAACTTGTGTATATTTTGCGGATCCATGCCTTTTATCTTTATTGGAAGGGGAGGCAAAATGGATGCAAAAGGTTGCCGACTCCTGATGTATACGTACCCAACATTTGGCAACCCAACAATTCCGATTTTAAGCGAGGTCCCAAAGCGTCCAATCAACTGGGGTTGTTTTGGGGCTTCTCCCTTCTTTGGAGGCATCTGCAAAGAGTTGCGTCAGCTTAGTTTTCCATTCACGACAATACAATCCCGAAACACCATGATAACGCTAATGTCATATGAAGGTAGTTTGAGCTACACAAGACTACGTTGCCAAGCTAGCTGCACTGAAAACTTGCAGCAGCTTCATTCAAACACGACATGCTAGCGTTAGCAGGTAGCTAATAGAAGCCACCCCTGAATAACCACTACGTCCCACGAAGACGCAACCAACTACCTGCTTGTACACTTTAAAATGAGACCGCCACGTTTTAGTTGTTAGTATTTACGCACGTTTATTGTGTACCTTTATTTCTGTTTTCTCGTTACAGTCAGCGTGCTGCACACTTCAGCGAAAGCCGCTCACACGCACCACCCCGGTGGAAAGACAGGTTGGAGCGAAAAGCGGAAGTGTTTTGACAAGGAAGCCCTCTGATTGGTCTGGTGAAGTGCTGCGTGGTTACGTCACAGTCGACGTGATATCTATCTAACGATACCAATGTCGCTCGCACTTTCGCCTTTTTTACCCTTAGTTTACTAGCAAACCAATTGAATTATAGTTATTACTAATTAAAAAAAAGTCTTATTTAATTTGAAAGCTTTGAATACACTGGTATTTTCATATCCTAGAATTAGGTGCACCACATTCCATAGCATGTAGTGACAATAGGTAAAGTTCGTTAGCTAAAATCGTGCAATTACGAACGTCAACATCAACCCACATTCAGTACTTACAAAGCAGTCCTCTAATGAATGAAATATTAATTGCTATGATGATGCTTTCAGCTTTTATTGGGAAATCAAACAACAAAATGTGACATACAAATCAGATCAAGTGCAGCGAACTCAATTGACTAAAATGCAGAAGGGATGCAAGCAAATGGCAAGATTTTACTTTTTATTCATAAACATCGAGAACTCTGTGAAAAAACATAGCAGTAAACCTCCACATTTAACACCTTTATTCAGGATTTATTCCATAAACTGTGACCATGTTTTTGATTTAGAGAGGAAAAACATGTTTATTTTCGAAGAGAGACTTCATGGTACAATCGCTGCGGCACTGATAGAGTAATTTGAGAACATAAATCAGAAAAAATATATTGTCATCAGGGAGACCAAAATAAGAAATGCAGCTGCATAAAGCTGGAAATGTCACAGACAAACCTGCTTACATATAAAAAACATCCATACTTCAAAGCCAATTTCACACTAGAAAAAAACAATTTTAAAACAGCATGAACACGTTACATTGGGGTTTTGTTTCAACTTCCCATTCAAGGTTTCACAGAAAACCAACGTGAACTATCAGGGCTCGGAACAGTGAACAAAAAAAAATCATTTGTTTGTATTCTCTTGCACTTCTACAACTTGGGTAACTTTTCCACCACTAATCAAGTTTTGCTGGGATGGAGACGTCGAAGGAGGTCTGTTCTCAAGTGTGGGTTTGCCATTATGTGGACAAAACAAACATAAAACAGATGACTCGCTGCTCAGTAGTGACCTGTGGGGTGGACAAAGGTGAGATTAAAAAAAAAAAGACCCAAAAAAACATTCGAGATTTTAACAAGTTGAGTGTTCTCTCAAATAGTGGCCTCCACTAAAAAAAGAGACAACCCCAATTAATAGCTTTGCTATGACAGACATTGCATGTGTCCCAGCAAAAGAAAATGTAAATAAAAAAAAGTGCAAAAGTGCAACTTACCTACCCACACATGCCATAAAAATATGTGGTGTGGATAGTACATTAAAAAGGTTTAATTTAATACAGCACAACACTTGACGGAGGATAAGGCTCTCAGTGGGATCATCAGTCAAACGGCAGCAAATGCAGCCAGAAGACTGGACAGCACTCGCCCATAAGTGCATGACAGAAGGCTAAGCAAATAAAATAAAATTAAATAATTTAATTCAAAGTACGAGATACGCAACCTTTTGGTGGACCCCCCCTACATGCCACTCCTCTGCCCTTTTTTCCATACTATATCGGCCAATAGCACAGTTGCAGCCAGGAATTGTGCTCCATGAAAAAAAAGAAAAATCACCCCCCCTTATTTTGAATTACATTATAGATTAATTACAGATCTTGGAATTGTCAATAGCACTCAAATGAATTGAAAAATTTGAAATGAATCCATGTGATCTGTATCAGAATCGGAGCATCCTATTCACAACGCCTTTGTTCTAGTAAGGCCCTCCCAATGTTACTACACCGCAGTAAATACTGTGGTATGAAAATGTTTGGCCACCCCTGATAATTCTCAAGATTTTCCTTTTCAAATCTGTGGTTGCTGTGATCAACCAGTTAAATACATCCTATAGCAGACGAGCACAGTGATAAATGAGAAGTGAAATGAAGTTGCTGAAATTGCTGATCCCAACAACCAGTGATTTATAAAAAGGGAAATCTTGAAAATGATCAGGGGTGCCCAAACCTATTAATACCACTGGCCACTATTTGAGGAAACAAGGGAATAAAAAAAAAGAAAAGGGGTGCTTAAACATACGTGGGGAGTAGGACCGTGATCTGGATCGAGAGCGGTACCCTCTGCTGTAGTAAGGTGATGGAGATCTCCGTCTATTGGGACAAACAACTTAAAATGACTCACCAATCAATCAAATGACATAATAAACACCAGACAAATAAGGTACCTGTATGATCTGTACTCTCGGTCGTCGTAGCGATCATAGTCCCGATCATAACCTCGGTCATAGCCTCGGTCGTATCCTCTGTCGTAATCCCTAGACATGCGCCGTGATGAGCTGCCGCCACCACCACTGCAAGCACAAGCAAAATTATGTTTAATAGAATCCTGACATGTATTTATAACCAACCAAGTGCAGGCATCAAATATCTAAGGGCGTCAGACACTCACTATGTGGGTCGTCCCATATAGATGCCAGGGGTAGGGGTGTGTGCTCGTTTGGTAATGGAGAAATCCACCCGGATCCGACGGCCGTCCAGCTCCATCCCATTAGCGTGCTCCTTGGCCTAATTCAATGATTTGCCCAGAGCATAAATTATCTTTTCATATAAAGCAGACCTAAATATTCAGACATTGCTTTGTGTCCCACTTACCTCTTTAGAGTCCTCGTAGTTCTCAAAGTAGACAAAAGCAAAGCCCCTGGAGCGCCGAGACTGCTGGTCATACACGATGTTGACGTCAGCCAGCGGGCCGTACTTGGAGAACACCTCCCTCAGATCCCTCTCGGTGGTGTACAAACTCAGCCCAAACACACCCAGACATGTGTTGGGGTCTGGGTTGGCCTGTGGGGGTTTTACATTTTATTATCTACTGAATTCATAACATGCTCGTGCTTTTATTCACTTTCACCTCCAAAGTGAATTGCTACTGCTACGTCTGCAATGTGTTTTTATTATGACAAATATAATTTTCATGACTCATTTATTCATTAACTTATTGATTTCACCTTTTTAAAACAACCAGCACAGAATATTTCAAAAACTGTAAAATTTAAGCAAAGTTGCTCAGAGTTGCTGAGTGTAAAATGTTGGAACACTGATACATTTTCAATAATATATATATATATATATATATATATATACATATATATATATATATATATATTTCAAATCACTAAACTTTGGTGTTTTAAACTATGTGTTTTACTACTATAAACAGCACTATTTATTCTACGTTGAGGAAAAAGAAAGGAGGGGTGAAGTATTTTATGTGACTGCCAATATGTGAGCAAATAAGCAATATATATCTATATAGCAGCAAATACATTCATACAATATTACTTAACATTGTTTTCAAGTTTAAAAAGAATCATTTTAAGGTGTGATGGCTTTTATTTTGTAGCAACGGGCTGCCAAGATCAATGACATGTAGTGTAAAGCCTGTGCTAACTACGAAAATATTCAGTTTGTTAATATTGAATCTTTAATATTGAATTTGCGGAATTTCACGTATCGCAGTCGGGGCTGGAACCAATTAACTGCAATAAATGAGGAACGGCTGTATGCTGAGGGGCAATAAAAACAGGGCACAAGTGGCCCCCATGCCTCATTTTGGACATCCCTGACCAAGACAAAACATCAGACTATGTATACCCTGTTGCCGATGTGTCTGCGGCGGTTCGACATGGGAGAGCGGCTGTGGCTCCTGCGGCGGCGGGAGTCACCACTGCCAGAGCGGCTTCTGGAGCGACGGCGATGAGAGCGGGAACGGGAGCGAGAGTAGTTCCTGCGTGAGCTTCGATGGGAACGGGACCTAAGATCATATGAATGGAACACGAATGAGCCCATTGCAGTATAATGTAGGTGGGATTTATAAAAGGGGTCTTACCGAGACTTGGATTTGGACCTAGATTGCGAACGAGACCTCGACCTGGAATGGCGGGAACCTTCCTTCGAGTGTGCCGGCGAGCGGCTGGCCGATTTCACGGATCGTCGAGGGGAGGAACTCCCCGAGCCAGGTTGTGACTCCTGGACATACAGACAATAAGTTAGAAAAAATAAAAATACAAGAACAATAACACAATTGGATCAAGAGATGACTCGACTCGCACTTATAACCCCCAATAGAAATTAGCTTATTTTGGAGAAAAATACAAAGCTACAGCAACAATTACATGAAAACACATTGTGGCAGTAATGTATAACTTATTTAGCTGAGAAGATTTCAAAATACAATAACATGTGGGTGTTTGGTGGGGGGCTGGCGAGTGAGAATTACAGACTAAAAAGGATTCATTTACATGCATGATTTAGAGACAGAAACAAGAAGAAAGAGAATAGCAACATAACAGGCTTTTAAGAAATTACTCCTACCCGGCCAAACTTCTGATCATAACTTCATTACTTCTTTTACTTCATTACTTCAAAACAACCCTTCATTTCTTCTTTCTTCTCTTTGACATTCTTATGACTTCTTTTTTGATCCTCTTCCCCAATTTAGCATCTGCCATTACAACACTAGTCGAGGGGCAGATCTTCTTTTTCCGCTTCAATACATTAGCATGCATCAACAGCATCATCGGCTTCAAACAATAACAACTTCGCATCTGAAACGTCTTCGCCTTTTTCTTTTCTTCCAACCTCAACCTTAACAAAGAACAAACAAGGGTGATAAGGCAAGTTGTTGTTTGTTGCATGAACACCAAGAGGCACAAAGAAAAACAGCAGTGCTAAATAACAGGCATGTATTAAGAAGTACGAAAGGGATAGTTCTGATTTTTTAACATGAAGTTGTTGGACATCCCCATCAGCAGTGTAGTGCAAAGGTATAAGACATAATCAACCCCCATTTTGTCCTGTGAGCCAGTTTTTGGTTAGATTTTGGTGATGAGGAACGTAGTTCCCGTTAGTTGGTGGTGCCACTTCACTAAACTCTCAGAACAATATGCTTTCAAAAGTGCTAACGTTTGTGTCACAAAAATGCCTCCTTAAAAAAAAGATCAGACATCACAATCACTCTGCGTTACTTTGCCAACATATCACTGCCCATTCAATCTTCTGTATGTGTTCCATTGTGTTTACTTGCACGGATGTGATGCGAGAGAGCCACCATGGAACACACACACACACACACACACACACACAAATGGACGTGCAACAGGACTGTAGTAACACTGAATGATTGCAAGGTCCGATTTTTTTTCGAGGAGGCATTTTTGTGATTCAAATGTATTTACTCTTTTGAACGCATATTGTTTTGAGAAGCCAAACTCTTCAGTGAAGCAACCAACTAACCAACACTCAGCGGATGGGACGTAGTGTGGGCGTGGGAGAGAGGGAGATAAGTCACTGTTGATGAACTACACAGCTGATGTGGATGTCATAACTTCATGTAAAAAAAAAATCCAAACTACCTGTTTAAAGGGAACTGCGCTTCTTTTGAAATTTTACCCATCATTCACAATCCTTATTTGAAACATGAACATATATTTCTTTCCCTTTTCTGTGCATTCTCACAAGGGAAAACAAGTTAATATAAATAATAAAGTTAATATGAGCTATCACTCAGCCCTGTGTGTTAATGCATGATCACAGCATGTATATCAAATGATTCAATGTTAGGTATCTTCTTTAAAGGCATTCATAGTCGAAATAGGTGGGTCCAATGACGTGCAATTTCAGCTAGTTCATATTAACTTGTTTTCTCGGGTTAAAATGCACAGAATGGAGAAATGTGTTCGTGTTTCACATAAGGATTGTGAATGATGGACAAAATGTAAAAAAAAAATTGTGCAGTTCCCATTTAAGGCCACACTGAAAGATTTGGAAAAATAACAAAATGAAGAATGAAGTCATATAATTACGAGATTCAAGTCAAAGCAACGTCCTTGTTGAAATATCAAAACAGTTGTAACTTTATGATGAAATATTGTGCAATTAAATGACTTTAAATGAGTAAATGTAAAAAAAAAATCCTAGATTAAACACAACACAATTAGTCTTGTAAACTTATTTGCCATTTACTTTACAGTGTGGCCCCAATATGTCTTCGTAATAATATTCTAACATCATAGAATCAAAAACTTAGATAATGACAACATTAACATGATGAATACAGTTCTACATCTAAGCTAGCTGTAAGCGAAGGCAATCACTCAATGGCGCTTGAATAAAAGCAAGGCCATGCCGCGGCCTAGTCTTTGGACTGGGGCACGCTGCTTGATAAATATAGACACTAAGCATTCAAATTCAACGTCTTTACAATGTGTTATTCAAAATACATATAATTACATAATTAGTTTAATGACAATTTAATGATGGCTCTCCTAGGTTTGAAAACGTACGTTGCCAAAGCCACAGCAACACAACATATCTAACAAGCTAATGCTAGCTAGCGCTGCGTCTTTTTCAGCAAAGGTATTTTGTTATAATCAAACACAACTCACCTTCTCTCTGAATTCTTTCTCGGTGTCGCTCATATTCGCGTCACTATTCTGTAACTATGAAGAAAAACGGCCTAAATGTACTTTAACGACTGCTTTTGCCCAATTGGTGATGAATGCACCACAAACCAAAACCGGTTTGAGCTGAGCTGCACTGAGCCTGAAATAAAACGCAGTGATCCTTTTCCGGTTCCGTTTTTTCCAAAGTAAAATAACTATTTATATTTAGCCAGACGTGAATCACGCGGCGTCATTGTTCTGAAATATATTTAAAAGGTGAACTTATCTTGAGCCACCCACCTACTCAATGCAGTGAATAAATCCAGCGCATACATTAAAACCGGTCTGAGCAGATCAGCACCTGAAGTAAACGGCCGCAATCCCTTTTCTGTCTGGATGTTCCAAAATAAAAGCACCTTTATACTGTATAAATAGGCAACGTTCTGACTTTAATGTAATTAATTAGATTTGTGTAATGTAATCAAGGTTAATACATGTCGTGCAACCAACATATTAATGTAATAAACAGAATATCTTCGACAATACTTACTCAATACAGTGCAATGTTGGCCTATAAAACACCAGCAATGAGCAAATACGTGACATTAACATTTATTTCAGGGGAAAAAAAGAAAAATCACATTTTCAAGCATCAAATCAAACATGCGTGTGTATACAGTAGTTTGAAATGCAATAATTACTGTACATTGATGTCATAATAGGGGGGAAACAACTATACATTCATGAAGAAAAAAAATACTGTACACACTCTCAGAAAACACTTTCAGTCACATAATAAATAAATTAAAAAAACATCCATCAGAAGAATGCAACTTCTGTTGCTTGTTTCCATAAGGAGTCGAATTGCAACAAAATACGGCTGAGCTGCATACATCGGAATCCAATCATGATCAGTTTAAAGTTGAGCTCAGTGTCAGAAGACCAAAGGCACTTGTGGCAGTACTGCTGGCAGTTATACAAACAATGCAAAGGTAACATTAAAAAAACGAACGTCTCTAATTATAACTCAGAGATTATAACAGGTTAATATGTCGCTGAGAGGTGCAGGGACATAGATCATGTCTAACGTCTTCAGAGGTAAGCAGCTGGACTTGCGTAGATGGAGTTGTCCTCTGCTGTTTTTGTCTTTTTCCTTTCCTTGCAATGTCTGTACACGTTTCTTCCGCTGAGAAATGTTCACACGCTGAGCCGTCATGCTATAGCAGCTTCTGATGCAGAATCTCCCATATCATTAATTTACGGAAAAGAGGCATGTGCCACTAGAGGGGGGAAGGATTAAACAAAAAAGATACTTGTTTGTTTGTATATAAATAACACATGTAGACAAAGGTGTGCTACAATAATATACCTGTTTGAAGGCGAGGGGTCTTCCTTTAACGATGTATTCTGCGTATTTACATGTAAACACACCACAGTCACTGCCATTTTTCTGCTGGGGGATTTCCTGGAAGGAAGGGACGGTGTACATAAAGTTATCAAGTACATGACTGAAAACATACCATATCCTCTCAGTACCGGGTCTCTATTAGGGGTATTCACTGTTTTCAGATTATGTTTATATTTTTTATTATGTTGAAATTTAATTCAAATTCACTCAAGTCCTCAGTGTTACTACAGTTACTACTAAAGAGTGTCCACTTAAGCAGGCATCGACATATATAGTTGACGGCTTTTGTTGAAATAAAATTTGAGACCAAAAGGACAATTTCTATGGAAAATGGGTCAGTTTATGTCAACATCATCACTGTCTCTATTAACCTGCATTCTACCACAGAAACGAAGAAATGCACCCATTTAATTATTTTACTTACTATTTTCCTTTTTTAGTGTCAGCCACCGATGGAAAGATTTGCGCATCTACAAATTTTTATTACTGTTACAAATAAATTATTGGATAAAGAGATAATATAATATTACCATAACGCATTGAACTGAATACAGTTGTCTCTCTTATTTCCGCTAAGTAGGGTTGATTATTAATAAACAAAATATTTTCATAGTCACAGCATAGACAACCCGTTTATGATTTTTCAAATATTGTTTTTACCATTATTAGAGCCGTGCAGACATTAAATTAACACCCCTATAGTCACCTCCACGCTTTTATTGTTGTTTGTGCAGCCCTAATGCTGCACAATGTGCAGGGTCAGTGTAGGGACATAAGAGACGGCCGGCGCTCATTGCATATAGCAAGCTGTTTTAACAAATTAGCCTCCAATGTATTTGTTATCAACTTACTGTTTCAAATGGAGTGGGGGGGGGAAAGCCCAAAGTAAGAAACCAAAAACATACCACTTCCACGCATAGTGGGAGGACAAAGTCGGACATGGCATGGTTGACTCCATGTGGTGTTAAAGTAATAATAATACTTTAATTATAATATAATGTCTCATCAGTGTAACCTAGTGACCACAAATGAAATATAACTTGTCTTTCAATATTTGTTTACTAAAAAGAGGCCATAGTCAACCACAAAACAGTGCTCTGATTGGCCCAGTTACACTTACAGAGGCTCGCATGCAACTGACGGTCCACTTGGCGCTGTCGAGTTCTCTGCCTTTCTTTGCTTTGTGCTCATCCTTTAGGTAGAGGCTGCAAAAAAAACAACAAAATATCCAATTTAGAAGCTTTGCCAGGTGAAACTGGACTAAACATTAAATGTAGGGCGGACTCACAGTAAAAGACTGCAAATATCATCATGTCTTTGGCCCATTGAGTCATAGGACTTGACGGTCTTGGCTTTCAAGTCTATCACCTGAGATGAGAGTAATGGAAGGCACTTAGGTTATTTTATGTATATATACACGTATATGTATATTTTAGGTCTGACTCACGGCTAGGGCCCAGTGGACACCCAGATGGAGCGGGACCAGAACAAGGTCATACAGGAAGAGGTCGACAGATTTGGTCCATCGCTTCACGGCAGCATGTCCTTTGTCCTGCCCTGCACCTCCTCCTCCGCCTCGGAGCTTGGGGTAGAAGAATGTGCTGAACGAGTACACTCTCAATCCTGCTGCTAGGTCCGAACACTGCTTCATGACCAGGGACAGGTAGAAGTTGATCACCTACATATTGGAAGCATTGGAGGCAAAGTGTGAGGTGCTATATTAGCACATTTGTCTGAGAATAACACAGGTACATGACAGCATATTGCAATCTGCTAATTTAATTTCTACATTACCTTGCATTGATTCTCACGAGGCTACACTATTCTGCACTTTGTGTGAGTATATGAGCAGCCCCGCCTCTACCCACCAAGATAAAGAAACTGTAGGACTGACAAAAAGGCTCGTTCTGTACATGCCGTTGTTTTATGGGACAAATGCACCAAGGTGCTGAAACCAAGGCCCAGAGTGGACCCTCTTTCGGCCTATTTGGAGGTGGGAGACGAGAAAAACAGACAAGCGTGTGCATGCAATGTATTGAGGCTGGCAAAATTATGGAGTTCATTTTAATTTGTGTGATTAATTTATTATCGTACAGGCCTATGCCTGTGAGTTTTTTTCTCTTCTTGTCACATTTTAATCTTGCGGGATCACCCAATTCAATTCAATTTACACAGTGAACCTCTGCTTTTGCATACAAAACTAAATCAAAACAGTAAAATACCTCGTCATTGAGCCAGCCACCTTCCTGAAGGGTCGCTAAGTCTCTCTGCGTGATGCGTAGCTTGAAAGCGGAACTTAAAACCAAGTTGGGGTCACTCTGAGCCAGAGCACCGCTCACCTCCGATGCCATCTCCTGCACAAAACAAATTGAATGAAAGTAATCCTATCTATTAAGCCAAGCCAAACTTTGTGCAACTTTATCATACCTGAGTAAGTCGGGGTATGTCCTCATCAGTGTGTCTTACATGAACTGTGTGTGCATGCGAGCTGGGCAGGCTGACAGAAGGTGGCACTCGGTCGACAAGGTTGAGGCGAGTAGCTACCTCAGTAGAAAGGTCCACCTCGGGTACCGGTTTCTGCACACACAAAACATAGTGTAAAATATTCCATTCCTAAATGCTATATTTAGGAATTGATGGACAGGCACATTGCTGTACTTGTAACAGAGTAATACACAAACACTAACATCATAGTCGACCTGAACAGTCCAGTTGCAGGACATCTCTAAATAATACCTTTGCACATCTCACATGCAGGCTGTCTTCTGGTGCTCCTGAGTAAGATTTACTGAGAGGCAACCCAGTCCATCTGTTAAAAAAAAAAAAAAACTACTATATCATCATGTATTAACACACACTTACAGTAATCCAGAGGCAGCCTTTGTCCCTGCAACTGTGCCCTCAATATAGGACATAACGGCTAATAGACCAACCTGCTCTTATTTGCAGATGTACTCCTCCAAGCCAGCATACTGGGGGCAGCTGTGCAACACACACAAATGTCAGCTCAACATATTCATCATAATGTTTACAAGATACATGCTAGTATGAGGAATCGGGGTGTTCTTACAGGAATATCCCATCTTTCTTGATGGGATTTCAATGGGTTTTCTTGAAGCGGTGACTGTGTGTTGACCTTGTGATTGGAACACACTGCAACATTGAAAGATAACAATAAGCTCATTAATACGGTACACAATTACCAATCACTGGCCAAAATGGTCAAAAACGAGATTGTGCAGATGTATCTAATGTAAGAGAGCAGTGGTATCATGGAACATGTATTCGTAACGTAATTTTTCAGTACGGAACTTTCAGTTTGGTAGGCGCTGCTTCCGATTTCCCATTCAGACTGTACCCAAAATGAACCAAACTGTGACCAAACTGTCATGGCATAGTTACACCCCTACAGTATATTAGAGTATCATACAATGATATTGTAAGAAGCCTACTCACGCTTGGGGTTTTGTTTGGTTAAAAGGTAGCGGTTGACTCTTGCTGTACTTCTCGGTGACCATCTCCAGCAGGCGTCTGTAGTGCTCCTTGTCATTCTGCTTTATGGCCTGGTGGTTCAAAGACACAAGCTACTATAGAACTCTGACAACTGTCAACTCTAAGCATCCAATTAAACAAATGTATTGGATTTTGTCGACTCGAATCTAACGATATCGTGACTTACCTCTTCCACGGTGAGGCTGGGCTTGTAGCAGCGGCTGTGTCCATTGCAAATCTGGTCAGAGTTGGGCATTCCCATGCTCACCATCGGCCGCGAAGGCAGCAGCTGAAGGAGGCCTCTCTTCTCCCTGTCAGGGAGTCCAGAAGACACTGGGGTCCCACTGTGTATACAGAAGGTACTGTCACTAATTAAAAAGCTCACAAGACAAGATTTTAACATTACTTTTCAGAAAAGTACAATAACAAATGAAAAATGACTATGTTGCAACCTTCTGATTGAATTTCTACTATGTTACACTCTTCTGCACTCTGTTCATGCTACGGGCACAATTAATTTATTACCGTCCCAGGGCTAGTGCCCACAAGAGCTTTTCTTTCTGAACGAGAGATCTCGTGACACCCCTCCATCAAACATCACACCACTTGCCTGAATTTCCTCATTAAAGGAGGTGAGGTGCTCTGAAAAGGATTCTGCAGTGTTCTCTCACTTAGTCCAAGCCCTGGTTTATCTGTCAAAGATGGGGGGGGGGAAACAGGGATAAAGATGAACATAAATAGAGTATTGGGCTGTAAAAGTCAGCCAGTTTAGCAGCAGTAGTACAGTAGTGGGTGCCTACGTCTTGTTTAACACAGGAATACAACATTCTATGCACAACATTTATAGGACAGAAAAGTGGAAAAGGTATAATAGGTCCCCTAAATACTCCTGAGAGACTAACTTTGCTTTGATATGGTGTACTAGCAATGTTATGCTATACAATATCATTATATTATTGACAAAAATAGTCTCAAATTAATGTTGACAATAATAACTGTCAACAATTCGTGGGTCAATTATCGTCCAGCAAAATTTGTTACAGTGTCAGGCCGACAGGTGCCCTTACTAACCCATTCTCCACTCAGTGTTGGTTAGCCATGGGTTGTGCAGCTCATCAATTCCCAGTGGAACAGCCTAGATCAATAGAGAAAATGCAAAGTCATCTTCATAATCAAACCATGGCCTGTTGGCGCTATTGCTGAAGTGACTGCTCAGACTCCAGTCCACATGTAGCAGCCTTCTAACTTTAACAAACTTTCATTCATTCATTCACTACCGCTTTTTCCTCACGAGGGTCGCGGGGGGTGCTGGAGCCTATCCCAGCTGTCTTCGGGCGTAAGGCGGGATACACCCTGGACTGGTCGCCAGCCAATCACAGGGCACATATAGACAAACAACCATTCACACTCACATTCATGCCTATATGGACAATTTGGAGTGGCCAATTAACCTAGCATGTTTTTGGAATGTGGGAGGAAACCGGAGTACCCGGAGAAAACCCACGCATGCACGGGGAGAACATGCAAACTCCACACAGAGATGCCCGAGGGTGGAATTGAACCGTGGTCTCCTAGCTGTGAGGTCTGTGCGCTAACCCCTAGACCACCGTGCCGCCCACTTCAACAAACTTGAGTTGCGAAATTCCCCAACCATGCGTGATATTCAGAGTGACACTTCTAAGTATAGAATTTGAAGGAAATACAAAAAAATAGTGCATTCAAAGTAATAAGCCCAAATGTCATTCTGTGACAAACTAAATACGGCACAATTTAATGGCAGACCTGTGTGTCCTCATATTGTCCGTGCTTGTCAGAGGTGGAAATCAATGGCTTGCGCAACCGGAGCAGACTTGCGACTCCGGCCACGGTCTTCTTCACAAAACTTATCACCACATCTGAGGAAAACAGTATGAATACTCAGACATTAGCATTTAGGACCACTTTTGGGGAAGAGCTATAGTGATATCATGCGGTTGTGTGTGTGTCAACATGCCTCTGCGTCGTCTTTTCGCCTCGACCTGGTCACTTTGGCCAAGGCCGTCTGTTGCATCAACACTGCAGAACAAGTATGTCACATCATTAATTACTAGGATGTTAATACAAAAAATACACAATTCATTTTCAGGGTTTTTCAAAGCAGCAGAGTCAGCCTGTGTTCAGAGAACATAACACAAATTCCTGAAAAACTTGTTTTTAAAGCATAGTTTGCTGAATTATCGGTAAACTTGCTCACTGCAGAAAACAAAAAAATCTATCAATTTTAACGCAATTTAGACTTATGCTAGCTTAGCAGGTTGCACTCTCTGCAGTTGAGTAAACAGCCAGGGTTACATTGCGGGAATACGGTCATGATTGTTTTGATTGAATATACTTTCTTTAGATACTTGAGAAAGTTCTAGTGGGTGTATAAAAATAAAAACGCGTGTAAGAAGTTTAACTAACGACTATAATTTTGCTTGCTCGGATGCTCTGAGACGTAACCGTGCCCAGTGGCTCAAAAATACGAGTTAGGTCAATAAGGAGAGTTTTAATAGTGACCAGCTTAAGTATTTTTGGTAACCACAACAATAGTGTTATGTTTTGCTGCACGAACCTCTGGTAGTTCCGCTTAACCGGTCTCCCGTGGCTCTCGCGCCGCTGTGCCCTGACGCCACCAGCTAGCCCCTCGTTAGCTTCGTGGTTTTGCCCAGCGTCGGGCTCAAACAACGACGAGATTCCGTCAAATATCCATCCATACATCCCAGACAAATACGAGAAAAACGCAACCAGGTCCCCTACGCGGGCCAGGACGTGTCTAAACAGGAGCCAAACAAAAAACGTATGACAACACGAGCAGTCAGACACTAGAAGTTAAGCTAGCTTTAGCATCAGCGTTTCAATATACGTGCGTCATGCGGTGTCGTTTAATCACTTTAACTGTCTGTGCAGGAGTGGGCGGGGTTCAAAGTCCAACACATTGGATTGGCCATTCATAGTGAAGCAACGTTGTTCGGAGACTTAAAACGAGCAAACCCAAACACGAGGCTCTAAATGACGTCGGCGGCCCTGAAGATGATTGGCAGAGGCTGAAATCTCTTTCCCAGTTACGTAACGGTCAACAGCTACATGACGACAATAAAGATTCTTAAAATACTAACACAACCTTATATACTTATAGAACTTAAGATTGATTCGTTGGCGCGAAAAAAACAATAAAAAAAAATAAATGTATAAATATTGTAATGAAGAAAATGCACACATATTATACAAACACACGCCATAGAATGTGTAGTCATGACAGCGTGGTAGCAGACCTTCAAAAACAAAAACGAGTCAGTGCTGTCATCACATTTCAAGTATTTATTATCTTAGCAGTAGAAACACTAAAGATACAAAAAAAATAAATGGCCGGAACAATGTACACACAGCTATGCTGATGATCCAGGAGGATTTTTCCAGTGCAAAACCATATATGACATAGCACATAGTGGTGTAAAACATTAGTAGAAAAATACAACACTATTTAAAAATGATGGCAAAAACATTTTGGCCTTCATAACATTGGAGGTACATATAAGAACAAATAAAACAATTTATGTACAAGTCATAAAAAATCCATGCAATACAATTAATTACATGGATGTAAGGCATAGATAAAATTGGTGGTTTTAGTGATCCGACTTGTGGTCTTGGGGAACAGAAGAACCTGACAAGACATAAATGTACAGAAAATGTTAATTGTTTATTCTACTGTAGATTTACATTTACAGTCATGGAAAAATTATTATACCACCCCTGTTTCTTCAGTTTATTGATCTATTTTAATGCCTGGTACAACTAAAGGTACATTTGTTTGGCCAGGCATGTTGATGATAAGAAAAGCAAATATGAGTTTAATTTAAGAGCTGATATCTATCAACTTCCATGCTTTTCTTGACAACCAAATCCATTAATAATAATAATTAATAAGAACCAATAGCTGTAGCATTGTAAGTAGTGTAAGCGTTAATCATTGAGGGAGGTGTATGCTGAAATAAGCTTTATTTTCATTTTTTTGGTGGAGTGAGTGGCATTAACACTCACACTCACCTGGGCCATGCAGGTAAAGAGGCGACAAGCAGCTCAGGTACAGCCACGTCCTGTTCTCCTGCAGCCAGCGCTGCCGATAGCCAATCATATCAGGGGAACAGGCTGCCTGTAACCGCCTTTCCTCTCTTGGAGGTGGGACTAAATGTGCCTCATCTACGAGGGTAGGGGAGATGATAGAGCACACACATTTTTCTACCCACCCTATCCTAGGATGACATTTCACAGACTTTGTGAAGCACTTAGGAGGCATGCATTAATCAGACCACACAGTGTTCTTCTGAATAATTATTTGATAGACTTACACTGTAAGTAGCAGAATAGAGTAGAATCAAAATATCAGTAGAATGTACACCAAAGTGATTATTATACATGCATCCTTCCCAACTGCAGGTGAGCACACTTTTTGGGGGGTTTGATATCTAATTATTAACTGTGGCCAACTTCTTTGTACACACATGGGACAGATATAAATGTTGAAATGTGAATAAAGGCTTTATGATGGGGACGGTTTTACTCTGGGAACTATTGATCATTTTGGGTGGTGACTTATACAACAGTGGTTTACACTGGTCACTAGGTGTCAGTAATGTTTGGTGAGAGAGACAATCACCAGACTTGATTGTCGGAATTAGGCACAATAATACACCCCCCCCCCCAAAAAAAGTAACTATTTCCGCCGTACCCATGCAAAGATGATATTGAACTCTGAACACACTACATCACGTCTTGTCCGCCCTTCACTCCTCTCTCCTTGGGAGTGTGTTTATAGCAACATGAGCATGATCCTTATTTATACGGATTATCCATCCATCCATTTTCCTCCGCTTATCCGGGTCCGGGTCGCGGGGGCAGCAGTCTTAGAAGGGAAGCCCAGACTTCCCGGTCCCCGGCCACCTCCTCCAGCTCCACCGGGAGGACACCAAGGCGTTCCCAGGCCAGCTGTGAGACATAGTCCCTCCAGCGTGTCCTAGGTCTGCCCCGGGGCCTTTTCCCGGCTGGGCATGCCCGGAACACCTCCCCAGGGAGGCGTCCGGGAGGCATCCGGACTAGATGCCCGAGCCACCTCAACTGACTCCTCTCGATGTGAAGGAGAAGCGGCTCTACTCTGAGCCCCTCCCGGATGGCTGAGCTCCTCACCCTATCTCTTAGGGTGAGTCCAGCTACCCTACGGAGGAAACTCATTTCAGCCGCCTGTATCCGCGATCTCATTCTTTCGGTCATGACCCAAAGCTCATGACCATAGGTGAGGGTGGGAACAAAGATCGACCGGAAAATTGAGAGCTTTGCCCTCCGGCTCAGCTCTCTTTTCACCACGACGGTCCGGTACAGCGACCGCATTACTGCCGAGGCTGCACCGATCCGTCTGTCGACCTCACGCTCCCACCTTCCCTCACTCGTGAACAAGACCCCGAGATACTTAAACTCCTCCACCTGGGGCAGGACCTCATTCCCAACCCGGAGAGAGCACTCCACCCTTTTCCAAATGAGAACCATGGCCTCTGATTTGGAGGTACTGAGTCTCATCCCAGCCGCTTCACACTCAGATGCAAACCGTCCCAGTAAACGCTGAAGGTCGCAGCCCGAAGAAGCCATAAGAACCACATCATCTGCAAATAGCAGAGATGAGATTCTAAGGCCCCCGAACTGGACTCCCTCAACACCTTGGCTGCGCCTAGAAATTCTGTCCATGAAAATTGTGAACAGAATCGGTGACAAAGGGCAGCCTTGGCGGAGACCAACGTTTACCGGAAACAGGCTCGACTTACTACTGGCAATGCGAACCAGACTCCTGCCCCGTTTGTACAAGGACCGGATAGCACGTAGTAGCGCGCCACCAATCCCGTACTCCCGTACTTATACGGATTATGTCTACTATATTGGGTAATACAATTGCAAAGGTGACTATACTTTAATAATGTTAAAAACTGTATTTAGAAGGTCGCAAGCAGGTTTTATATGCTGCAATTAAACAAATAATTTATGAATAAGGAATCCCACTTCCCAAAACTTCATTTATCACGTTTGGTTCTGGAACCAATGAACCACGATAAACGGAGATTACTGTACTGGTTTCCAGGTTTTAAACTAAACTCATTGTCATTCATTGGCCAGATTTGTATGAGAGTCGGATTACCTTGCCGCATGGGGCCAAAATGACGTTGAAATGTGAACAAATTGGAGGTCGAGTTGCACTCACTACATTTGACCCCAGCAGTTCCACTGCAGACTTTCAGGGAATGCCACCCATATACTGTGTAGTCTGATGTAAACAAGCTTAAGCATAATCATCTCCGAAAGTGATTGTGTGTTAAGGCTTGTCCACCCAACTCTAAACCAAAGAAATACACCTTGTGTTGCCCTTGCATGACTTCATTATTCGATTGTTTGAATTCACCAGTGCCGTCTCCCTTTACCCAAACGCTCACCTTGCTTGGAGCCCACCAAGCGCTGCTGAACTTTCTCCAAGTTATGGATGTATTCAGTTAGGGATCTTTCTGGATCCTGAGACGTTGCGCCCGAGGTTAGGGTTGAGCTGGAGTAGGACCTGTGGAAGAGAGAGAGGAAAGAGATTAAATCAGTTAACATTTGTACACTAAGGGTGTACTTACACTTGGCCATGAACTAGCACCCCCCCCCCCAAGTGCGAGTGTGCACTTAGTTATGTTGTGTCTTTTTAAAAGGAGAAGGCCAACCTGTTGCACAGCCTGAAAGGTGATTTGCTGGGTGGTACAAGAGCAGACACCGTATCTCTGTTTGGTGGCGAGTCTGAATTCAAGCGTGGCTGCTGCTTTTGACGTAAAACCTCTACTTTCGAGCCTGTATTAAACACAAAGGAGTGAAACTCTATTGACACCCATACACAAGGAAAAAAACATATATGCTTAAAAAGCTAACCTGAGGCATGTCCATTAACAGTACCCCACACAGATAATCTTCTGACGGCTTTCTGGAATTTCCTGGTCAAAAACTTCATTCTGGAGAGAACATGTCACTTTTACAAATCTGATCACACTCCATATTCTTCCTTTAAAATCTGTCCTGTTTTATCCACACCTCGAGATAGCGATGACCACTCGCACCGCAGCCCTAAATCTTCCAACGGGTCTTCGTAATGAAGGCAAGGGTGAGGGCCGTGCCCCCATGTTGGCGATCAGGCACAAAGTGGCCTGCTCACAGTCCTGGAATCCTCCCAGCAGGAGCAGCAGGTAACGTTTCTGATACACCAGAGCTTTCCGGAAGCTCTCCGCACGCAGGTAGCGCTCGTACAAACGCTGCACCTGGATGGAAAATCAACAATATCAACACATTCACTCTTTGTGTGTCACAGTGTGCCCGCGGCTGACCTTGTTGTGGTGGGCCATGTCGCTAATGGGTATGTTTTCGCTCTCCGTGGCGACATTGGTGAGTTCGTTCTCGGCGCGGCGCAGCTGATGCTCCATGTAGGAGAGTTTGTGCTTGAGGGCGGTTCTCTCCTGAATGAGCGATGTCACGCGGTGCGTTAGCTCAGAGTTCTCGCTCATTGTCCTCTCCAGTAGCCTGGACGGTGCAATGGACGGGCTCTATGGTGAGGTGAAAAAAAACATTGACACCATTCATGCATTCAGTGGTGAGATTTGTAGAGAGGCAGTCATTATTTAATATATGTGTAAAGATGCCTGTGTTAAGCAAGGCCAGTTCATTTCAAATATATAATGTATATATATATATATTTTATGTGCATGTCATTATTTTGTTACAATCATTCATTCATTTTCTACCGCTTTTCCTCACGAGGGTCGCGGGGGTTGCTGGAGCCTATCCCAGCTGTCTTCGGGCGTAAGGCGGGGTACACCCTAGACTGGTGGCCAGCCAATCACAGGGCACATATAGACAAACAACCATTCACACTCACATTCATACCTATGGACAATTTGGAGTCACCAATTAACCTAGCATGTTTTTGGAATGTGGGAGGAAACCGGAGTACCCGGAGAAAACCCACGCATGCACGGGGAGAACATGCAAACTCCACACAGAGATGCCCAAAGGTGGAATTGAACCCTGGTCTCCTAGCTGTGAGGTCTGTGCGCTAACCCCTAGACCACCGTGCCGCCCTGTTACAATCATATAAAATAAAATACATTATTGTGTTTATATTATAGCAAGTTCTTGTGTACCTGCTGGCTTTGTCGGGAGCCCCCAACATTGGCGTTGTCAGTCTGGTGGCATTCGCCACTTAGTCCAGACATCCTCTGAGCAGCCATCTCCTTTTCCTCCCTTTGGAGCTCCGTCAGAGTGCCCTGCAGCTCGTCCAAGCGCTGCCTGTCCTGCTGCCTCAACAACTCCAAGTCGCGCTGTAGTCATCCAAACCAAAGCATATTTGAGTTGATCTTTTCGGCATTGTTGAAAAGCTGTGTCGATCTTACCAGTTTGGTGTTGGTCCTTTCCTGTCGTCTCTCCCGATCCATTTGCTCCTGCCAGATCTTCTTCCTCTCCCTCTCCCATGCCTCCTCTTTTTGTCGCTCCTTGTCCTTCAGCTCGGCAAGCTCATCCGCCTGGCGCCTCGACCGTTCTCGCTCTGCATCCAAAGCGCGGCTGACCTCCTTTTTCTGCTCCGTCAAGGCCTCCGCAGCTAAGAGATGCCGGGTGGCGGCCTCCTCCCTATACATCTCCTCTCTGCTCTTGTCTTGTTCCCATTGCCTCCTGCTCTGCAGAAGGTCCGCCCTAAGCTTTTCCACCATGCCTGCCATCTCCTCCACTTGCCTTCGCTCCTGCCCCAGCTGGAAGCGCAGGTCGGATATGAACTTCTCGCCCCTAGCCGCATCTTCTTCATGCCTGCGGCTGATGTCCAACTGTTTGCAGCAGCGGTCTCGCTCTTCATCCAGCATCCGGTGGGCGTCAGCCAGCTTTGAGCGGACATCGGACAGACAGGACTCTGATTCCATTAACATGCGCTCAACGTGAGTCTTGTCCTGCATGTGAAGCTTGTGTTGCTCGGCGGAGTGCTGGCGTTCGTCTTCAAGTTTCTTCTGGGAATCGTCCAGACGGTTCTCCAGTAGAACGCTGCGGGACTGTTCTATCTGGAGCTCTCGTCTCAGGTTGCTACATGCAACCCTTTCCTGCTCCACCTGGCCAGTGAGGGCCATCAACTCTGACCTCTGCTGTTCAGAAGACATTCGCATAACCTGGAGGAAGAAGTGGAGCGTCACCTTTGGATAATATGATAAACTGTGACATGGTTTTCTTCCCCCATGCATGTATTACATACCTCTAACTTGTGCTCCACTTCTCTCTCTTGCCGCACACAGAGAGCTCGTTCCTGCTCCAACTGCTGCTTAAGATCCTGGACTCGAGTCTGCTCTTGGCTCAATGCCTCCTCACACTCTTCTATAGTCAACCTGCAGGATGAATGAAGAGGCACATGATACAAAGAAAATATTGCTTGTATAGTAGAGTATACGGAAAACAGCTGTTATTAAAATCTGGAAACCCAAACACGACGCTCTAAATGACTTCGGCGGCACTGAAGATGATTGGCTGTTATAAGTTACCAAGAACAGAATAATCGAAATAAAAATAGATAGAAAAAATAAAAAACACACATTCGCTTAATGTTGCTGGCCAAAGTCAGAGGTAAATGTGCAAGCAATTAACAAGCTATTATTGGTTTTGGTTATTTCGACAACCGCCTGTGTCGATGTGACTCATCCGGTCCGAGGGACATCGGCATAAAGCGGGTTCCAGTGAAAACCTGCTCATAATAGCTAAACAACAGTTCAGGCAAGCATAACACGCACGATGCTCACAGCAACTGCTGAGTTGAGGGGTAGATAAAGCTGCTTCACATGCTGCTAATGCCATTTTGAGGCTTAATTGGAGCATTTACAGTAACTCCATGTCATGCAATACTGTGCTTTATGAAATCGGACTGTGTGTGTGAGTGAGTAGGTGCGGATACCTGAGCGACAGTATTTTGTTCTTTTGCTCCTGCTGAGTCTCGTGTGCACATTTGAGCAGTTTCTGGCTCTCCAGCAGCTCTGCTCTGGTTTGGGATTCACTCTGGAGCTGCTCTCTGTCACCATCGCTTCTGAGGTCAGCCTGGGCAAGAAAAAAAAAAACATTCGCTTGTATTGCAGTCACAAGGCACAGCATTGAACACCAAAACTGTATAATCCAACAGAATAGATACAAACATTGAAGTTTTGCAGGACATTATGTTGCTACAGCAGCCACATTTACAAACAGTACAATATAAACAAGATTTTTTTAAATGACAAACTAAAGTGGAATAAAAATAAACAGCCTCCTATGTACATTATGCATTATCAGGACTTGCACAACCGGAGCTTAAATGTAAATGTGCGGGGTTGAAATGTGCAATTATTATCGAGACAAAGCTATAGAAGAGCTGATAGCTATGATTGCAAATATACTGCATAAACAACCTTTTCATTTGCAGAGTTGTAGAACACCACTGAATCAGAGTGTGCGTGTTTACTGTGATTTACAAGTACAGCACTGACAGCAGTGATCCTGCTTGTTGAGTATCAAGTGTCCATTATCTGACTGGAATCTGTCCATGATGTCCCAACTCTAAAACAACCACTATGCCCTTCTTAATAGTATCTAAAATATAAAAATACATAAAAACAACAATAAAGCCTCATTTGAGTGAATCTCCACTCTCTGTGACAGGTTTGCACTGCTGGGGGGCATGCAGGGATTAATTGGAACGCAAATATAAATTCATTCATTCATTTTCTACCGCTTTTTCCTCACGAGGGTCGCAGGGGTGCTAGAGCCTATCCCAGCTGTCTTCGGGCGTAAGGCGGGGTACACCCTGGACTGGTGGCCAGCCAATCACAGGGCACATATAGACAAACAACCATTCACACTCACATTCATACCTATGGACAATTTGGAGTCGCCAATTAACCTAGCATGTTTTTGGAATGTGGGAGGAAACCGGAGTACCCGGAGAAAACCCACACATGCACGGGGAGAACATGCAAACTCCACACAGAGATGCCCGAGGGTAGGATTGAACCCTGGTCTCCTAGCTGTGAGGTCTGCGCGCTAACCCCTAGACCACCGTGCCGCCCGAGAATATAAATTAAATCTTCAAAATGAAAAACACTCTTAATGCACAAAATAATTATTCAGACTTATTTGTTGATATGATGCACACAGAGCAAGGAAAAAAACTTGCTGCGCTGTATTTTTCCTGCTGCGGTCTCCTCGCACTTAGAGCCGTTCAGGAGTGTTAGTTGCCAATTGTTTTCCATTTTTATTCACGTATCCGCTATGGCAATTGACGTACCTCTGGGAATCACTGTTCTACACCACAATACTGTATACATATAACATGAATAGGTGTGACGGTGCCATTCATACCTCCAAATTATCATTATCTTCTTACAGTTCTGGCATTGTATCATTTTGTGTGTAAATGTGCTTCGTCCAAACCCCAACAACTCACGTGTGTGCGTCTCTGCGCCATCCTACATAGCAGCTCCCGCAGTGCGACCACCGTCTCCTGCAGTGCCCTCTTCTCCTGCTGCCAGCTCATGGGGGGATCTGAGGAGGACTTGTCCCCCTGGTTCAGTAAAGTTGGGCACTCGTCCTCACGAAGCTGTGAGATTGCGTTTAATTCCTGGACGCATTGCGGGGCACGTCGGTGGGACAGGGTGAGTATTCTGCAGCTTTCCTGGTACACTTTCCTCAACAGCGCCTGAAGATATAAGATACAGAGGTTAGGGAGTGTTCTACGCATCAGCTAATGTGTATAAATCTACCTGAAGCTCTGGAGACAGCAGGTCATCACTGTAACTCATGCTGCCTGCAGCACTGTCAGTGTTCGCAGTGGGGTTCATGCCTCTACAGCGCAGATACTCCACAAACTGAGCGTCCAGCCTCTCGGTCTGGTCTAGCTCCACTCTCAGCCTGGCACCCAGTTCAGAGCTCACATCTGGACCGCAAAAACATCACTTTTAATGAAGACCAAAACAGGATCACAAGTGTTCTAGCTTTGCTGCTACTCACTGCTGCCGTAGCCGTCACTGGCCCACTCTGGTGCAGATATGGAGGAGGTGGAGCCAAGTGGTGACGGTGGAGCCGTTAGGTCGAGTCCTTCCAAATTACACACCTATAAAGAACCAAACAACGGTATAGTGAAGGTGCTTCATGCAGAGGCAGGTGTGGTAGTTTCCTGAGCACATATACATTGTCAGCACTGACCGAGTCCACCATGGAGAAGTTATCAGAGACGGACAGAGACCGAGGGGAGTGGGTGCTCTGCGTAGCCGGGTCAGGGGTGATTGTCCTGGATAGAGGCGGCTCCATAGTGACCTCAGGTGACTTGTTACCCCGCAGGTGTTCCAGGTCTGTGGTAGTGAGTGCGCTCAACTCTGACACATGAGAGCACAGAACCGAAGCGTGGAACTCTTCTTGGAGTAAGTCTTCGGAGCGTTCCAGATGACGCAGCACCTCCGGAGAGCTCAGAGAGGACTTGTCATGGTAGAGGCTCACAGCATCCTTGAACGTTCTCTGTGAAATATCTGAAATTGACTCGAAAGGATTAGTGGTAAGTTAGTCTTTTTGTAGAGCACTTAACTTGTTTTTACATTTGAATGACAGTTAATGTCAGAAAGCATGATGCATCTTTTGCGTCTGTCATTTGTCACTTGGGATAGTATTTTTTTTTTAACTTTAGTTTTATTTAGTCTTAGTGGTTAACTCTACATTTTTATACTTTTATAAACAGTGTCAAAACAGCTGGATGCTGGCTTGCTTTCAAAAATATGGTCCCTGCTACACGTCCAAGAATGAGTAATTTTATTATATTTTTGTTTTATTTAGTCTAGTTTCTAGTTTTTATTTAGTTTATTTTCACATTTGTATTACAGTTAAAGGTCTGGCTCACTTTTGTGTCCACAACACTTCCGTCACATGTAAAGGGGCCCAAAATGTCCTAGTTTTATTTCGTCTTACTTACAGCAGTTAACTTATTTTATTGTACTTTGTGAAGACTCACCCCTGGGTGAACATCCCTTATGGTGAGTAAGCGTGTCTAGCTGGCGACTGTGTTGTCCGATTTGCAGTCCTTGCAGATGGTGTCGTGTCTCCTCCTGCAGGGCCAGGTCCTGCAGATGTAGAAGCTCTGCTTTCAAGAGGTGGTTGTCATTCTCCAAATTGGCTAGAGCCCTTTCTTTACTCTGAAAATATCACAAGACAGCGCTGTATGAATACAATGACATGAACACATCCACAATTGCTTCCTGATGCAGGTTGTATGCAGCATGATATTATTTAGTTGTCACCTGTAGTTCCTCATGTAGTTTTTCAGCTCTTTGGGTGCTGCTGTTCAAGTCTTGTTTGACTACGGTCAACTCTGCTCTCAGGGCCTGATGCTCCACCCCCAGTCTAGCCAGCTCGGTCTCTCTCAGTCTTAAGGCAGCATCCGCTTTAGCCAACGTCTCCTCTGCATTAGTCTGTTAACATGAAGTGTCTCAATAGAGCATAAGCAGAAACAGCGTAGTGACTCTGACCATAAAAACAAGATTAACTTCTCCTTTTCTTCCATACTTCTAACCACTTCTATATACATACCGTTTATCAATGACACAAATCTAAAGTATTGCCTTGTATGTGCCGCAACATGACCAAAGCTAGATTTTCTTCAGTGCTGAACAAAGTGCTCCGGACCACAAAGACACAAAGCAGTCCAACATAATCCAAAGCTTCCATTCCACCAAAATCCCCCAGAGAAACATCAGCAAACATATTACAAACAAGAGCTAATCCCAAATATCAAACAGCTATCCGCTTCCTCATTTTAGTGTCACTTCCCCTGCGAGAGCAACATTCTGCAGTCTCTGCAGTGGCGCTGCTGTGACGTGTCTTCCGCTCTAACTTGAACCAGATGTGGTCTTGCAGCTTGCACAGCTGTACTGAACTGGTTTGGGGGTAGCTTGGCATTTCCTGTCTAAGTGCTTTGTCAGTTCCATTACCATAGTTTTATTGAAGGCTTTTGCAAAGGACAAAAAAAACCCCCAAAACATTCAACTATTGGTATTAAAAGCAAAATGTTGACAATGGGATAAATAAAGAATCAATTCATATTCTTATTATTATCATTAAATGTTAAAAAGCTCTCAGAATGTTCTGAACTCCTGATTCAATGCCAGTGCTGTACACAATGCTGCTCAAGACATACTGTAAGCCAGCGGTCTCAAACACGCGGCCCGTGGGCCAAATGTGGCCCGTAGGATACCAGTTTGAGGCCCCCGCCTTGATATGAAAGTTTACTGTTAGTGCGTCCCGTGCAAGTTTGATATGGATGCTGTATGGTATCATGTACACAGAAAAAATTATTACGTTTGATTCATGTTCATGTTAAATAACTGTTAATAGTTATCCTCCCTATCCGTGTGGAAGTGGTAAGTTTTTGGCTATTTAAGTTTAAAGGAAATAACTTGAAGGCTACCGTTTAGGTCGCTAGCTCTCTAGTTTGCGAGTTAGCATGTGTCTCAAGACCCTGCAGTTGCGCAATATGTTGTAAATAAAAAAAGTATAAATGTGACTATAGTTGTGTTTTGTCATGTCTACAGGGCTCTAATAATGCTTTGTTCATTTTAATCTGAAAAAAAATCATTTGTCTACCCACCAACTATATGTGGTTTCTTAGGTTTTTATTATTATTATATTTATTACTGATTGATTTTCTTTATTCTTTATTTGTTTATTTATTTTTCATCTTATTTTGTGTAGAAAAATAAAAATTAAGATATTTGAGAACAGTGGAATGTTTTATCAGAGCTTTTCTTGTAGAAAATCTGAACAAAAGCAAAGTTTATTCATTTTTCTGTTTTTAATTAATGCGTTTTTTTGTTTTTTTTTTTAAACCTGATGCGGCCCAGCCTCGCCCAGACCCTAGCTCCAGTGGCCCTCAAGTAAATTGAGTTTGAGACCCCTGCTGTCAGTCAACTGTCCACAGCTGGCAAAGCCCCAGAGACTGAAACCAACAGCACCTCTGCTGGTGGCAGCCAAGTAGTACTCGACTGTCTCTAAATTTTAACAGCTTTCAAGGCTCACCTTACGGGAAAAAGACTTACCAAAAAGTCCTTTTGAGCATCTTCTTGACTCGATTCCCTCTCCTGGAGCTGCATCGTCAGGTCATCAATGTGGCCCAGCAGGGAAGCAACTTCCTGTCTCAACTTTTCAACTTCCTCCTGGAGATGCTCCTCCCTCCTCCTGAGCACTTCACGTTCTGCTGACAGCTCAGCCTTCACGGTCACAAGTGTTTCCGTCCTTTCCCTCTCCTTGGCAAGAGCTTCTGCCCTGTCCAAGATCTTGGCTTGTAGCCTCTGGACTTGTGCCTCCAGCATGAGGTTGCTTTCTCGGAGCGCCGTTATTTCACTTTTTGACTCTTGCCCTTTTGTTTTTAAAACTTCAACCTCTTTGACTGTGTTTTGTTCCCTCTCTTGAAGTTCAGTAACCAGCGCGCTGAGGTGCACTCTCTCTTCTTGCACCTGCTGGACGTGTAGTCTGAAATTGTTCCTCTCATCCTCAGATATTTTTTGCTCTTCCTTTGCGTCTTCTAGTTGAGCTTTGAGTTCTACAAGCTCAGCCTCTTTGAGAGTGAGAAGCGCTTTGAGCTCATCGGCCTTCTCCCTCTCAGCTGAGAGCCTCCGCCCCAACTCCTCCCCATGTCCTCTGTACTCCTCTTCCTGGGTGTGCAGCAAACGCTCCAAGCTCTCTTTCTCCACCGCCAGCATCTCCAGCTGACTCTGAAGGACTTTGAGGCGTGATCGAACTGACTGAGAGGAGGTCAGACTGAGCTCTTGCTTCAGGCTGTTGGGCTTGCCTCGCCTCTCGGACTCCTGGAGGGCGAAGTGGCGAGGTTCCGGGCTGGGTGCGGGCGAGGGATTGATGCTGTCGCCATCCTGAGAGTCACTGACTTCGTGCACGTTGGCACCGAGTGTAGAGAGCTCTGCCTGTAGTGTGCTGATGACCTCATGAAGGCGTTCCTCCTCTTCTCGTTTGTCCTGGCGCAACCGTGTGATTTCCGACTGAAGATGCTCCACTTGTGAGCTCAAATCGTGAAGGTCAGCCTCCAACTCCTTTTGACAGAACAACCAAACACAGACAATTTGTGTTTCACCACTACCGTAATCCAGCACTAAAACTAAACTTCAAATGGGTCTGTATTTTTCATCGGATCATAAGATATTCTGGGATTTATAGATGTATACATGGAACACAGGTGGCGCCAAACACCGCCTGTCAGAGCTTTTCTACTCGCATATCAATGACCTGGACTTGGGGCATGTAGGTTGGGTCCTTTACAGCGTACACCAAGTGTGTACCAATACACTTACTGGAAAGTTAGTGTTTACTTTGTGTGCATGTATGACCTTGTTGTCCCTGGTGTTCTCCAGCTCCTGTTCCAGCCTTTGGATCTCATTGCTGAGGTGGTCAATCTCCTGGTTTTTCTCCTCCAGTAAAGCGGACGGGAGGCTTTCCTCCACAAGGTCTTCCATCTTTCTTTGTGCCTCTTTTTCCTCCACCAGTATGGTAAGAGTGCACACCTTGTCCTAGAAAACATTAAAATGTAAAGCTGTATAGAATAACACATACAGTACAAGTAAACGTGTATATACCTCAGACTATTCAATAGGGGTGTCTTGCAAGATCTTGCAAAATTTAAAAACGTGACGTGAGGGGGGAAAAAATGTCTCGCGATAAATAAAGTATTCAAACTAATTAAAATTAAGTAAATTTAGCTGGTCTCCATGCAGTACAAGTATATCCATGTCTGTTTTCCTCATCTCTTGCCTCAAGCAGAAAGAAGGTTCACCCTGCATTGGTTCAGCACCTACAGTAGATGCTTTGTCCTTAGCATCATACGAGTCAGCTCATGTCAGTCATATAGTCGCTAGCCACTAGCATACACGCAGCAGAGCAGTGCAGTCTTGTGAAGAGCAACGCAAGGTAACGCAGGGAGAAATTAGGATGGGTAAAAGATGCTTACAAAACAAAGTCCCCCCCCCCATGTTGGAATATTCAGACCGAAAGAGCAAGGTGAGCCCATCAACAAGGACAACAATATGCCCAATGTGTTCAAAAGTGGTGGCAACCAAAATAATTTGCCCATCTCAAACACCCGACCCAATTTTTCCCATCTGGGAAAAAACTATGCACAGTACAGTACTATGCAAAGCACAAATGTCTGTGAGAAAAAAAAACATATATATGGAAATTCTATATATTCTATATTCTTTATAGAGTGAAAGGTGACACTGTATTCAAGCAAATATTGCATTATTATCATTATTGTATTATCATTAGTTGACATTAGTGGTTTATTTCTAAAAAAAATAAGATGATTTAGTCCAATTCATTTATTCATTTTCTACCGCTTTTTCCTAACGAGGGTCGTGGGGGTGCTGGAGCCTATCCCAGCTGTCTTCGGGCGAGAGGCAGGGTACACCCTGGACTGGTGGCCAGCCAATCACAGGGCACATATAGACAAACAACCATTCACACTCACATTCATACCTATGGACAATTTGGAGTCACCAATTAACCTAGCATGTTTTTGGAATGTGGGAGGAAAACTCATGCACGAGGAGAACATGCAAACTCCACACAGAATTAAACTCAGGTCTCCTCGCTACTCTTCTTAAAATGAATGCCCTCATGGACCCAAACTTGTTTATCACAGATCTTTGTATTGAAGATGACTCAACACAGCCATTATTGCCCGAGTAGTCGGCAACCATAACTGCCTTGTATAGAGTCGAGCATAGTCATGGTCCGGGTCTGCATGAGTGCTGCTGGTACTGGGGGGCTGCGGTTCATTGAAGGAACCATACATTTCAACTACTTGAATATCCAACTTCCACCTTAGATACCTTGGATGTTTGCTAAAATGTGACGGTTGTAGTCACGTATGAGATACGGTATGTGTTCACATACCTTGAGGGCCTCAATCTGCTCCTGAAGCTCATGAACACGGGCAGCATTCTCACTGATGAGCCGCTCCAACTGTAGCGTCAGGTGTTTCAACTCGACTTCCTTAATGCTCAAGTCTCTCTGCACATTGTCCAGTTGGCTCAGTAAGAGTTCCACCTTCAAATAAAACACACATTAGCCTTAGAAATCATGTACAGCAGGGGTGCTCACACTTTTTCAGCATGCGAGCTACTTTTAAAATGACCGAGTCAAAATGATCTACCCACTACAAAAATGCAAAACATCTATTTATTTTCAAATGTATTGAGGATTATTTGTACGTACAATGTATGTTGATGTACCTTACATAACCAAATGAGCAAATATTGCAAAACACACATAATTAACTATTAACATTTTTTGTAATTACCTGAGTTTACTTTGATGACTTGCACTGAATTGAACCAGCCAGGGATGCATAGTCCGGACAGTAGCTGCTGATAGCCAGCCTCAAGCACACTTCCAAATGTTTATCAGTCATGGATAATATCCGTATCATAATATCCGTATAATATTCCATATCCGTATGGAAGTGATGTGTTTTATGCCTTTTTACTTGGTCCAGCTCCTTCACTCATTTTAGTGACCATAAACTTTAGCGAGGGCTTAAAATCTCGCAATTCGCCGACTAGCTTAGCACTTTGCATCGTTGTTTACGCATGAGCGGTGACCTAAAGGTCAAAATTCAGTTGTCATCTGACTGGTTGTCCTGTATGTCAATCAAGTAACGGGGATGGATGATAGGCTGACATCGTAAGTTCTGCTGCACTTAGAGACGTTGTTTGATTTGATTGGTCGCCCGAAGGGCAACATTCAGTTGTCATCTGAATGGCTGCCCTGTATATCAATCAAGTGACGGCATTGATGCTAGGATGATATTTTTTTAATGTCACGCCGCGATCGACCAGCGATCGACCAGTACCACCTCCGCGATCGACCGGTAGCTCGCGATCGACTTAATGAGCACCCCTGATGTACAGTATAAGTGGACAAAATGTACCCAACCTCCTGTTCCTTGCTCTGTAGGCTTTGCTGTGCAGTGTCCAGAGCATCCCTAAGCTCTTGGGTGGGTTCACGTGTGTTATCGTGATAACAGTGCCTCGTCTCATCCAGTTTGGACTGCAACGCTGATATTTGAAGCCTGTTGGACAACTGCTGCTGCTCTAGTGCCTGCTTATCCTGTCAAGAAGGTGGATGCATGCAAACATTACAAATGCCACCCACAGTAAAAATACCAATTAGCTCTTACTTGTGTGAGCGCCTCTTCCCTCAGCTTTGCCCGGTGGAGCTCTTGTTCAAGCTGACCGACGGATACGTTGCACTCAGTGCTATTGAGCAGTGCTTGCTCCAGCTCTCGGATACGCCCGGCTAGCTTGTCTATCTCCTCGTTGCGCTCAACAAGTTCTCGCTGTGCCTGCTGATTGGCCGCCACTGAGGAGGCGTGGTCCTCCATCTTGTCTTTGATAATGGCTTGTAGATTCTCCACCTAGGAACACAGTAGTGGGGTTTCAAGAGAGGGCGACATGACAGAGTTTTGCCAACTACGTGATTTGTGACTAAAACAGAAGCCATTCCGGATCAGCAGCCTCTAGAATACAATAATGAAGTGAAGCCATTCCAGGGAGTAGCGACATGGAGGTGGAGGAGCAATTAGGCAAGGAAGATGAGCAAATGAAGCATGCACATGACTGATGAAAAGGGCATGATGACATAAGCACTGCTAATTAAAAAATCTACGGAAAAAAAATTGCAAAACATGCACAAGATTCAGGAGTATGCCACAAAATCCATACCTGCAGAACCAAGTCCTCAAACTACAGCAATCCATTCAGCACAGGGATAAACACATATCAAAAGGTCAAGCTCAGTGCAACACTTCAACCTCTACAAGCACCCATAGGCATTCAGTTAACGGTTCTTTACTGCCAACTCGCACACAAACCTACAGAAAACACATTTAATGCAGACATGCATGCACTCCTTGCTGCAATTTTGTTGATCTAGCAATTAAAAGTAGTCTTGAACAGATGTAAATAAATAAATAAAAATGGTTGAAATAAAATACTAATGAAATTATAAGTAATAAAAAAACAATTGGTAAATAAAGAGCCTCTCACCCTGTGCACTTTGACCTCTCCTCCGGCCGTCTGCCTGAGCTGACTCTCCAGCTGTCGAATCTCCTGCTGGAATTCATCTCTTTCATGCTCACGCTCAACAGCTTGCTCCTGTTTGCATGGGATCAAAGTGTAAATGTAGTCACATGAAAAATCATTTTATTTAATTAGCAATGGATGGAGCAATCGGAAGTTTCACAATGTAAGCGCAGAATTCCGTCATGGCAACAGTATTCTGCTTCGTATGACACTGGCATTGAAACAGGAGATCAGAACATTCAAACAGACGTACTGTATATCTCCCAATTGGAACATCATTGAAAGCCAAAGACAAATGTGTAAAAATCACCTCAATAAACTGCCGATTGTGTTTGAGCTGTTTCTCCAGCGCTTGCACTTGCTGGCTGAGGTCTTCAGTGTGGGCCTTGTGGTGCAGCTCTATCTCCAGGCCCTTGGTCTCCTGTTCCTCTAGCTCTCTCTCCAGGTTCCTGAGGCGCTGAGACAGAGAGCCGTGGTCCTTCTCGGCCTGCCGCTGCAAGTCCAGTCTGTCTTGGGTCAAACGCTCCGTCTCTGCCAGCAGAGCTTTGGGAAGGAAAACATAACTCAATATACTAGCAAGGGAGTACACTGAAGATGCTGGTTTAATCACATACAGTTACACATACTGTACTCTTCAAAAAGCAAGGGAAAACTTTCAATCTAGAACAGATGAAGCAAAGCGATAGAGACCACCACCCTCCAAGAGGCTCTGCAACAAGCTAGAGTACTCGCACTGACAATGTTATGAAAGCAACCAAAGACCACAGCACACCGTCTCCCCACCTCCTCATTGCACACATACTCTGACCCATAAACCATCCACGGGATCTAAATTGAGCCAATGGCCTACGGAGAGAAGACACATCTGAGCACAGCCATTACATAAGTGCATGGCGGAGAGGTCATGTGACATTTTATGCCAAGCACAGACGTTGCTCAGCACCCACCTCCCCTCACCTTTTTCCCTCTCCCCGAGGTCGGCGGAGAGATGCTCCTTCTGGCGTAAGAGCATGGCATGCTCCTCGCTGAGCTCCTGGTGTTTCGCTCTCATGATGTTCAGCTCGGCGCCGAAGCCCTCCATCTGGTGCGCCTTCCTCCTGAGGTCCTCCAGCTCCTCCACTAATCTCTCCTCTTGCGCCTCCTTCTGCAGCAGGGCCTCCTCAAGAGCTTCCTTTTCAGCCACGTAGCCCTCCAAGAGCCCTGAATTTATCAAGTTAATCTCTATGTTAACAAATTGACTGTGACTTGTGTAAAAGTGTCCCAAGAGCCTGTTTATGAGCATCTATCATCTCCCTCACTTTTTCTTTGTTCCACTTTTTGGGCTGAAATCTGAATCTGAATCTTTTGAAGATGCGGCTTTTCATGACATCTTGAAGGAAAAACAACTTCCTTCCTCTCCACCCCTTGCCCGTGTATACATTCACGCTTTCATATAAGCTTTGCATTTCCTACCCTGTTAAAAACAGGCTTTGTTACACATCTTAAAATAAAGCCTGGAGCTCTATAGCTCTATAGCTCAGTATCAGTCAGACAGCTACAGAGCTGTAAGTATGATCGTTGTGTTTTTCTTCAGAGAATATGCATGATGTTCCTGTTAAAAAATTAACGATAGCTCTTTAGCTCACATAGCTTTGCTAGTGTTGCTAACATTTGTGTCCTCCTATTCCACTCGTAAAAGTTACCTTGCTGTATGTGATATGGCATTTATTACATTGGACAGGTGCAGCGCTAAAGTGTATAAAAAAGTGGACACTTTGTTGAGCCATGCAAGCACACAAGTGCATGCACACATACATAAATTAGCATTAAAGCTACAGACATACAAAATGTGTTGCCTACATGGCTTACAAAAGGCACTTTAAACTGTCTAAATCCAGGCGACGCTTTTGGGCAACACATGCCCAGTACACTTATTTAAGCTGGTTGACAAACACTATAACATGGGACCTTTAAATACAGAACAAATACTGTTTTTAATCGCTCACCTTCAGCCTTGTGAAGTTCCAGCTCCAGCTGACTCTTTAACTTCACCTCCTGCTCAATCTGCACCAACAGGAGCTTGTGCTGTTCAACGAGTTGAGCCGAGTCCTCTTGGCCTTGATGGAACCTTTCCTCCAGAGATAAGTGGATGTTATGAGTCTGCTCCAGCTGTGGCAATGAAACAAAAATACAGTTTTGCTTAGTAACTTTTGAAAAAAAGGAGTGTGATTTTTACATGGATAGGCTCATCAGTACCTGTGTGTTGGCCCGATTGAGCAGCTCGAGGAGGGCATCCACTGTGTGGCGCAGTCGACTGCATGCGATTAGAGCCGCCTCTTCTCCTCCGGGGTTGATCTGTGAGTCCGAGACCAGTAGACTCTCACAGAGCGCGTCAGTCAGCTCCAAGTCCTCGGAAGTCATATCTGTGATGAGAATTCCCACAGTGTATATGCTGTCAAGTCCACATGTTGGGCCAATTGAAGACTTAAGCGTGAACACACCTGGTTCTTGTGCCTCCTTACACCCTGTTGAGCTCCTCTGATGGACAGATTGTGCAGACGTGTTAGGTCTGGTGCTGAGCTTCTGACCAATCAGCTCTTCAGTCGCAATAGTGCTGCGAAGCATCTCCATTAGGACCTTCTTCAGCTTGTCATTGGCCTGGTTCAATTTGTGTCTATGAAAGATGGGCAACTATGAGTGTTTACATGCGCACACACACGTGTTACAGTGCAAATAAAAAAAATGCTTACCTCTCTTCTTTAGCAGTCTGCAGGTCATCGGTGAGCAATTTTAGAAGGTTCCCTCCCTCTTGGCTCTCACGCTCCCGTCTTTGGAGGTGGGCGTCCAGGGACTCCATCTCTGCACGCTTCCCCTCTAGCTCTCCCTGCAGGCAGCCAACCTCCGCTCGCAACTGAGAAGAGACAAAATTATACATGAATCGTTTGAAAAAATTCAATGTCACAATCAGAATAAAACGCCAAAGTTCTATTCTATTCTGACAGTTCCAGGACATCAGCACAAGCTTTTTCCTTACCTTTCCTTCCCTGCGTGTCTCCTTGTCTGCCCCAACTATCACCATAGCTTCCCTCCCTTTTGGCTCTCGCTCCCGCTCCCCATTAAAAATGTCTCATGCATCCACCTGCATCGGCCAAACAATGGCATCGCCCGGGAAACAGAACCCTCCCAACCTCTCTTAAGCCGCTCTTTAGTCAAGCCCACAAGGGAGGGGGTGGTGTGTTAATATCTTACTATCAAACAAGACAAGCTGGATAGGGCCCATGACGACGGCAAAGTAGAAGCGCTGACTTAACATTTGCGGCATAGAACACCCGATGGCTTCATGCGGATTACCAAAGTCCTTTTAATTTTAATAGTAATTCAATTGTTCTGCGGTAAATTTGAGTCAGACTACAAGGAACACCCATTTGGAACTAGGTAAAAAGTAATGAACGATTAAAGCTTAATGAACGTAACAGCACACATTCAATTTCTAGCATTGCTAGCAATCTGCAAAAAGAGCAAAAAAAAAAATCACACTTGGCTGTTTTTGAGACTTTGGAGTAGCATACAAATGAAGGCAGTCATAACTTAAACACACAATCACAGGATACGGCACTTCCACATCATGTGGATCAATAGTATAACTTTTTAAAAACAGACAAGTCTGAAATAAGGGAAATGTACAATAAGACACATTCAAGGGGGTGGAAACAAGTGTGAAATTATTGGCCTGCGTCATGTAGGCAAAAACAGGAGATTGATGGAACTACTAAAATCAGGTTAAAATCTGTCGAATGCAAAAAAAGAAAAACCTTGTAGCGACAGTCAGGAAACTTCTCCATCATGAATACAAAATATTGGCTAAAAATTAATACAACTCTGAACAGAAATATATCTGACATTGGAGAAGTTTGTGAAAACAATGCCACAGCAGATGTATGCCATAAACGAAGTTAAAGGCAAGCCAACCAAATATTAGAGTGTCTTTTTTTTAGTTTAGTCTGATTTATTTCAAAACATGCATGCCTGGTTACCCTGGAGTACGTCTTGAATTAAACGGTTCCACAAAAGGAGTGCAAAGAAGCAAATTTTTGAGCTAACCTTTGGCCAGTTTAAGCAAAGAGACGATACATGAGATCGCGTCTACATGAATGAACAAGACAAGATTTTAACTTTACTTTTAAGAAAATTACAAAAATATGACAAAATAATGCACGGTGGACGAGTGGTTAGTGCGCAGGCCACACAGCTAGGAGACCCGTGTTTGAATTCCCGCTCAGGCATCTCTGTGTGGAGTTTGCATGTTCTCTCCGTGCATGCATGGGTTTTCTCCGGTTTCCTCCCACATTCCAAAAAATTGCTAGGCTAATTGGCCACTCCAAATTGTCCATAGGTATGAATGTGAGTGTGAATGGTTGTTTGTCTATATGTGCTCTGTGATTGGCTGGTGACCAGTCTAGGGTGTACCAGCCCTCTTGCCCGAAGAGGGGCTAGGCTCCAGCTTACCCCCATGACTCTAGTGAGGTTAAGCTGTACAAAAAATTAATGGATGACAACCAAAAAAAAGACAAAATATGTTATGTATGCTACCCCACATCCGCCAGGTCTAGTGCCCAGGAGACACCTATATGTTGCATAGCATTTAAAATTGAATTGTTAAATGAATTATTGCAAAAAAAAAAAAAAAGGTTATTCTTGAAATAAAATATATTAATCCATTTATTTTCTACATCGCTTGTCCTCACTGTACTGGTGAGAACACAAGCTCCTCACAGATGCCCAGATCGATCTTCCAGATCTACTGACTGTGTGGTCAACATGCTAACTGCTAAGCCACCATGCGGCCCTGAAATAAAAAATCTTTGTGGTAAAACATAGTACAATCAATTATTCCACTAATTGTCCATCAAGGAAATGAAAGATTTTACTCACAACAGAGTGCTGTGAGATAAAAAAAAATAATATATAAAATTTTACTCATGGAAACTCACATTCACTTCCACTATTTGCAGAAAAGTGGTTTGAGTGCGTAAATCTAGTAAGTCGGTATACAGGTTATCTGCATGTGCGTATGGTCTGGTATATTATAAGTGTAGTACCTGGGCAACTACAGCGTCTAGTTGCTGCAGTTGGGCAGTGAGCTGGCTCATTTTGCTTGTGTAGATGCGCTCCTTCTCTTCGTGTTCAGATGTGAAGGACCGCCTCAGGCCCTCAAGCTCCGCCTCTTTCTGCTGCTGGAAATCAGCCTTGAAAAAAAGAAATGCAACTGTTCCATGTATATTTCGTTGATCAGGTACGTCAGAGTTCTCTGGACATGTCTCATGAGTGAAATTCTAAATGTCTGGGGAGAGGAAAAAAAAAGGACCTTCAGCCTAAAAACCTTCTGCATCAGAGGATAAAAAGCTTAGATCCATCCCCTTTAGCCACTGTTCAGATGGTAGGGACACAGACACATGCAGTCGTCGACATTGGTCAGAGAACACAGACGGACAAGAACGCCCCTTCATATACGATGGCGGGATTATGTGGAAACTGGGTTTGAATAAAGCTCCACTGGGAAAGAGTCCAATACAAAAAAAACATAAACCTTCAAATGAACTGGTGCATCTGGAGATTAGAGGAGCAATGCACACAACAGTCCTCAATAATCCACAGAGATTACATAATGCTGTTTCAAAGTCACACTGCTCGACAAAATAGACGCAAAACACAAAAAGAGCTGGCAAATACCCTCAACTCGAGGCTTTTGAGGGTACCAAGCAAAACATAAGATTTCCAAAAATCTGTTTTGTACCTTCATCTGATTAATCCTGTCCTGCAGCCTCTCCTCTGATTGGACTTTGAGGAGCTCCGCCTCCTCCAGGAAATGCTGCCGTTGCCTTGACGACGCCTCTTCAAGCTCCCTGCGACATGCCTCCAATTCCCGGGCTGAGATGTTCTTCAGCTCCTACGACGGAAAAGAGTATAATCTATTGGTTTAATAGCACCACAACAAAAAGATAAGGAAGAATAGTCAACCACAACATTATGAGGGTCGGGGAACCGTATAATCCTTTCTCTATGGGGCTGTTAGACAAGCTAGCAATCACACATACTGTATATAGAAGTTGTGTGCATTCACCTGTAGCTGGAGTTGGTGCTGTTGGGAGAGTTGTTCTTTCTCAGTGGTGTACGTCTGCGTAAGCTCATGAAGAGCAGCGCTGTGCTGCTGCTCCAGCTCTAGAACCTAAGAAGATGAGATGGATAAGAAAAAAGGTAAGACGAGCAGACTCTGGACTACCACGGAAAAGGCCATCATGACTGAAAACAAGCCTGGTTCTGTCTGCATATTAACATTTAGTTGCCATTATTTGAAGGAAAAGTATACGGCAACTAAAATCGCTTATAACCCCTCCCAACAAAATGCTCTCACAAGCGACTCCGCCTTGCTTGTGAGAAAATGAAGCGTGATTTGAATTTCTGTATTTGTTTTGCTTTTCGTGTGTTTTTTTTTTTGCTCTTTTTGTCACCCACAGTATCCATAAAAATTCACTGCACATTAGACGACGTCATCTAGCCAAGAACCGCCACAAATAGTTGGCAGTCCTGTTCTTTTGCATTTTCCGCCTTCCCCCAAAGTCTTTTCAAGTCAGTGTCAAAATGTTTTGCAGTTCTGTCTCTCTTTACAAATCCACCACTAAACTTGAGCTTTACAGATAACATGTCTGCTGAGCAGGCGGTGTGTTTTGTGCTACGAAGTTACAGTGACATCACAGTAAACATGATTGGAACCTTTTAGTGGCGCCACCTGCTATTTAGGAAAGGAGAAGGCATGCATTTGAGGTGCGAAATCTATTGATCAAGGTGGACAAAATCTGAACGGGATCCACACAAAAACAAAAGGGGCTATACTCAATCAATTGAAGCAAGTCTGGTCAGTAAGCGAAGATTTGTATGATAAAATGCAATGATATGTTATTCATATATAGTATGTGAGACAGCTGAATGATGGCTTTTGAAGCAACAAAGAGTAATAATGATACCTGTGCTTTAAGTTCACCCAGAGCTTTGCAGTGTTCAGCATCCAGTGTCTCTTTTTCAGCAGACAGTTCAGCCTTTAAAACAAAAACAGGATTATCCCCTACATAAACTTACAAGAGGAAATAATGGTTTGATTTAGTGCTAAAAGTGAACATTAAACAGTGTTTTAACCTGGTGCACGAGGCTGAGCTCAGCAGCCATGGCCCTAAACTTGTCCATGTGCATCTGAGCGAGCTCCTTCCTCAGCTCCTCTCTGTTGGCCTCCTGCTCTGCAACGTGACACTCCATCGCCACTTGTTGACTGGTAAGAGCTTGGTGGTGCCTCTGCTCGAGCCGCACCATCTCATCACGCAGCATCTGGGATTAAACGTACAGCAGAATAAAACAACAACAACAAAGAAAGCATTTCGAAAGAGATAGCACCACAAAGCAAACTTACTTGTACTTCCTTCAAGTACGTGGTCTCCAAGGTGTCCATATTAGCAAGCATCCTCTTTTCAATTTCATCCTTCTCCTCCTGGTGTTTCCGTGCCAACTCAGCTTCTTGAGCCTCAAGCTGGGCCTGGCTGGTTTCTCGGAACATCGCCTCCAGGCCGCGGAGGTCTTCCTTGCGTTTGGAATTGAGGGCCGCTTCCAAGGCAACAAGCTGGTCATTGTGCTTGGACTGGAGCTCTCCATTCATGGCGACGAGTTGATCTCTGTGACTGGCACCGAGAGAGTCCAGATGTGCTTTGTGTTTGACGTTAAGGGAGTCCATTTCTTGGGAGTGTTTGCTCAGTAGGGCCGCTCTCTCGTGTTCCAGCTCAGTTTGATGTTTGCTCCTCAGCTCCGCCAGAGAGATTTCAATTTTCTGGGAGAAACACTGCTCCAAAATAGCCTTTTCCTCTTCAAATCTGAGGGGGGAAAAACATATGAAAATACTTAAATATCAAAATATTAAGTGTGTACCGAATGTATTCATTTTGAAAACAAATTTTTCCACCCAAAAGGAATAGTGTCGCTGTAATGAATAGAAAACAATAAAAATAAATCCATATATACAAATATTGATACATTTGACACAAAAAGTCAACACAGTAGAACAGTGATTTCTTCTCTGCTTTAAATTGTTTAAATTGTAAATAATTTGTTTCTTATGGTAACTTAAAAAAAGTGGGTTTATGATGCGATCTGCAGGGAGAAAAAAGAGAAAAGAAGCAAAGAAAAAAGCTGCAGCTGTAAATCCAACAGGGGGCGCTTTCTCACAAGACACCAAAAATAAAACAAGGTGGTGATGTGGTGAAGAGGTGATGTTGATACAATACTGTATTTGTTTGATTCTTTCGGCTTTTCCTGATTCCGGGGTCGCCACAGCGGCTATTTTGATCCACATACTGATTTTGGCTTGATATACAGTTATAAAAAAGGTCTTGGAATGTAATTAATTTGAAATAGTGAGGATCTACTGTATTGCAGGAGAATTAAGCAGTGAGCAGCAAAAAACAAGGTGCACTTTAACAAGAATAAAGTTGGAATTTAATGTGAAGAAAATGTGCAATTTTGTGGGACGAGACTCATAATATTGCATGGAAAATGTCACAGATTTCAGAGAATTAAATCATGCGATAACAGCAAAAAAAACTTTTTTAAAAAGTCACACTTTTAGCAGAACAAAGTCAACATTTCTAGAGAGAGAAAGAGGGTACTTGTTTAGGACAGTTGTGTGGATGGCCGTGGTATAGTTGGCAAAATTATTACTTTATTCTAGTAAAAAAATTAAATCACGCATGTTAGGTTAATTGGCGACTAACTTGGCGACACTTGGCGTGCATGCGTGGGTTTTCTCCGGGTACTCCGGTTTCCTCCCACATTCCAAAAACATGCTAGGTTAATTGATGACTCCAAATTGTCCATAGGTATGAATGTGAGTGTGAATGGTTGTTTGTCTATGTGTGCCCTGTGATTGGCTGGCGACCAGTCTAGGTTGTGCCCCGCTTCTCGCCCGAAGACAGCTGGGATAGGCTCCAGCATGCCCACGACTCTCGTGAGGATAAGCGGTAGAAAATGGATGGATGGACTTCTTGCAACATAAATTTACACTCGCAAATGTAGTCCAAATAGTAAGAATATTTACACTAAGTAACTTGGTATGTGTGACAAGCTGCAGAATTGTTTATTTCACATTTAAGTATGCGAGTTGATGACCTCAAGCCAGTTCGCTATAAGATCTCTTACCTCTCTTGGGCTTGTTTAAGCCGCTCCTCAGCTTGCTGCTGGAGCAAAACAGCGAGCTCTTTCATCTCCTTGGCCATGCTGTTCTTCTCACGTTGGAGCTCCACATCATGCTTGGCTTTGAGGGCCTGTAGATCTACAAAGCAAGGCACAGTCAGTTATCTGACTGAATATCACACTATGGTGATTATAAATTAGCAAGCGTACTCTGGCTGTTGTCGAGTGCTGGCTGGATGGAGTTGAGCTTGTTCTTCTCCTCCAAGAGTGCCTTCTCCCCCTCCATCTGTCTTATGAGGTTAATCCTCAAGGCTTCATGCTTCTCTTGGAGCTCATCTCTTATGCTCCTTATTTCCTCCTGCGCATGTTCCCTCTCTTGCATCAGTACATCCTTGTGGCGAGCGCGCTCTTTGTCAAGCTCCTGTTTCAACTGCAGCAAAGACATTTTGTCACATTTTAACCTGCAAGATATCACGACACCCATCTGGTGTTCACGAAATTTACTTTTTGCAGCTCCGCATTGTGTTGTTTGTCCATGTTGAGTACTGTGTTATCCAGGGTATGAATGAGGGTCATCTTGGTGTGCAGCTCCTCAGTGTGACACCATAACCTCTGTTCAACCTCCGCCTGATTTAAGAACACCACAATTGCATTCTCATCTCTAGTACAACCAGCAGGCATTTTCAATACTGCTTCACGCTCTCACCTCGATTTGTCGTGCAGCCTCCAACTGGATGCGAGTCAGCTCTGTGAGAGAGGTGAATGGTTAATCATTCTGTTATAATACATGTACATGCATGATGTATGTTTTAGGCATGTAAAGGAACCTTGCAAGTGACGATCTGATAGCTTGGCCCGAAGTTGCTCCTGCTCCAAAGAATGACGGGTTTTCATCTCCTGCAGCTCACCATAGTAGAGGTCTGTCAGGTCAGAACGCACCTACATTGCAGTGACAAAAATACAGGGCAATAGAAATATGAAAAAGTGACCAAAGTCTTATTTTCATGTTGGGAAAAATTTGCTAACCTGCTGCAGTTCTTCCTTAAAGGATGATTGCAGCTCAGTCAGCTCCACTGTGTGCTTCTCTTCCAGGTGAGCGTGTAGACTAATGTCAAGCACTTCCTGGATGTGACACGGCATTTATATTTAAATCAACTTGAACATGAGTAGCATACCTTTTCTGAGCAACTTTTAAAATGTAAAAACCAAGGCAATGTCAGCACCTTGATGTTTGTCGAAACAGATAGACATAAAATGTTCATTCATTCTCTCCCGCTTTTTCCTCACAAGGGTCGCGGGGGTGCTGGAGCCTATCCCAGCTGTCTTTGGGCAAGAGGCGGGGTACACCCTGGACTGGTCGCCAGCCAATCACAGGGCACATATAGACAAACAACCATTCACACTCACATTCATACCTAAGGACAATTTGGAGTTTTTATTTTTTAGTTTTTAGCATGTTTTTGGAATGTGGGAGGAAACCGGAGTACCCGGAGAAAACCCACGCATGCACAGGGAGAACATGCAAACTCCACACAAAGATGGCCGAGGGTGGAATTGAACCCTGGTCTCCTAGCTGTGAGGTCTGCGCGCTAACCACTCGACCGCCCCACATAAAATGTTATAAATCTATAAATTTGTTATAAATCTAAATTCTGTTTGGAAGAGTAGAAGGTTTCATGAACAGCAGATGTCCAAAATATTGATTTTCTTTGAGATAGCAAACATGAGACTGAATCAACAGCGCCCCTGCTGGTGAAGCTAAGTATTACAATTAATTTTGCTTCAATTACGTCAAGAAACAATCTACCACTCAATTATCATCCCTAGTCTATTGTCACCGTTTACAAACTTAATGCTTCACCTTGTGTTTCTCCAGTTTGAGGCTGGTGTCACATTGCTCGCCATCTTTTTCCTCATCAGCTGGACTTTGTGGTGCAAAACTGAAAGGGATATACATACAATGAGAAACATGATGGACAAAACAGATATGAGGACATTTAGCAAGGGGCTTTTGTGGCATACCTGCTGTCTGCGGTTTTAAGCACAGATTCCTCTAAAGCGTCTTCCACCAGTCTCAGCTGGAGCAGAGCAATTTCTTCTCGGTAGCTCTCCTCTGACACGCGCAAACGCTGCTCAAAGTACCTGAAGCAGCAATTGTGAATGTTAAAACACTGTGCCAATGCCGTAATTAGTTTGTGCTCCAATAAAACAAATGTGTAAAAGACATGACTAATGTGTGCACGTACCTCCTTAGGTTCTCCAGCTCGGCCTCGTTCTGCTCTTTGATTTCACGCTTTTGTTCATTAAATTCTGCTTTGAGGCACTCGATGTCATCGACGCAGGATGAGCGAGCCAACAGCTGTTCCTTCAGCTCTGGGGATGACAGAAACAAGTTGCTTGAAACACACGTTTGACTGATGCCTACTTTCTCCTTCCTCCATGATGTCACACTGGTGGTAGGAGCCGCTCCATGCAAAAACACATTACTGGTGGGAGGTCCTCATGTTACTACTCATAATGCACCCCCGTGAATTAGAACTAGTAGAGAGCGTGTAGCAAAAGAACACATAGTCACCAACCGGTGACAGAGGAATGACAGTCACATTTGTCCTTTTTCGTTAACCATTTTGCCCTGCGGGGGCGGCACAGCGGTCAAGTGGTTAGCGCGCAGACCTCACAGCTAGGAGACCAGGGTTCAATTCCACCCTTGGCCATCTCTGTGTGGAGTTTGCATGTTCTCCCCGTGCATGCGTGGGTTTTCTCCGGGTACTCCGGTTTCCTCCCACATTCCAAAAACATGCTAGGTTAATTGGCCACTCCAAATTGTCCATAGGTATGAATGTGAGTGTGAATGGTTGTTTGTCTATATGTGCCCTGTGATTGGCTGGCGACCAGTCTAGGGTGTACCCCGCCTCTCGCCCAAACACAGCTGCACCCCTGCGACCCTCGTGAGGAAAAAGCGATAGAAAATGAATGAATGAATGAATTTTGCCCTGCATCTTGTCTCACACAAATGAGGCTAACTGTTTTTGATGCCAGAGGGTGAAAGAAAATGAGAGACAAAATAAAAACGGAAGTGAAATTGGTCATTGAAAATAGAGAAATTCACATGGGCTACACTAGGCATGTTACCACGTCTTTGGACATGTGAAAGGATCTGCTGCGTCATTAATGAGACTTCCTCCCTCCCTTAAAGCCTGAAATGTTGTCGTCGGAACCTGTTTACAGGTTGACTATCATTTCTTCAATAGTGTTAAATCAATACGTTTGATGAAAAGGGCTGTCACTATGTCAGACTGGATGATAAAGCTCACCTCCCAACTCTTGACGATTGGCCCTCATGCTCTCCATCTGGGTCCACAACTGACCTACTTCCTGCTCCGAGCTCTTTTTCAGCAGGTCTTTCTCCTGCTGTAGCCGCAACACCTGCTTAACAAAACCACAGCATGATCTTAATTTATTCAAATGTGGCAAAAAGCAATAAAATGTAGTTATTTTAGATGAGCAGCACAGCAAATTGTGTTTTCCGCAAAGTCACCTCTTGCTGTAGGTGCCGCTCTTTGTCCTCTAGGTGGCGCACTTGCTGCTCCTTTTCCTGAAGCAATGCCTTATGGCTGCAAACCAACTCTTCCAGAGAACCTGACAGTATTTATGGAAACAGAAATAATAAAAAAATACTGCAAATGCTCCAGTTAACGCCTCTATTCAGCTCCTATCCTGAAATCACCGGTACAAAAGGAAATAACCGCTGAGGTCTCTTGGTGCTGGGTCCAAAAACATTGACACATTAACAGCTGTGGTTGAAGGTAACCTCCTGATGGCAGTAGCTGTATTTGAAACATGGAGAGTAGTCAGCCTCCAGCTGCTATACCTACCTTTGCATGCACTTTAAAACTTTGCTACTCAGTTGCTGTTGTGAAACTCATGCTTGTTGTTCACAATGAATCAATCAGTGCTAATATTGCTGGCTGAGCCATTTGCTTCTTACTGCTATTACAACATTAATTCTGCTGCTGCCATGTTTCATGTACATGTTAATCAATAACAGAGTGGTGAAAGACAACTGCATTTTCCTCTTCCACTTTCTCATGCACTCCAAATCATTGTTAGACTTCTTACGGGTAAATAATAAGTTTCCAAATTTGGGAAATAACAGCCCCTCTTCAATTATCACCCTGTCCTCCTTGTGGTTTAGGTAACCAAACAGACATTCAGAACACTGACGGTATTTTGTAATGACTGAAGCTTACGGGCAGCAGCATCCCTGTCGGCCCAGGCCTGTTTCAGCTCCTCCTCCAGGTTTTGCTTCTGCTCCTGACTGGTGGTCTCCAAGCTCTCCAGTTGGTCCTTTGACTCCTGTAGCTCTGTCCGAGTTTGGGTCAGAGATTCCTGTGCTTCAATTAAAGCTTCCTTAGTTGCTTTGAGGGCTTCGTGTGTTTTGGCAAGTTCTGTAAGGCTGTTCTGGAGCGTTGATTGGGTGCTGTCGGCTTCAATTAGCCAGTCTGACCTTAGAGTCTGTACAAAGAATAGAATGGGTAACTACTTAAAAAATAATGTACGAACCACAACAATTCAATGTTTTGGTTTTTTTAAGTCTGACCTGTATCTCTTTGGTCTGTTTCTCCTCCATGGAACCTTTCTCCTCAGCAAACTGCTGCTGCAACTCCCCTAATCATACAAAAAACCCAAAGCAATCCAATTATTTATGTTCAGTCGTGTTCATTTCTCTCATTTAAAAAGAACTCCATTGTCACCCATGTCCCGCTGATGCAACTCTCGCAGTCTGTCCTGCTGAGCCTGGTTCTGCTCTCTCATTCGCTCCAGGTCTAACTGGTGCTGGGCCTGCAGGAGTTCCATCTCGTGGGTGAAATTCTCCCTCAAAAAGCCCTGAGTCTGGGGGACGTTTGTCAGGCTCAAGCGCAAGGCTTCCAGCTCAAGTCTCTTCTGGGCCTTTGGGGAAAGAGAACATGAGGTGTAATTATTCCAAAGTCTGAATCTCATGAAGGGACATATTACTTTAAGGATGTTCCAACAGTAATGAGTGTCCATATATGTAGTATCTTAATGAGCACTAAATATGAGGAAAATCTATCATCTTTCTCCCTTGTTTGAGCTTTTCAAGTGGATAGCACAAATAAAGCTCATCAGCGTTAAAGTTAGACACGTAAGACTTAAAGCACTGAGACTACGTTCCAGCATTAAGGCTCAATTGTGGACACTTTCACTTCCAACACACTCTAGTGGGATGTATGAGACTTACTTAGAATTTGTAGGAAATATTATATTTTGGGACCTGTAAAAAGGTGAGGCCTTTACCTGTGCCTGCTCCAGTTCAGCCTGATGTGCAGCCTCTAGACTCTCCCTCAGCTCTAAGGAGACTTCCGTCTTCAGCAGGCTCAGCTCCTCAGTGTGTTGGACATTGAGCTCTGACAGCATCCGCTCATTTTCCCGTTCAGTCACCTGCAGGGCAATGAAACGAGCAGGAAATGATGTAAAAAGAAAATCAAATAAAGAAATGTATTAGGCACACACCTCTTTAATAAGGCTGATCTGGCGTTTCTGTTCTTGCTCCAAGGCAGCTTTTTGCTCCAGTAGCTCAGCCTCCATTCGAGCGTTCAACTCTATAATCTAGACAGAGGGTGGCATGAATCAACTAAACGAAATGGAGTCAAATACAAATATAGTGGAGTCAGTCCGGATTCACTAGAGTGGAGTTACTAGCACTAAAAAGCATTTGAGCATACATTTGTCTAAACCAGGGGTCTCAAACACGCGGCCCGCGGGCCAAATGTGGCCCACAGGACACTAGTTTGAGGCCCCCGCCTTGATATAATAATAATAATAATAATACATTTTATTTGTATAGCGCTTTTCAAGATACTCAGACACTTTACAAAAGAATGAAGTTGAATAGAGCAAGTAAACAGAATAAAAGACACACCAAAATACAACATTCATTGGTTAGTACACAGTTAAAAAAGCGGGGCGGGGCACAGCAGTCAGATATAGAAGGTTAGACATTAAAAACAGATTTAAAGAGGTGGGTTTTGAGTTGTTTTTTGAAGGTGGGAAGGTCAGGGCAAGCACGGAGTGAGTGGGGCAAAGAGTTCCAGACGGTGGGGGCAGCGATATGAAAGTTTAATGTTCGTGCGGCCCGCGCAAGTTTGATATGGATGCTGTATGGTATCATGTACCCAGAAAAAATTATTACGTTTGATTAATGCTCATGTTAAAGGTTAAATAACTGTTAATAGTTATCCTCCCTATCCTTGTGGAAGTGGTAAGTTTTTGGCTTTTTAAGTTTTAAGGAAATAACTTGTAGGCTACCGTTTAGGTCGCTAGCTCTTTAGTTTGCGAGTTAGCATGTGTCTCAAGACCCTGCAGTTGCGCAATATGTTGTAAATAAAAAGAGTATAAATGTGACTATAGTTGTGTTTTGTCATGTCTACAGGGCTCTAATAATGCTTTGTTCATTTTAATCTGAAAAAAATCATTTGTCTACCCACCAACTATATGTGGTTTCTTAAGTTTTTATTATTTGGTGTTTTATTATTATTATTATATTTATTTATTACAGATTGATTTTCTTTATTCTTGATTTGTTTATTTTTCATCTTATTTTGTGTAGAAAAATAAAAATTAAGATATTTGAGAACAGTGGAATGTTTTATCAGAGCTTTTCTTGTAGAAAATCGGAACAAAAGCAAAGTTTATTCATTTTTCTGTTTTTAATTAATGCGTTTTTGGTTTTTTTTGGAAAACCTGATGCGGCCCAGCCTCGCCCAGAGCCTAGCTCCAGTGGCCCTCAAGTAAATTGAGTTTGAGACCCCTGGTCTAAACTCCCCGAGTCCTTCAGTAATGTCGTCACACCACACTAAGACATGAATAACAAATATAGGTTTCACAAATACAAATACAATTCTATAAAATGACTAGTTTAGATGCTGCACCTCTTGATGATGTTTATCCATCAGGTGGTCCATCTCTTCCTGGTGAGACGCCCTGAGCCTCTCTGTAGCCTCCTCCACAGCCAAGACCTGTCTGTCCAGCAGAGCCTTCACCTCTTCCTCCCTCTCCATCCTCAGCTCATCTAGTATTCCCCTTATATCCACAAGTTCTTTGTCCTTCTCCTGCATCTCGTCTTCCCATTTCTCCCTCTCTTTGGCCAGCTACATTAAAATACAAAAAGGCATTGTCAGTATTTCTGCTCAGGTGGAATTCAAAAGTTATGTCTCACCTCAGCATCCTTAGCTTGAAGCCTGGTCTCAAACTGTTTAAGTTCCTCCTGGAGCACCTGTTCTATCTTCTTGATTTGTTCACCCATCTCCTCTTCTTTTGCTAAACGCCTTTCCCTTTCCTCCACAGGCAGGTGCTGGGCGTCCTCCAGGCAGCTAAGGTTTTGCCTCAGGCACAAAATCTCAGCCTCCAGTTCACTCCTCTGTTTCTCTGCAATTTGCAAACTGCTCTGCCCCTTCTCCAGCTCTTCCTGCAGGCTCTCTGCCTCTGTTTGGACAGTTAGTAGCCGAGTACGTGTGATTTGGAGGTCTTCTACGGTTAGGTCCATCTCCCCAGCCCTTTTGTCCAGGAGGGCGGATGTGGTTTGATGCCTTCTTTTGGTCTCTTCTAGCTCAAGTATGAGATCATCATAACTGGCCTTTAAGGTAAGAGACATCATATTTAGTGCATTGCAGTCATATTCTCACCCCATTTTTTCAAATCTTACTAGGCTACTAATAGAGATGCCCCCGTTTGTTCATAACGGAGTCTATGAATTTACCCATGTTGACGAATTATCAGTCTAACATTCATCTCAGCAGAACTGTGGTCTATTTCTGTAAATGGCTGGTTATTTACTCAACTACAGAGAGTACCGGGGAATTATGGTGTATCCATCTTTTTAATTTTTTTACGGCATTATCAGTTACTGTTGTATATCAAACATGTTATTTATTATTATTATTATTATTATTATTATTATTGTTTATTTATATTGAGCTGCATGTCGGTTGAGTGGTTAGCACACAGACCTCACAGCTAGGAGACAAGGGTTCAATTCCACCCTCGGCCATCTCTGTGTGGAGTTTGCATGTTCTCCCCGTGCATGCGTGGGTTTTCTCCGGGTACTCCGGTTTCCTCCCACATTCCAAAAACATGCTAGGTTAATTGGCCACTCCAAATTGTCCATAGGTATGAATATGAGTGTGAATGGTTGTTTGTCTATATGTGCCCTGTGATTGGCTGGTCACCAGTCCAGGGTGTACCCCGCCTCTCGCCCGAAGACAGCTGGGATAGGCTCCAGCACACCCGCGACTCTCATGGGGATAAGCAGTAGAAAATTAATGAATGATTTATATTTATGGTTGAAATTAAGATTTCAAAGTGGAGAAAAAAAGCTATCTTTGCCATCCCGTGATTGAAATAATACAAATAAAGGCTTATCATTTTTTTGACTAATACATTAATAATAATAATCATCCTGATAGCTACTTTTACTGTACCTGCAGCGTTCGTAGCCGGTTGTCATCTTGAGACGTAACCGCTGCGACCTGTTTAATCTCCTGTAGTAATGCTCCCCGCATCTCCTGCTGGTTTTGATGTGACTGGAAACTCTCTTGATCCTTCTTTAGCTCTCCGCCGCATTTATCCACCTCTGCCAAAGCTTCAAGAGAGACGTCTGACTCCTTTTCCTCCAAAAAGGCACTAGGAAATTTGTTCCTAAGGCTTTCCAGTTGGAGATTTTTTGAGCTCATCTCCTCCTCTGCAAATCTCCTCCTTTCCTTCTCCTCATCGAGCTCCCTGAGACCTTCCATGAGCTCCTCCGTTACTTGAGCCCACCTGAACACAAACATAAAAGGCATTAAGTCAACCTTGATAAACGTTATGGCTTACTTTGATGCAAAACATCATGGCTACCTGCTCCGAGCCTCTTCCAGCTCTTCAGTCGTCTTGACGACTTCCTGTCTCAGAACATTCAACTGGTGGTCCTTCATCGCCAGTTCCTGACGGAGCTCTCCACACTGCTGATTCAGCAGCTCTTCCAGGGCCATCCCATCAAAACGCTGCTCAGAGACGCCGCTCGTCTCCAGTGGGCCAGAGGTGGAGTCGTTTAACCACAGGTCGTTAGAATTGTCAGTCAATGAGGGATGAGGGGAGCTGTTGTGAACATTCGAGCCCTCTTTTGGGGCACAATTAGAAATGGAGAGCAGAGGTTGGTCGCCAAACAGTTGGCTATTGAGCTCAAAGCTGTAAAGGAAGAACAGACCTCAATTAGGGGATGCATTTAAACACAAATTAGGAAGGGCGCTCAAACCTTTGGCTTGTAGAGATGTCCAGCTGACTACAAGGCTCGACACATTCATGAACCAGTGAAGACTGTGCAAAGGAAGAACACAAGTAGCGCTCCAGCAGATGGTCCGCAGGTGCCGATACATTCATCGTGTCCACATTGGTTTCATCTGTGCTGCTCATCTCAACGCAGCACGCAGGTTTTGCTTGGTTCTGAAGATCTTTAGAAGCTTTAAGTCCCCTGACCTCTTCCTCTCTGAGTTGAAGTTCTTTGACACGCTCCTCCAACAGCTGGCTGAGTCTCTCCAGCTCCTCTTTGTGCTCCTCCTTCACCCACCTCATCTCCTCCTCCTGTCTAAGTCGTTCATCCTCAAGGCTCTGTAGGCGGAGGGTGAATTTGGTTTCCTGTTTGCCCACTCTTCCCTCAGTTTCCTTCTCCACCTCAAGTCTGCTCCTCAGCTCCAGCACTTCTCTGTTGAGCGTCGCCTTCTCCACTTTGAGCTGCTGTAGCTCAGTGCGGTGAAGCTGGACCTCCTCCTCCCAGCCTCGCTTTTGTTCCTCCAGTAAAGAAAGCACATGGTGGTGATTCTCCCGCTCCTGCTCCAGTTCGGCACATATACGAAGGCTGTTCTCCTTTTCCTCTTGCAGCTCGACTCTCAGCTCATGCAGGACGTTTTCCGTCTCCGTCTTGCTGTCCAGGCCCAAGCCTTCCTCCATGGAGACATCCGCAAGGCTGAAGTCTTCAATGGGGGAACCATGCTCCTGCTGTACAACGCGAGGAGCTTCTGCTCCGGACTGATTTTTAAGGCGAAAAAAGTCCACACTTGTCTGCATCACAAAAAAAACAAAGGCGTACCTTTAGCTTCTCCGTGCACATTTAATTTACATTTGTTCATTTATTCAACTGCAGCTAGTGCCAGGCCCCTATGACTTTGTATAAAATAGATTTATATTATATTTAATAGCGTTATACGTCTCGAATACAAGACAACCGAGAATATAAGACAACCCTTCTAGTTTCCTAGATGCATTATTGGAAAACTATTTTTAAAGACAAAACTAATATTTTCAATATCAGTACAATAGGAGCTGACTATCATCCATCATCCATCATAGACTATGTCTCAGCTGCTGAATAATTGTTTGATGCTGACCACTAAAATTAGCACCATAACCCTCTGTGTGCCATTTAGCAATCTTTGAAACATTTTTTAACAATCTGTCTTTTGCAGCAGTCATATTTTGGGTTGATATGGACACTACCCGGTTTGATTTGCACTGAATTACCAATTATTTTCCGAATGTCATGACTTGGAAATTTTAAGAAATAATTATTTTCTTGAAATCCAAAATCATAAAATGTTGCCTTTACAGACGCCATGTGTGCTCTGTAGGCAGTGGTAAAACGTCTTAAGCATCACATTGTGTCAGTCATTTACCGTTTATTTCAGGGGTCGGCAGCCGTGAAGCCACATATTTTTAAATTTATTTCCGTGAGTCATATAATATTTATTACACTGAATACACTAAAATGCATGCATCTTTAAGTAAGACCAACAAGTCTCCGAATGTATTCCTTTTCATAACGTTATACTGAAACTAATCAATAACTAAAATACTTCTTACTTGATGAGACTTCTGGTGATGCACGGTTTTCCTCGTTTTTCCCCCCGCCATTTTATTGGTTTCAAAATGGTTTGCTCTGCATATTTAGCTAGCCGACTTGTGATTAAAAGAGGGAAGTTTACTACCTCTCAATGACCCGGGTAGTCTACTGCATTATCCAATAATAATCAAGTGTCTGATCCGGAAAATACCGGGAGGCCAGCTGGCATTTGCTCTAAACACACACATCTCAGTAGGAAATGGATGGATTAAATGCAGTAGGTTTTGGATTTTGAACCAAATTTTTAACACTGCTATTTCGAATGTAAAAAAAATTCTAAATAAAATTAAAAAAAGCCATAGGTTCCTTACAGCTGTTTTATTTGCTCAAAGTAAATAGTATATTAAATCCGAGGTCACTACAGGACGACGTAAGATATTTTGGCTGTACAATTTTTGAACGCGGTTGTGGTTACCTTGAAGGAGTAAGATCTCGACATGCATGGAGGAAGTACAAAATATCTGCTTTCCGCACCACACGCATAGGAGTCCGCGAGTGTGACGTACAAAAAATAATGTACATTTTGCCCTAACGTGACACCATAAAAAACTAGGAAAGACACACGATGGCCATACGGACGACACACAAAGACATGCGAATTGTGCACGTTTGTCTTGCAACCTGAAGAAACCATAAGCACCTATAAAGTTTGTTTGACATGGACAAAGAACCTCTGCGATCCTCTGTGCGTTTCTTGCATTTTTGTTTACCGTAGACCAGCGATAACAACCCGTATGACCAGTTGTGACCTAGACCTAACAGAGGTATGACATCTATTAGAGTGGAGGCCATAGTTGATATTTTTCCATAAGTGGAATCGTATGTTTTATACTTTTGGAAGCGACACATAATTAAAGCTTTACCTGCTGGAGCTGTTTCTGCAGTGCTTGGATCTGACCAGTGAGTGACTGCACCTTCAGCTGGACCTCATCTCTATCAGTCCGGGCTTCCTGCAGGTTGGCGCTGAGCTTGGCAATGATCTCGTTGCGCTTTTCCACAGCCTGCTTCAACTGCTTCAAAACGAGTCATCATTCCCATTAGTGCAGCCAAGTAGAACTTGAATTTTTTTTCCATCCAAATCATGTGAAAGAAGCACCCGCAAATAGTCTACGCTTACCTGTAGCTGGTCTTTACTTGTGAGGGCAATCAGCTCCTCATCTGCCAGTTTGTTGACAGAGGAGAGGAGAGGCTCCGTGCTGAGACGCTCATCCTTCAGCTGCACCTCCTGAGAGATTGAACAAACGTTTAATACAAGTTTTGCCCAAGAAAATGTGCACAATGTTGCCATGCATGTACCCAACAGACTCCCAATGTTGTGTTGAAAAAAAAACAGCTTGAAAACAGTGTCACGGTTAATCCGGGCCAGGTTGCTATGACAACATGGCTTGCAGGCAACATGATGGTTAGTGACCCATTTCTCTAATGTATGTTTACCGAGCAGGGGGGCATGGGCTACTTGTGACAGCATACGATGAGACCACAAATCATTTTGACACACACTGCATGTCATATAAAACTGTCATCATATGAATTTACTAGCAAACAAAAGACTCCGACAGTTACCGCGTGTAGGGAGTTCCCATCCGGCTTGTTACCATTGGCCAGCAGGGACAGCGTGGACTCTATTCGGGGGTCTTGCGTCGCACAGTCATCCTGCGAGACAGCCTGGCCCTTCCTCTTCGGCGTCTTTTTCGGCGCCCCCGCACCGCTGCTTTTCGCCCGCTTCTGTCGGAAGCTAGCAAACTACGCAGGAAGGACAGGGAGAGGTAGACAGACACATAGGTCAGGACCGCCGAGCACCACCACACCAGCAGCATTATGTAGATCAAGGAGGTGAAAAATCACTGAAGAAAACATGGAAATTCACTCAAATTCTTCTTGATTGTCCCCATCCTTGGTGAATGAGTGTTTTAAAGTAGAAAGGCCAAGAAACCACCAATGAAAAATGTAGAAAGAAAAAAAAGCAGAGCGTTTAAAAAAAACTGACAACAAAAAAAAAACTTTCCACATGTCAGCAGTAGAAATGCTGGATTGTTATTTTTACTTAAAAATCAGACAAAACCCCACATCAGGCTGTTTCTCTAGCTCATGCTCTCATGTTAAGCAGCTTAAATCAGAACAGAGCGGTTCACATTGTCTATATCTGACAGGCTGGTAGATGTTGCCATCAGGGGAGCAATTTTCCCAGATGTGGATCGTACCTCCTGTAATAAAGCCCCCTCCTATTTAAGCATTGCACTGTGCCGAGGGATCCACAAACTCTGAAAAAGGCATGGTATTTGTCAAGACCGAGGAGCGGGAGGGTGGAGCCATTCACACATACACAGAGGGGTAGGAGGAGGAAAATCTCAGTGTGTGCACGTTCAATTGAAGATGACACGGCCCTGGGAGACCTACTTGTTGCTTTGTGTGACGATGACTCACATGCATGCTCACGTTTCTCAGCGTGTGAAAGGAGTGATGCGTTTGCAACCACTTTTAGTAAATTGATTTTGTTGTTAAAGTGGCCTTTGACTGCTGCTTCCGTCGCTTGCATAGTGCAGTCCTCCTACTCTGCGCTGATAATTCCTGTGAAAGACACATTAGAGCCATACAAGCTGTGCCGAGCCCAAGGTCGCTTACATGTGACTGCACAGTGGCAGACAAAAGCGTAAAGCATAATAGAGCTATTTTTGTGTTTGTTGTTGTGAACTAACCCAGGGCAAAGATGCATGATGATATTAGTTTTGCCATTTTCAAATGAGGAAGAAAGGTGACTTTTTTTTGATGTGCCATGCAGCACCGGATTACCATAGCAACAACCACGTCCACAATCACTCAACATTTGCTGCATTACCTCACAGTACTGCTGATAGGCAAGTAAAAATTGGGGAAAATGTGCTAATTTCTAAATATTGTTACAGGCACCGACCTTAGAGTTTGGTTGGACACACAACTGTCCCTTAAAAATGACATAAACCGTCTGTGCAGGACCTTATTTTACCATCTACACAACATCACCAGACTCTATCCCCTTCTAACTCTCCCAGATGGAAAGAAACCTATCCCTGCCTTTGATTCCTCAAGACTGGACTATTATTAATAGCCTCTATTTTGGGTAAGGACATTCAAATATTCAAAACAGTGCCGCCAGAATTCTATTGAAAATCAGGACATGTCAACATACAGTATCACCCCTCACCCTAAAATCATTAGCTTGCTGTCTCATCCCAGGTTGAATACAAAATCATTCTGCTCACCCATAAATCAAGCGCCATAGTCAATCGTTTTTTTTTTCTCACATTTTACTCAAGGAATCAACTGACACTTCCACTCTCCCTGTCGCCAAGCACACCTCGCCAACCAGTTCCAGTTCTTTCTATTTATTTCTACAAAAACAAATGTCAAGACAACTTCCTTCGAGGGCTTACCATGAAGAACGGCAGGCTGAAAAACCACTAGAAGCCCAAGAAAATTGCAAGAAAATCAAGATTCAAATTGCACAACCCTACCTATAACCAACTTTCACCCAGTAATCCACTTTTCGTCCTCAGTCAGATGTGAGGTGGAGCCTATGCCAGTTGATATTGGCACGCAACTAATCTTTCGCATGCATGTTCTCCCCGTGCATGCGTGGGTTTTCTCCGGGTACTCCGGTTTCCTCCCACATTCCAAAAACATGCTAGGTTAATTGGCCACTCCAAATTGTCCATAGGTATGAATGTGAGTGTGAATGGTTGTTTGTCTATATGTGCCCTGTGATTGGCTGGCGACCAGTCCAGGCTGTACCCCGCCTCTCACCCGAAGACAGCTGGGATAGGCTCCAGCACCCCCCGCGACCCTTGTGAGGAAAAAGCGGTAGAAAATGAATGAATGAATGAATGAATAATCTTTCGCAGATAGATTGCAACCACCACCCTCAGGCCAGACTTGGTGCTATTAAAAGGTGGCCGACATCATTGAGCTCACGGTGCCATGGGAGGAGTCCACCAAAGAGGCCTATGAACCAAAGAAACTGTACTACACAGGTCTGGCAGCAGATGCACAACAAGAAGGATGGAAGGCCAAGATTCATCCAGCTGAAGTAGGATGCAGAGGTTTTGTGGCTTCCTCTACCATCAGGCTCATGAAAGACTTTGGCATTCATGGACAGGCTCTGCGACACACAATAATATCTGTGTGGAAGCAACTGAAAGAAGCAGCCATTAGCTATGGATCAAGCACAAGGATCCTTGCAGCTATCTCGAGGTGTGGTGGCCCATCAGCGGGCCTATCATCGAAACTCCAATGAAAGGGGGGTGCCCACCTGACGACACTTAAGACATTTTAAACCCACCCCCTTCCTTCAATTTACAGTGTAGAAAAGCAAAATACCTTGATTGATCACCCCACAAAGTTACATTTCCTAGCCTGTCACCACTTTCCTTACTTACCGACTGGCGCTGTGGCATGTTGGAGGATTTCTGTCATGAAGATGATCAAAAGATTTGTTTAAATACCACACATTAAACGTAAATGCAGCTTGGACCTGCTTACATTGAGACCAAACATTATTTTAATTTATAGCGTAATGGTGAACCATTACCGCTGATCTATTCAATAATCACTTAATCGTGTCACTTTGTCAGTCATTTCCAAACAGAATGACGAGGTTGTAATAATATAAAAATGTCCTGTTACTGATTATTGACATCTTCCAAATATGTCCGCACAGCTTAGCGGAAGTAACGCATCACCGCCTCCAGGTGCAGCGTGCACATGCAGCGCTCAAACACAAGTAAGCAAAGATTTGAAAACAATTTATGTTTTGTGTATTTGGTTTCTTATTGTGCTTTTAAAAGAGAGGCGTATTCGATATGCAGAAGAAGTCACCAACATTAGTGTTATTGTTAGCGCCGCCCAAGTTGCGTTTTACGCGCGACAAACGGTTTTAAGTTAATCTTTCGCTGTTAAGACTTAAAATAGATAACCAGAATGACGCAAGGCAATACCAAACACTCGAAAATTGGCCTTAACCCGCCGTAGTTCGCAGAAAACAGCAACAATCCATGACAAAAGAGTTGGCTAACTGTTAGCATTTCAACATTAGCGTGCGCTCCACATCAACTAACCTTAGCCCTCCCAGCCTCGACTTTTCTCCGGCGTTCATCTTCATCCATCTCTCGGTTGAGACAAAAATATTAAAAACGTTGGACTAACGCCCTTCACTAACTGGAGGGAAAAAGCACAAGTTTTGTTCCTCCACTCATATAGTTATCTTCTGTTAAGCTTCCTTGAGCCACAACTGTCAAATAGAATATTCAATATGGCCGCCAAGAGGGTTCAACCCCGCCTTCGGTGATGTTTTCTGAATAAAATAACCAATCAAATCTCGGCGTGTCACATTTTCGGCCAATAGGCTGTGGGTGTGATTTTGCATCAGGCGAAAGACCCGCCTACCCGTATTAAGTAAAAATGAGTATACCATGAAAATGATTGCATGAAGTTACACTTTTGAATAAGTATGTCCGAGAACCAATCACGAAGCCAATACGATTAATCACATTTACTGTCGTGAGGGAGGATAATCTTTACTTAAAACCCGAGCGGTAGTGTGAAATTAATATAGGGACCAATAAGTCTATATTTGCAAAACAGCGTGTAAAATAATTAGTATAGCGGTGCTCGTATTCGTCGCTGTGTTCAATGTAGCTACACCAAAATATCACCGCCAGGGTGCAGCATCGTTCTATTTATGAGTTTAGCGGCGAAATACAAATTCTAATATTGAAAGAGCTATCCAATCACTGAGCAGTAATCTTTAAAAGAGTCATCCAATCGCTGAGCTTTATTCTTTGATGTGGTGCGTCGCTCGCTTAAATCTATTTAGAGTGTAAATATTTATAAATCAAAAATATCAATATTAAGTCTTTTTTAAACAGTTTTTGTGACTTCGTGTAACGCCAATTAACGAACATCAATGCCTTCTAAGAATGAGCATGAATGTAATGCTTTGCGGGGTGTAATATTTCTTTGCTTTTATGTTATACCTCGACACGGTCGATGTAGCTTACTTTTGTGTTTATTTTTGTTCATCCAGGTCATTGTATCCTCAGGGCATTCGGTCGATCGCAACTACGTCTACAACTAAGTCTCTAAACGAGGACATATGTCCATACAGGGACGGTTGGCTCTTTAGTGGTCAACTGACGATGCAATGGAGTGGGGTCCTTGCTCCCCAGCGATGGTCGTTTGGGTGGAATCACGTTCGTTAGCATCCCATTCAGGTGTAATTATGGTCGAGGAACCACCTCAAACCAAGATGGCTACGTCGTGTTTATCTGTTAGAGGCTAAAATGACTGCATCTTTAAGGACAGCACTGTATGTGGGAGAAAGCTGGTGTCGCAGACCCCCGCTCCACCCCGGCGGCTTCCCTCACTCTTCTTTCACACCATCCTTCTCTGCCCAGATTTTGTACATGTTTGTCGTCGAAAGAGTGCCTTCTTTGAGTTGCAAGTAGATAGCAGAGTTTTAACATGATGTGCCTGTCTGTGTTGTGCCGTTCGTATGTTCAGGGGCTGTTTACGTCCAAGGGGTGGCAGCACGATCAACATCATAAATATTCGGGCAAAAAAGTTGGAAAAGAGGAAAAATATCGACGCCCGAACAGGGACTTGAACCCTGGACCCTCAGATTAAAAGTCTGATGCTCTACCGACTGAGCTATCCGGGCTCTGCGGAAGCAGTGGAGCAATGTCATTATTGAACTAGAGAAAATGTGATTCGGTTTAAATTCAACTTTCGCGACTTTAGACAGACAATAGCTCGCTTCTGTTTAATAGCTGAAGTAACATATGTACAAAATTGTATTACTTTACACTATGAACTATGAACACACATTTTGTACACTTACGCTGAATCACTACACCCGGCTTTAACGTACCAGCTTGCCGAACTGTAAACATTACCTTTATTAACATTATGGCACACATCCCTTTTCATAAGTGATTTCATATAAAATCAACAACATAAAACACATGCAAACAATCTAAAGTTACAGCCTCTGCATTAAGTCATTAAAGTGCTTCATTGTTTTTTGTATTGACATAAGAACGTTAAAAAAAAGTTATGATCCTATGCTATTACGTGATGGTTTGTATTGAGGAAGTGAATGCACTAATCTTGGTTGGAATTAATGCGTGATAGTCATGCACTTGTGCCGAAGACACGTTCGCTTAGGATTACAGCTGCAAAAGAACCCACAGATGTTTCTACAGACACACAGTAGATTTCTAATAACCACAACATGATTTCTGTTCAATTTGTACACAACCCTGCAAGTTCAAGACACAGCACATTATCTTTTATCTGTGTTATCTTTCCACAAATACGAGACTTTCTTACTGGGCATGTATTAAGAGCTTCTACGGACAACATTTCCACTTAATCCATGAATGTCCCACGTGATAAATTAATTGACCGTTGTAGACAAGTCTTCTTTGTCTTTGACCCCAGAAGAAAGCTCCAGTCAGGAGTGGTGAAGTGTGTTGGTGTGGCCGATCCCTTGGCTTGTCTAACAAACCTAAAAAAACAAAAAAGTGACACAAAACAAGTGTCAGTTTATTTCCAGTGTATGCTTTTGTTTTGTGCAAACTCAGCGCATAAAAACGACCTTGCGGATGTGCGGTGGCATCTCATCCTCAGAACTCTCCTCTGGTAGTGACTCGTGGCGTCGTGGTGCTGCCGATTGATACTCCTCAGCCCACCCGCCCATTGGAAGACGGGCTGACCTTGTCACCACCTTTCCCCCTAAAGAATCTGCAAAAAAAAAAAAAAAGATAATATAACATCTTCATAATAGGGAGCTGATACAAGTGTAAAAATCTGCCTTTACAAAGATAATAATCTGTTTTGATTGTCAGCTCATATGGATAACACAATGTTTGAAACGGTTCCGAATGGGGATACCCCGATCAATATCAGCCGATTTCCCCCCAAAAATCATGTGAGCCGCTATTGCCGATAAATGCCTTTCAATGCAGACCACAAAAGCCGATCACCTGTGCAGTGTAGTGTCTTGCCCTGACTTGCGTCTTGGGCAGCACGGTCCTCCCATTTTCCTTCAAAACAAAAACAATCATGAATGCCACGTGGAAAATTATTTAATTCATCGGATGAGATGACCAGCTTGTCTCAGCGGTGGAAGACACCGGGTTCGCAGAGTGCTCTCTCACTTACCTGGAAGTCCTACTCGAGCTCCATCAATGTACTCTCACATCCAAGGTCACCTTAAAGAAGGCGTCTCATCCCATAAGTTTCACGTTTGACATATGTTCTCTTCTAAAAGTAAGTAAAACGTGTTTTTGTCTAAATTAAGTTAGGGTGATTGTATGGTTCCTTTTTTCATATTGTATATGCAGTATCAGGGGTGCAGCCAGAAATTCTGTCTTACTACTTTTGGTAGTAGTTAACATTTTTTTGGCTCCCCTGGCAATTAAGGGACCTTAGAATTGTCCTGGCTTTCCCCCATGTAGCACTCATCATTAATACATTAAAAAGTGTTTAATTAATTCATGTGATCAGCATCAGCCGATTTCAGTCCTGGATGATTGGGATTGGCACCACAGAACCCTGATCGGAGCATCCCTAGTTCTAAACATGATACAAAACACTCAATGTTTGTGTTAGGAAGTAGGACATGCAAAAGGACAAACACTTTTTTTTTTTACAGGTTTACTTTGAAGTTAAATATATGAGTAGGCATCATCCTCCTTGGTGGATAGGTGCTGCTGCAGCTATGAATTTTCCAGCAGGAAGCAGTTTTGACAATACCGTATGCCTAGAATTGTTTCTTAATGTGTATAACTGAATTGAAAATGTGTTTAATAACTGTAACGGGTGCACCCACAATCTGTGGGGTTTCGGAATTTGCAGGACAGGTCTTGGAACATAACCCCACAAATGTTGCAATAGTGTTGCTAATTATTATGTGTTGATTCTAATGGCAAATTTCAGCAATAAAGGATTTCGGACTGTTCCGCCCTGATGGAGGCTTGGTAGATGGTAGACTTGCTACACTCTATTTACCACTGTATCTGCGCTGGTTGCTCTGTTGCGATGAAGCCCCCTCCTGGGCCACGGCAGCACTGCTGTCAGAAACCGAAGAAGGGATGAGAGTAGAGGGACTGGGTACCGACGTGGGGAAGGTGTGTGAACGAGGGAAGTTTTTGTAGCGTGAGGTGGGCACGCTCTTGACCTCGTCCGGGACGCTGTCGCTGCTCTCGTCGCTCTCCTGCCTGTGCCAGGTGTGACGAGAGAGCTCCCCGCGGGACTGCTGCTTGTGCAGCTGTGAGGAAAACCGTAAAATAGGATATGTGCTATTCAGAAGAACTGAAGAAATATATAAAGATAACATAATACATTTCTGCTTACCTCGTGTATGTAAAGTGCATGGATGCTCATCTCCGTGGAGGCGTACTCTGACAGGACCAAACTGGTCAGCTGACCCTCCCACGCACTGCTGCCTGAACTCACAGTTCGAGCATCCGTCCTTTTGGGAATATAGCAAAAGATGAATAGATGAAAACAAAAAAAAAAGTCAACACCAAAATGTAATGTGCACATTTCCTTCTGCATAGGTTCATTTTTTCCCCCAATCCATACTATTTAAGTGGAAATGTTTCATGCTGCAATTCAGTGGAAGCCCCTTGAGAATACTTCCTTTGCAGTAAAGCAGTACTATTTTAGGCATATTCCCATGAAGACTGTTCCTACCCAGAGCCTGCCATAGTCCTGCTCGTGGTGGAGGCATGTCCAGTGGTCCTATAGGCTGCACTCATGCTGCCTCTCAGGTGAAAACTGCTGCTGATAGGGGAAAGGGAGCGCAAGGCGGACGCCCCATCACTGGCAGCTAACGCCGCTGCTGCTGCATGACTCCCCAATGAACCGTCCCTGCCAAAATGAACAGAGGCCAGGGTGGATGGTGCCACCAGAAGATTTGCAATCAGGCTCCTCGGCTGTAAAGGAAAAAAAAATCAAATGAATGGAAATCAACAATTCCATACTGGAGCTCAAGTGCGTCACACTACTTCAGATTCAGAGAAGGAGAGTGGATGAGACTCTGGAGGCACCGCGGTGGCCTCTCGCTGAACTCTTTCCTTCAGCTGGCTGATGAAGTGCGTGGTCTCTCGGGGAGGCTGCCATTGGGGGTTGGTGATTGCAAAATGCATAAGAGACAACTCCGTCTTGCCGTCCTCTGCCTGTTGGTAGATGGACGCCTCCGTCTTTCCCGCTGACATCCACTATGAGTGAAAAAGACACGCATCTTACGGCTATGCATTCATTCATGCACGCAAGCCTTATTCTCAAAAATCCTGCAAAATCGCAAATGTATCCATCTGTGCCTTTTAAAAACAACCCAGTATATTCTTGTTGTGGAATTGTGTGTGTAGGCTTCCCAGCATGCCTTGCGGGTTAAATAAAAAAAGCATAAAATAATATCATTTCGCACACTCAAGCTCGATTCCACCCTCGAGCATCTCTGTGTGGAGTTTTGTGTTGTGTATGTTCTCCCTGTGCATGCGTGGGTTTTCTCCGGGTACTCCGGTTTCCTCCCACATTCCAAAAACATGCTAGGTTAATTGGCCACTCCAAATTGTCCATAGGTATGAATGTGAGTGTGAATGGTTGTTTGTCTATATGTGCCCTGTGATTGGCTGGCGACCAGTCTAGGGTGTACCCCGCCTCTCGCCTGAAGACAGCTGGGATAGGCTCCAGCACACCCGCGACTCTCGTGGGGATAAGCGGTAGAAAATTAATGAATGATTTATATTTATGGTTGAAATTAAGATTTCAAAGTGGAGAAAAAAAGCTATCTTTGCCATCCCGTGATTGAAATAATGACCTAATAACCGTGACCCTGGTGAGGATAAGCGGTGTAGAAAATGAATGAATATCATTTTTCAATACGTCTGTGTGTAGCCGAAATCACAGCTGGTGTCGGCAGCACTCGTGTAGCCCAAGACTATGATTCTTATTTGAGTCATTTTGAGTGGTTTGCATTTAATGGCTTATATCAGGAAGGCTCTTAATCTTCTTGGATGTGTTTGTGGTTTGTTGTCATGTTGCCTAATCCCTGATTCAGAATGTCACAGTTCATGTTGGAATTCACATTTAGAAAATGAATGAATATCATTTTTCAATACGTCTGTGTGTTACAGATACGTTGTGTGTTCCACGTGTGTTCTTTTTGATTGCACCATGAGTTTGGGTTGTGTGGGTAAGGTTGTTGTAGCAAGCTTGTAGGAGCTATTTAGTAGTGTGTTCCTAGGTTTCTAATATCTGTTGATTTATTTTTTGTTGTTGTTGTTTTGTTTGGATTACTTGATAATATTTTCTTGTTAGTTATTTATTTGTTTATCTATCATATTTTGTTAATTAGTAGTTAATTTGTGGGTTTATTTCATTGGATAACACCCTGGGCACCTGCAATATATTTAGGTAGGCAGTGCTCACAGGACCAGCATGCACCGGGGTGGGCCTATGGTTTTTGTACCAGCGCAAGAGAGGCAACAGGAGACAAATGCCTTTGTTCCTTTTTTGTTTGCTTGCTTGGTAATAAAAGGAAATACGAAGAAACGGAACAAGATTGTTTGGACAATGACTCTTTTGCCTGCGTAAAACACAACCCGTGGTACAACAGTGGCCTTTTGATTATAGTTTAAGTTAAGTTTATTTTTGAAGGACAAATAGCCACTACAAAGGTAATTCACCTCCAATGTAGGGCAAAAGAGATGGGTTTTCTGCCAATACAGTCAAATTATGAATTATTCTATTCTCCCAAAAATAAAGTTAGGATAAAAAAAAAAAACACAAATTTGTGAACATACCGCCGGATGCCCATGTTGCCTGATGTCCATCTGGGCAAAGGAACACGTGTCTCCCACCCCCACCACCTCTACGGTGAAGTTCCGAAAGAAATCTATGATCTCTAGGGACTTCCTCCTCAAACAGAAGATGAGGATGATGGGTGTCACCACCGGGCTCAACAGCTCCTCCAGAATGAACACCTAAAAAATAATGCTTGTTTCATATGAAGATGTCTCAAAATATCCATTGGTATTCACACTCACTGCTTTGTACTGGAAGAGCTGGGAGAACTGGTCCCGGGTCTCATATCTGTGCGCATTGCCCTGCCAGTGGTCAGGCATGTAGTGTATGTGAGCCAGGATGACACGCAATAGCTGCTCAGGACAAAAGACCATGTGTTTGTCTGGAATAAATGACCTGAGGAGACGACAAGAAGCATCTCATATGACGCCAAAAGGTTCTGGATTTCTTTAACGGCACAACCTCCTACCTGCAGACTGTGATACACACTCCCAGCAGCGTAATCGAGGAGAGGACATGTTCTACCGCCAGCACGTCCTCGTCGTAGATGGTCAACGCCATCAGGACTGCCAGAAGAGACCCGGCGAAAAAGGCGACATTCTTGGCCACCACGGTTAGCAGAGGAGATAGGAAACAGTTCATGTACTTGGAGGCAGCCTGCCAATGGAAGAAAGTAAACTTTAGAGTTGTTTGTGTTCAGCTTGTGTAGCAGTATAGATTTACTATTCACTGAAAATACAGACACTGCAAATGTCCAAATGATGTCCTTGGTATGAGTACTGACTGACTTCATCCTCTTGTTGGCCACTCCAACTTCACTTGTTTGTGGTTTGTTGTCATGTTGCCTAATCCCTGCTTCAGAATGTCACAGTTCTTGTTGGAATTCACATTTCCTCTCAATAAATCACAACTGGTGTCGGCAGCACTCGTGTAGCCCAAGACTATGATTCTTATTTGAGTAATTTTGAGTGGTTTGCATTTAATGGCTTATATCAGGAAGGCTCCTTATCTTCTTGGATGTGTTTGTGGTTTGTTGTCATGTTGCCTAATCCCTGCTTCAGAATGTCACAGTTCATGTTGGAATTCACATTTCCCCTCAGTGAACCACAGCTCCCTCGTGTCAGCAGCACTCATACAGCCCCAGACTATGATTCTTACTTGAGTAATTTTCAGTGATATGCATTTAATGGCTTATATAAGTGGTATGAAAGGGTCTACGCTAAATGGACGTGGCCATCACTGACCTTGTAGCCTTTGCTAAGGCGAGACATGAGCTCGTGGTCAAGCTCATTAAAGTGGCGCAGGTAGCATCGACCGTACAGAGACCAGCATCTCGCCCCGAGAGAACCGGGCTCTCGCTTGATCACCTGGACAAAAACATCACCACCACCAGCGTCTTCAGGAACGGCAGACAAAATAGTTTGAATAAACCTGTCGCACCTCTGTGTAGCTGAAGAAAGCATAGAGGATCTGCCACACCAGGATGACAGGACACAAGACAAGGTTGGCCACGCCGATCCACAGGATACGTGACGCCAGTCTGTCGGCGAGCTCCAGGCGATTTCCTCCTCTTTTATACTCTGTCTTAAGGCTCCATTCATTCTCAAACAGAGAACCTGGAAAAGTACATACAGCGCAAACACTTTGTAGACCACTTATCTTTTCAGGCTTTCTTCAAAACTCTGTTTGTGGGAGATGGTTATTTACAAAAGTAAAAGTGTAAAAAATGTTCGAAAAATGCTGAATAATACAAACACTTAACTGGGTTTAACTGCTTTATTTAACCAAATATATTCCAAATATCCGCCCGAGGCTTTCTGTACTTGTCAGACAACCACCAGCACAACAGGGCAGAAGAAGTGAAAGTGTTGTGTTCTCACATTCTTCACAATTCCCTTTCACACAGGCGGCATCCTGCCTCTGATACGGAATACGATATGAAATAGCAGGCTCAATTCCGTCCCTGCAGTTCCTAACGGCTATACAGAACAATTCTTTTCCGGACAGGCCATGTCTTATCTGGCAGCTGGCTAAGCGAGTCCATATGCCGTGACGCATATCCAAAATAAGCCACACAGGACAGAAACGTTTCACCATATGAATCATGCACTTCCTGTACGCCACATTGAAGAAAAATGCACGCCATCAACAAAATCCATCTAGCATGCAAACAACACACACCTGGACCCCAAAAGAAGATGAGCTCAAAGTTATACTTGAGGCCGCGGGTAAAGAACACACAGTCTCCAAGTACAGGAAGTCGAAAGCGCACGGGAAGGAGAGATTTATTCACCATGGCAACCTGCAGAGGAAAGAAGTGGTTTTGAGGTTAAAGTGGCATTTCTTCAGATAAAAACATCTTAGATAAAACGACCATGTAGTTTTTGAAGCGAAGGATGCGATGGTAAATGTCCAGCTCTGTCAGTTCTTTTTTATGGATGCAGATCTGGTGCTCCTTCTGGATCTCCACTATCCTGGCCTGGACCTCCTGCCATGTTGCATAAGGCAGCTCTGACTGTATTATTTAAAAAAAACACACACACACGAGTTAAACACAAAACAATAAATATGAAGCCAACATTACAAGGATGGCTGGTCTCACCATTGTCATCTTCAGGGCGTGAATGTAGAAGGATCGGATCTCCCAGTAGCAGCATACGTTGTAGATGAACTTCACCAGGCGGTGTAGCCAAAACACCCCAGAGATCATCAGCACGAAGATGACAAATGCATTGTCCCGGATGCTGTCAGAGTAAAAAATACATAACTTTCCGTACATTAATATGCTGTGTTGACAGAGCTAAATACACTACTTAGACAAAGAGCATTCATTCATTCATTAATTTTCTACCGCTTATCTTCACGAGGGTTGCAGGCGTGCTGGAGCCTATCCCAGCTGTCTTCGTGCGAGAGGCGGGGTACACCCTGGACTGGTCGCCAGACAAATAACCATCCACACTCGCATTCATACCTATGGAAAATTTGGAGTGGCCAATTAACCTAGCATGTTTTTGGAATGTGGGAGGAAACCGGAGTACCCGGAGAAAACCCACGCATGCAAACTCTACACAGAGTTGGCCGAGGGTGGAATCAAACTCAGGTCTCCTAGCTTTGTGGCCTGTGCGCTAACCACTCACCCGCCGTGCAGCCTGGTCCCAGCCTGGCCGTGCAGCTAACTGTGATTCAGTTAGCATTGACACTCAGAGGACCAAATATTGCTCTCAGTTATGCATATGCATAAAGTTGCGGCCTTAAATGGATGGCATATGTGTCATTGTATACATTGTTCGACTCTTGTGCATGACCCCATTATAATGGGACTTTCTGTGAATGAAGCTTGTTGTTCCAACTGCTTACAGTAGATGGCTGTATGCATCGTAACGCTACTTAACACTTTATACACGCATGGCATGCCATAGATTGAGAAGATGTAGCAAGAGAGATCAGTGTTGCTAACTTTGTTGCTATATTTAGTGAGTAATCAGACCCCTCTATGTTGTCAAACAACAGGAGAAAGTTAATTTGTCTTTCTAATCATTAAAAGAAATTGGATGCACATGCATCAGGCTTGTCCTGTCCTATCTACTCCATACTCGTGAACCTGTTCTGGGAATTGTGCTACTGAACCAACAGTGCCAAGACTACTTGGAAAATGCAAGACTTGTAAGGATCAGCCACCAAGGACCTCCAAAAAGCATGGCTGTTCTCTGTATTTTTGAGTTGGTGTGTTTTTAGTTAACATTAAAAAAAAATAGCATCCATTTATGTACATTCTCCAGTTAGTGTTCTATACGGCGATCGTCTTTGATACACTGCATGAGCCCAAAATGTCCCCATCTAGTTTTCTACAGAAGTCAACTACACAATGTAGCCCGTCTAAGATGTCAGCCGCATTTGACTCTGAAAAATGTTAACACAAAACCCATTTTTATAGTTTTACATGCATGAAACAATTCTAAATGTAGATCAATTACGTATGACAGGGAGAAATTAACATCTGAGGTGGCTGTGGTGTGTCATGGTCACGTGAAGGATCACGTCTTCAATGAAGGCAAAGGTAACCTTAAATGTTCATTTATCCCTTTCATTCATCATTTATATGCATTTGGAATTGTTTACTGCGTGTAAATGACAATAACCAATGTTTCACTGAACATACATATCGTTTCAAACCCCAATCTCGTGAAAAAACGCAAACATTCCATATATTTTCTGCAAGTTGGAGTCAATTATCCCACCGTGCACTGCAGACGTCCACCGGTACAAAGGCATCAGGCAATGTGACCTTTGACGAATCCGTGTGATTCACAAACTTGTTGGCAAAGAGGATGTCGTAGTCTACGCAGTTGGCCAGGAAGACGGTGAAGCCGACCACAAACAGAAACTGACTGCACAAAAATTCATTATATATATTAGACAAAAAAAGCCAAGCTCTACAGAGAATCCCAAAGGGTACACGGAAAGGATGCGTACACCAGCTCGAAGATCTCTCCCAGCAGCATACAAGTGAATCCATTCTTCTGATGCAGATTATAAATGTAATGGATGTTCAGGAAAATGTAATTAGCCAGTACTGGACATCATAACACAATAATGAGTCAACATAAGTTATAGGAAGATATTGCAAATGTGTCTTGCCTGCATTTACCGAGAGGAATCAAACATGAATGTGCAAATATAAATATTCCAAAGGATATTCTCTGGAAAAACAGGTCCAGGTTTTCTATGTGGTGCCACTGGGCTGCAAAAATGTAAATAATAGTTAGGAATGCTGTTGCTAAGGCATCATTAATGCATTGTATTACCAAAACAAATTCAATGTGTCGTACATTTAGCTCCCTCGGGAACGTGCATCAGCAGGTTCTCTTCTCCAGGGGGAGAGTCACTGTATGATGCCTCCAGGCGCTGGTACTCCGTGTCAAAGTGTGCCATCGTTCAAGCGGCGTCCGTCTCAACACCGGATCGGCACGGCCACCGCTACTGACGGCAGCACGGATGACATTGGGATGAGGTACAAAAGATGATGTGCAGTAAACGTGACAGTAACTGTAATTAGATTATTTCTTAAACTTACCTTAAATGCTCAAATTCACACCTCTATTCAATTAACCGCCCAGTCTCCTATAGTGGCCGGGTGCTTGGTCTACAAAAGCAATTAGCACAATAACCACCGGGATCTCTAACATTGGCATTAATAGCTTTATGTACACTTCCGTGTACTAGTGTCAGTGAGTGTGTGCAATATAATTAACAGAGGGCTACAGTTTAAGATTAAGATATGCCTTTACTCGTCCCTCAGTGGGGAAACTTGTATTGCACAGCAGCAAGAGTACAGAGTCAGTTAAGCAGTACAGAATACACAATATAGAAAAATAAACAATATAAACAACCCAAGTATTAACAAAAATCAACAGTTTTTCCCAGAGTTATATACAATACAGTATGTAGATAATATGAAGCAAGATGAGATATATGACCAGTCTATATTGTATTTAGAGCCCTTAATATTGCACATGGAGGTTGATCGGGTATTGCACAGTGAATGGGGTCTGGAGTAACTATACTGACTATAAAAGCAAGTATTACACAGATGTACATAGTGGTGCAGAAGTCTATTGGGAGCGGTGCTGGTTGTACAGCCTGACAGCCTTTCCTTTCCACTTTCCCATGCACTCCAAATCATTATTAAAGTTATAAAATGAACTTGTTAAATGTAAGGAGCTTTCGCATTTTGGCAACAAATTGTTTCCAATTAACGCACCTTCCTCTTTGCAATTTTGGTAAATAAACTTTACCTTCTTGTTTACACGCGTGACAGTTATTGTGAGACACTGAGATTCTGAACTTCAAACATCCATCTCAAGAATTGTACAATATGATAGGGTATCATTCCTGTTGACATTTTTGTTGCCATGATTGCCTCACCCCATACAGTGTATCTGCAGAGCCACCAATTATATATCCGTTTTTTTGGTGGAAGTACTTGAATGGGACATAATCACAGGAATATATGATGTATATACAGTATGTGCTTACCTCCATTCCTGGACAATGCATGTCCTCCAGAAGTGGACGTTCAACATTCCAAACTGTGAGAAAAAGGGGAAGCTAGCGTGAAGCCTTTTCATCAAAGGCCACATGACAATATCATAACATGAAAGAGAGGGTCACACACACACACAATAATGTCGTATATAATAAATACATATCTTACATTTGACGAAGGTCTGTTTGCAGGTAACAAACATTTGCGAGCAATGGAAGTGGTTCAGGTGTTTTTGTTGTTGACATCAAGGAGGCCCGCCTTGCCCGCAAATATTGCACCTCCTCAGTGTCGCTGCATGTAAAGTCCGCGTCAATCAGTCAGTTTCAGCGACTGACGTACTAATTTAACTGTTTGCTGTGAATGAATGCCGTCTGTCAAGTGGCTTGTTTTCGTTTTCTGTTGTCTCCCCTCATCCGCGTCGGGCTCGGTTTCATTTTTAGCTAATAGCTAGCAACTTGCGTCAAAGCGAACAATGGAGTGGAGCCAATCAGAAAACGAGCAATAGGATGTTTTTACCCAGCAGCCAATATAATTTGAGTAAAGGCGGGCTTTAACGGGGGCAGGTTGATCCTTGACACGCCTTCTGTAAACACTCTTTATCACGGAAGTAGCGCCACCAATTGGTCGCATCTCATAGCACCATTTTGCAGGCATGCCTGTGGAAATAGCTTATAAATAAGTAATGATAAATAATATGATTACATTCACCTGGAAAGCAGTAGAATAAACATTAATGACAATAATTCTGACAATAAGTCTTTTTAAAAAAATGTTAAATAAAAAAAATTAATTAAGGTATCATTGCACATTTTCTTTCAACTTTTACTCCTTTATTTATCTAAAGACTACTAAACTGTACTAATATGCATCTTTATATTTTTGTTTTATTATAAAGAATGGTAATCTGGTAAGCTCTGCTTTTGCCTACTCTTTTTTTGGACATGGTGAGATGTAAGATGTACAGGTAAAAATACCATTACCATTACATTACCATTATTATTATTGCACAGCTTAATTGTATGCACTATTGTTTACACCATTGTGAGGTTAAATGCAGCAGAAGGCTTTTGTGTGGTGTATATTAAATATTCATAAACATATACATAATAGGCGAATGACAAGTCCTCCATTTAGTGCAGTACAATAGTCTATATGTAATTTGAAGTCGTACGACGATATTTGTTTGTCCAACAGGATGCAGGAGCTGACGGTGCATTACCAAGATTAAGGTCTGCACACTCGAGCCCACCTTCTGTCACTGTTTGCCTGCACTGAATATTTAAATATGGTTGTTGTGTCTTCTGGAGGGACAGCTGGGCTTTTTGTGCACTGCTTTAGTTACAAGGTTGAATACAGCAATCACTGCACATGCATGCCAATTAACTGTTTGTGTACTTTTGCAGATACAACTGAGCAGGAAATGTACTTTTTGCAGTACTACTGTGAAAGACAGAGATTCTCATGAGGACCCGCCACTGTAATCCTGCTAATTATAGTGATCTGGGTCATTTAAATGGTTCCAATTGGAGATTAGGCCTCATTCAGATAGCATAGTACAGCACTGAAAATCAAAAAGCAAAATAAATAGATATTACTGTACTTCAAGAGTCATTGCATAATATACACCTCATACTGTACGTCAAGTTCATCTACATGTGAATGATAAGCCCTGGTGTGATTGTGCATTTGAGTATGTGCTCTCTGCTGGCTGTCACGGTGGGACGATTGAATTACCCAACTGTCTGTCGGGAACCACTGTAGCCTGCAAGATGGGGGTGGGGTGTGTGGGGGGGGGGGGGGGGGGGGTCCTCAAGATTCACTGCCGTGCTGCCTGATGAGGAGGTAAATGGGTCTCAGGATGAAGTCATCATTGCGTCCAGACAGCAATTAGAGCACACCCCTTCCTGTACGTGCATCGTTATAGATAGTGCACCCTAGACAATGGTGGATCTGATCTATAATTTGCTGATATGACTCCAACGATGTTTTAAAAAATTGACAGCACAGCTCAGCAAACATGGTTTCAATATCTACTCTATAATTTATGCATTTTTTTTTATAGAAGACTCCCTATGACCTTTATCCTGTCCTATTTTATGTTTTGTGTGTGTGTGTGTGTGTGTGTGTGTGTGAGATGAGTCATACGGATCAGGTGACATCAGGCAGGGAATTGGTCATCACACATCCAAGCATAAATTTCTATATTTCCTTTGTGTGCCATCAAGTAAAATACACACAGAAAACAATGGCAATAGAAGTAATCTGTTCCAGTGTCAAACACAACATCTTTATTAATTGTCCAGGCAATATTGTAAATGACATTTTTAACATTCTTGACTGTCATGTAAAAACAGGAGTCATCGACCGGTAAATCTCAGTGGGCGCAGCCACACAGACTTGCATCAAAAGGGTACACTACGACTGCATACGAGTCTTTAAGTGGTATAAAACATTGAAGTAAAAGTTATGATCTGTAATATTTGCCATAAATCTGTCATTCTGTTTTGTTTTTGTTTTGTGCGTGCTGAAAATTGAGCACTGCGCAATGATATCAAGGTTCTACAGCATAATATCACGGTACTATAGGATTAAGAAGGGTAAACCAACACGGGCGTCAAGGGGTTGAGAATTCTATGGTTGTCATCACACTTTTTTCACTTTTTTTGCTATTACTGGTACTCCCTGTTGTGGTCGCATTGCAGAAATGCACAAAAGCCAGAAATTTGAATCATTTTTTTCACATTATTGATTACCACACGGGCGGCACAGCGGTCTAGTGGTTAGCGCGCAGACCTCACAGCTAGGAGATCAGGGTTCAATTCCACCCTCGGCCATCTCTGTGTGGAGTTTGCATGTTCTCCCCGTGCATGCGTGGGTTTTCTCCGGGTACTCCGGTTTCCTCCCACATTCCAAAAACATGCTAGGTTAATTGGCGAGTGTGAATGGTTGTTTGTCTACACTCAAAAAATAAATGTTTAGCCTCAACAAAAAAAATCAACGCAACAATTTTCATTAGTCTTTCTTAGTTATGACAACTTAATTTGAAATTGCTTTGAACCAACAAACAATATTGCATTGCACAAATTAGCTTTCCCTCTTCACTCAAAGCTCATTTTAAGTAATGCTTACTGAATAATTCTTGTCATAGGTTTTAGTCATAGTTTTTAAGTTCGTAACTCAAAGAAATATGTTAAGTCAACTGACTTAATCATTTTATTCAAAGTAGTTTAATTTGTTGTCTACTTAATTATAATAACAATGCACACAGCTTTTTAAAGTAGCAGTAACTTAATATATATATATGTGTGTGTGTGTGTATTATGTTACCAAGCTAATTTTATTAAGTCATGGCAACTTGAATTTTGTTTTAAGCTTACCAACAATAAAATTTGAGTGTATATGACATGCTAAATTAAGTTCATGTAATAGCCAACATTATTATTTGAACATAACTTAAAAAATAAAGTTAGCAACTTAGAAAGTTTATCAAAATCAATTAATTAATTTTTTTACATTGCATTTATGTATTAAATTAAGTGGTGTCAACAGATACTCTGAATTACTTTTTAGAGTGTATATGTGCCCTGTGATTGGCTGGCGACCCCGCCTCTCGCCCGAATACAGCTGGGATAGGTTCCAGCATCCCCCGCGACCCTCGTGAGGAAAAAGCGGTAGAAAATGAATGAATGAATGAATGATTACCACACAAGTGTAAAAATAAGTAACACCATTTACAACTGCCTTGTGTGACTATTGGGATACATTATGGTCACCCATGATCTTGCGTTTGCGGTTTTTTGAGTAAAAATGATACATTTCTGTTATTGGATCAGGTGTACCTAATGTTGTGGCATGTGAGTGTATATCTGAAAGGGCAACACACACACACACACACACTCTGAAAATATGCAGCGTCAGGGTAAGAGAAGGAGGAGAGGTGAAGGAGAAATCGAGAGTTGTGGCCAGATGACGAAGCAGAGTTCTGGTCTGTACGCTCACAGAAGTATCAATCCAAAGAGAGAGAGAGAGAGAGAGAGAGAGAGAGAGGTCACACAGACCCACTGTTGTCATGGTAATGAGATTTTAATATAGTACAGGCTAGCTGGTGTGTGTGTCGTACACGTTTGCACGAGTTGTTTAGGTCGGTGGCTTTTGGCCATGTAATTATCAACAGCAACAATACCCAGACCACCCCGCCCCCTCCATTCCCATCTTTTTTCACTCTGGGGATTTTCCTGGGAAAAACTGTACAGCCGTGGTATTTAGGGCTATTGACTTCCATGCAGACCTCCAGCAAAATATGTTGATTGCATTTGATTTATGCATCCGGAAGTACCAGTTGGGTTGGGTTTTAGCCGGGTGCAGGTCATAGGAAGTGTGGCACATGAGGACTTTGGTTTGCAAATTGTTTTTTTAGTTTAATAGTGCTTTCAACTCATTTGGAAGTCTTTATCCAAAACCGGGAATGTCAACTTCAGAAGTGGAGCAAAAAAGTAATAAACAGGCTCCAGGGAAACATTACTGTTGGAAAGTCATGAAAAGGTTTATGTGTAATAAATTGGGGACACCACTGGATTTGCTCATACTGTATGTTCAACAACATGAAAAAGGGGGGCTTCTGCTGTCCCATAATAAGCACACAAAAGGCCCCACTTTTACCTCCAGGGCTCCTGGGAGGAGGAGGAGGAGGAGGCTGAGCTTTGACAAAGCCGCACCCCAAAGTGGCCTCACCCTGCTGGGCAGATTGTGGCGGCTGCACCTGGCTCCTGTAGTGTGGTCCTCTTAAAGGGGGGTAGTGGCGGGACAGAATTAGAACCACACACCGTGCACATGAGCACATTGCCACTGTGCACATTAACCATCTGTCTGGTTTTTTTTTACTGCACTCGGACAAAGTCAAGTCTTTGGGGACCTTGTGTGTTGTTTTGGCCCTCGCCGATTTTGTCCTGTTTGAGTCACATGGTTTCATTTTTCACCCCACAGGGGGGCTGGCTGCCAGTTGAAGGGGTGGGGGGGGGGGGGGGGTCTTTTTTTTCCTGAGAGATCATACAGAAATATAAACTCCCCTCCTGCTGACAGCTCACTCCTTATGGCTGATTTAGACATCACTTCATGCTTGAAGTCACTCGATGCCTTCCTGAGCATGCAACGTACTGTAACTATCACGTCTGCCTCAGTCTCCTCTTGGATAAAATGTGTCTTCGTACTGAGAAATAAATACAGGAACCCCTTGTTCTCCTCCCGTTGTTGTTTGTTGTTGTTGTTAAAGATGTGCACTCCTGCCCTTAGTCTCCTCTTGAATAAAATGGATCTCATTAGGCTACGACTGAAATGCAGCGCGATACTTGCTCGCCTCCATTGTTGTCATTTGTTAGCATGTGTTATTCAGTCTGGCTACTGGCCTCTTTCCCTGTTGCCCTCAGTCTCCTCTTGGATAAAATGTGTCTTCGTACTGAGAAATAAATACAGGAACCCCTCGTTCTCCTCCCGTTGTTGTTTGTTGTTGTTGTTAAAGATGTGCACTGGTTGCCCTCAGTCTCCTCTCGGATAAAATCTGTCTCCTTATCAAAAAGTAAATACAAGATACCCTCGTTCTCCTCCCGTTGTTGTTTGTTGTTGTTGTTGTTAAAGATGTGCACTAGTGGCCCGTCTTCTTGCTGCCCTTAGTCTCCTCTTGAATAAAATGGATCTCATTAGGCTACGACTGAAATGCAGCGCAATACTTGCTCGCCTCCATTGTTGTCATTTGTTAGCATGTGTTATTCAGCCTGGCTACTGGCCTCTTTGCCTGTTGCCCTAAATCTCCTCTCGGATAAAATCTGTCTCCTTATCAAAAAGTAAATACAGGATACCCTCGTTCTCCTCCCGTTGTTGTTGGTTGTTGTTGTTAAAGATGTGCACTAGTGGCCCGTCTTGTTGCTGCCCCTAGTCTCCTCTTGAATAAAATGGATCTCATTAGGCTACGACTGAAATGAAGCGCGATACTTGCTCGCCTCCATTGTTGCCATTTGTTAGCATGTGTTATTCAGTCTGGCTACTGGCCTCTTTCCCTGTTGCCCTCAGTCTCCTCTCGGATAAAATCTGTTTCCTTATCAAAAAGTAAATACAGGATACCCTCGTTCTCCTCCCGTTGTTGTTTGTTGTTGTTGTTAAAGATGTGCACTAGTGGCCCGTCTTCTTGCTGCCCTTAGTCTCCTCTTGAATAAAATGGATCTCATTAGGCTACGACTGAAATGCAGTGCGATCCTTGCTCGCCTCCATTGTTGTCATTTGTTAGCATGTGTTATTCAGTCTGGCTACTGGCCTCTTTCCCTGTTGCCCTCAGTCTCCTCTCGGATAAAATCTGTCTCCTTATCAAAAAGTAAATACAGGATACCCTCGTTCTCCTCCCGTTGTTGTTTGTTGTTGTTTTTAAAGATGTGCACTAGTGGCCTGTCTTCTTGCTGCCCTTAGTCTCCTCTTGAATAAAATGGATCTCATTAGGCTACGACTGAAATGCAGCGAGATCCTTGCTCGCCTCCATTGTTGTCATTTGTTAGCATGTGTTATTCAGTCTGGCTACTGGCCTCTTTCCCTGTTGCCCTCAGTCTCCTCTCGGATAAAATATGTCTCCTTATCAAAAAGTAAATACAGGATACCCTCATGCTCCTCTATTGTTTGTTAGCATGTCTAAAGACTAGTGCACACAATGCACACACGTGACCTATTTTCCTGTTGCCCTCAGTCTCCTCTCGGATAAAATCTATCTCCTTACCAAGAAATAAAGACAGGATTCCCTCGGTGCCCTCCATTGTTGTTTGTTAACATGTATTGTAAAGAAGCATTCACTGCATACTACCTGCCCATGTTGTTTTGCAGCCCTCAGTCTCCTGTAGGGTGAAATGGCAATGAATAATAACAGATAGAACAGGGGTCTCAAACTCAATTTACTTGGGGGCCACTGGAGCTAGGGTCTGGGTGAGACTGGGCCACATCAGGTTTTCCAAAAAAAAACCAAACACATTTATTAAAGACAGAAAAATATACAAACTTTTTCAGTGCTTTGGTTCCGCTTTTCTACAATAAAAGCGCTGATAAAACATTCCACTGTTCTCAACTATCTTAATTTTTATTTTTCTGCACAAAATAAGATGAAAAATAAACAAATCAAGAATAAAGAAAATCGATCAATCAGTAATAAATAAATATAATAATAATAATAAAACAGCAAATAATAAAAACTTAAGAAACCACATATAGTTGGTGGGTAGACAAATGATTTTTTTCAGATTAAAATGAACAAAGCATTATTAGAGCCCTGTAGACATGACAAAACACGACTATAGTCACATTTATACTCTTTTTATTTACAACATATTGCGCAACTGCAGGGTCTTGAGACACATGCTAACTCGCAAACTAGAGAGCTAGCGACCTAAACGGTAGCCTTCAAGTTATTTCCTTTCAACTTAAATAGCCAAAAACTTACCACTTCCACACGGATAGGGAGGATAACTATTAACAGTTATTTAACCTTTAACATGAACATGAATCAAACGTAATAATTTTTTCTGGGTACATGATACCATACAGCATCCATATCAAACTTGCGCGGGCCGCACTAACAATAAACTTTCATATCAAGGTGGGGGTCTCAAACTAGACACACATTTGGCCCGCGGGCCGCGTGTTTGAGACCCCTGAGATAGAATATGTGCAAAAGGGGCTATGAAGTTAACATTAGTATTGCATACAATGACACTGTTCAGTACTGAGCCATAATCCTTTCTGGTCATCCAGATGTTTAATATTGCCCATTAATTTCCCTCCCTATTTGTGTGTGTGTTGCTCTGGATATATTTGCGATGCATCCCCCTCCCCTCCTCCCCTCCATCAGTGTACAAGGTGGGCAACAGCGTCAAGCTCGTACTGCCCCCGGGCTGGTCCTGTATCTCAACTCACTATCACACATACAGAACCACCGAAAGAAGCCAACCTGCAGCCGATCCCGGACATTCCCACCCATTTTCCTCCCTCCGTGGATTTGTCATTCACATGTGGCATTTAACCCAGCCACTTGGAGGAGGAGGAGGAGGAAGAAGATGAAGATGATGACGGCGCTGTGAATGGGACACACCAGCAACACGGAGGCAGCATCGCCTTTCCTCACACAAAACACGCCGAGGTTTGCGCACCGGCTACCGGGTCCAGCGTGTGCGCTCTGCCGGGGCCCGGCGCGCGTCGTCTGGGTGGACTGACCGAGCAGGATGGAGGCGTTCTTTACGGAGGTAAGACGCCGCGAAGGAAATGTGAACGCTGGTGAGACATACGGAATGAATCGTGCATACGGAAGGGATGCTGTGACTCATTTTTTATTCGCTTTTTACTTCACAGCCACGATGGCAGGTGTTGAGCCTTCATGCATATCGATACTCTTTGACAGTAAAAGCAATGCATGCAAACTGAACTGCTAGGCAGGTTATAGCCACCGCAGAGCACGGAGGCCTGTCTGCCGGCTTTGTGAATTATTTCCGAGCCACGCCGTAGACAAATTGGCCAAACGAGAGCTGACACACGCGGGCTTTCACCTCCACAAGGCTTTCCTCCATTGCCGGATTAAAGCCAATCTGCTAACATGAGCTCGGCCTGCAACAACATCCATCCCTTGCTTTCTTACAGCTGTCTGTGTACCGGATTGCTTATTTTCTATGCTTTTTAACTGCACTTTGGGGTGGATGCTTTTGCATTTGGGTGGTATGTGCACAGCTGGGGGGGGGAGGGGGTGATGGAGAAGGGTGGCTTTCTGTGGGGAGGGGTGGATGAGCTGTGGAATAGGTGAGATTGCAAGAAAGGGGTTGCATTATACGTCACGGGACTGTTATCATCTTTATTACCTCCACCAAGGTTTACAGGTATTGTTTGAGTAACATTGTGCTGGAGGAAAAAAAAATACAAAACCAAGTTTTTTGGCAAGGGTTTGGGTAAAAGGTGTGGATGCAAGAGTTTATCTTCACATTTACGTTTTTTTACACTCCACTTGCATCGGGGCCAAGTGGTGTAGTGAGCAACCACATCCAGCAGATGAAGCCCCAGGGGAACAATTAGCGATTCTTCCATCAAACAGGAGAGCTGCGACATACAATAAACCTCGGATATATCGGACTCGGATATATCGGAAATTCGCTCACAACGGACAGATAAAAAAGAACCAATTTTTCTGTAATGCATTTCCAATAAAAATTCATTGCATATATCGGATTTTTTATAACGGATTTCGCCTATTTCGGACAAAATCTCCAGTCCCGTTCCAAAGCATTTCCATTAAATTTCCCTCGCATATATCGGATGGCCGCATCGTGGCGCTCCGATTCGCCGAATCGTGACAGGCCGCTATACGACGTCATTTGCAGCGTTTGCAGCGTTGCCTGCGCGTCCAGGTACATTGGAAACATAGTCAAGGAAGTGCCTTTTTATAACGGATAAAATCCCATTTACGCATATACCGGATATAAAGCCGATATATGCGTAAAACGGACATTTTCCGGTATACGCATATAACGGATTTCGCTTATATCGGACAAAACCAGTGGGAACAATTGAATCCGATATATCCGAGGTTTACTGTATTTAGGATGATAAATGGTAGCACTTTAGCATCTTTATTGCGCCTTTTTTTGTTTTTGTCTTTTGTGACCTCCACCAAACTATGGGAGGTGTTGCTTTGATCGCCGTTTAGCTGAGAAAGATGACATAAATGACCGACTTTAATGACATTATATGTAGTTTTGGTGAGGATCCAGGTAAAGGTGCGGATAGAGCTATTGTTTTCCACCATTACACTCCAGTTGCAGCGGTCCCACAGTGGAACGGTTTATGATTTTTCCATCAAACGAGATAACCAGGACATATAGTACAATTGATAGTCGCACTGTAGCATCCTTGTTGTGCATGCTAGCAGTCCTTTTGGTACCTCCATCCACCAACCACAATGGGTGTCGTATTGATTAGCTTTTAGCAGGAAAAAAACTTTGCTTAAGTGTTTGTGTTTATTACCTCCACCCAACATGATGGTATTGCTTTGATTGGATGAGCCTGGGAGGAAAATTAGCATTGTGGTGAGGATGTCATGTAATCGCCAGAAAATGGTAGCACTGACAAAACATCCAGTCAGGTGAGCTTATTATGGACACTATACTCGTGTAATGGTCTCCAACATGCGTATTTGTGTAATGTTGAAGTACTGAAATTATTTATTGCTTGAGCCTCTCACATTGGTAGAGATGTTATTTGTTTGAATGTTTGGAGAGCGGGCGGCACGGTGTTCTAGTGGTTAGCGCGCAGACCTCACAGCTAGGAGACCAGGGTTCAATTCCAACCTCGGCCATCTCTGTGTGGAGTTTGCATGTTCTCCCCGTGCATGCGTGGGTTTTCTCCGGGTACTCCGGTTTCCTCCCACATTCCAAAAACATGCTAGGTTAATTGGCCACTCCAAATTGTCCATAGGTATGAATGTGAGTGTGAATGGTTGTTTGTCTATATGTGCCCTGTGATTGGCTGGCCACCAGTCCAGGGTGTACCCCGCTTCTCGCCTGAAGACAGCTGGGATAGGCTCCAGCACCCCCGCGACCCTCGTGAGGAAAAGGCGGTAGAAAATGAATAAATGAATGAATGTTTGGAGAGCGGGCGGCACGGTGTCCTAGTGGTTAGCGCGCAGACCTCACAGCTAGGAGACCAGGGTTCAATTCCACCCTCGGCCATCTCTGTGTGGAGTTTGCATGTTCTCCCCGTGCATGCGTGGGTTTTCTCCGGGTACTCCGGTTTCCTCCCACATTCCAAAAACATGCTAGGTTAATTGGCCACTCCAAATTGTCCATAGGTATGAATGTGAGTGTGAATGGTTGTTTGTCTATATGTGCCCTGGGATTGGCTGGCGACCAGTCCAGGGTGTACCCCGCCTCTCGCCTGAAGACAGCTGGGATAGGCTCCAGCACCCCCGCGACCCTCGTGAGGAAAAGGCGGTAGAAAATGAATAAATGAATGAATGTTTGGAGAGCGCCAGATTGTTGCCATGTGATACGGGCAACATAGTGAAGCCTTTGCATGACACATGACGTTTTCCCCTCAATTTTAACATATTGATCATCAGCATTGATTCCCCGCAGCCCGGTTGACTGAAAGCTCATGTCGGACCCATAAAAACGGACTCAAGCGACTCCTGTATACGCTACATGTGATACCCACAAGCCTAAACTGGAGAGTTTACGTTGCAAAACTCCACTTTATAGTCTCATTCCGCTGCATCTCCATCACTCCTCCGTTCGTGAGAGTGAACAGCTGACCTCTCGCTCCTTCTCTCTTTCAACGCGGGCAGAATGATAGCTGGCCAAGCAGCAGCCGAGCATGAAATGTCAGGTGGCATCAGACTACAACACAGCAACCTCCTCCCTATTCCCGAAAGGGGAAGCTTTGGGAGTGGACTACGGTTGACTTACAGTTGAACTAGATTTCAACCATTAAAACCTCCCATACTTGAGCATTTTCCAGTATTTTAAATATGTCTATAAAGGCGTATCTGGCTTTAACCGTTTTGTGTGTCTGTAGCTTTAAAGGGCTCATGACACCAACACGCATGGAAATGCTGTGGGAAAAATAACATTGAAAGTGTTAGATTTGTTGAAATATTTACAGCTTTTTATCACTTCTTTCGGGGGACTGAAGAAGGAGGAGCAAGTTACATTTACACCAGAAGTTACCCGGAAGTTATCGCTCACGCCAATGTTTTCTCCATTATTATGAGAATTGTTCATTTGTCAGTTTCAGAGAACCACAACGATGTCTTCGAGCCCCGCAAACAAATTGGTCCCTTGAACAAGTTGTGTATTTAGGAAGCACTTTGGGCGCATGACCAATCACAGTGGAGTGGGTGTGCCTCGAGGCAGGCCGTGGGTGGAATAAATTAACACACACTGTTTCGGCAGATATCACAAATCCAAGAAATAGGTGCAGATTCTGGAAGATCTAGAAAGTTTTATGGTAATGGTAATGGTTTTATTTCATTTCATTTGAACATACATCAGATTACAATTGAATGCATCACATAATCAGTTCACAGTTCCACATGTCCAAAAGGAGTAGGAAGAAGCAAAGCTTATTAAATCCTACCCCTCCATCTGGTACTTTTACAATCAGTCACTGTTACATTTGTTCACTTCCTGCTTTCCATAATACAGTTTAAGGTTTTTTTTTAATAATGCACCTCATACCGAAGTACGAGGTGATATGACCATACATTTTTTTTTAATAATGCACCTTGTACCGAAGTAGGAGGTGATATGAGCATCCAATGCCATAATGGGTACCATAGTGCGTGTCAATATAGTGATATATATAGCACATCATGACTGGTTCAAGACTCTTCATCCTTGTATTTAGCAAACATCAACTGCTTGTATTGTTTCTTGAATTGGCTCATCGTATTTTATCGTTTATCTGTGGGTTATTGTGTGTAGCTGCTCTATAGGAGTCCACAACTCAATACAAAGGGTCGGAAAGTCAGCATAATAGGTCGTCTTTAATAAATAAATTTTTTACAAAATCTATTCTACGAATCTGAGAATAATAGAATTGAGCTTCATGCCATGGCTGGATAAGCAGCATTCACTGCTCACCGGTATTGTATCTTGCAGTGTGGATGGAGCTGGTTTGTCAAAAGACATACTTGGGGCCATTTTTTGTACGTGTTATATCCGAGTATTCACAACACAATATAAGTGAATGTTATTATTGTGTTATGATTGTGTCAGGAACATGTTCCTGGAACATCTTTCTGGATGGCGGCAGTTCAGAAAACTTGCTACAGGGCGTGTCAAAATCTCAACTTCAATTCACTGGAAATTCATAGTTGTATATTTATCGATGACAGCAGTATGAGAAAAATGTTTTATTAAGTGATTAATTTCATTTTGTTATCTTTTTTTAAAAAAATGTTTGTTGTCTTGAGCCCCAAATAGCTGGGTTTGTACATGCTTACACCTTTCCGGACACAGAGCAAATCTTTTTAGCATATAAGGGCATTTAGATCAACAATTCTATCTGCCCCAATGGCTGGACGTGACCCAAAAAAGAACAACAAAAAATAAATTCATTTTGTTATTATTTTTTTCAATTTTTTTTTTGGTGTCTTGAGCCCCAAATAGCTGGGTTTGTACATGCTTTACACCTTTCCTGACACAGAGCAAATCATTTTAGCATAGATCAACAATACTATCTGGCCCAATGGCTGGACAAGACACAAAAAAAAATGTAATTAATTTTAGTTTTCAATTTTAATTAATTATTTTTTTCAATTTTTTTTTGTGTCTTAAGCCCCAAATTGCTGGTTTTGTACATGCCTGTTTCTGACAGTGAGCATCTCCATCAAGTGGCAACATAATAGATGCCATATATTAGTGCTGGATGATATATTGACATATTATACTATTATATATATTATATTGATAGATTGCAATCTTGATTCACACTAATGAATGACCATTTTTATTAAAAAAAATACTTAATGACGTCACACACACTTTAAAACATAAGGAAATTGCTCTGATCATGGTGTGGGTGTGCACATGTGCAAAAAATTGTCTCAGACAATTTTTTTTCAAAATCATTATATATAACACATTTTAAAAGGGACCTCATTATACTCATTTTTCGTCCCTTTGTATTGCTTTGTTGACTTATATAGAGCAGCTCCACATGATAACCAGCACAGAAAGCTTTCTAGATCTAACAGAATCTGCACCTATTCCAGCTGTACTTCTTGGATTGCGTGATTGCCGCGAAAAAACGGACTGTTTTAATTCATTCCACCCACAGCCCGCTTCCAGGCATGCCCATTCCACTGTGGTTGGTCACACGCCTAACCGCTATCAAAGTACTTCCTGACTACTGCGAACCCCACTTTCTAATTTTGTGGATATAGGAGTTTATAATAAATGAATAACATATTTGGAGAATGAATTGAAAAATGTTTAGGAGCTACTCATGTGAGCTATTCCTTATGAAATGCCATTGACAGAAAACACAAAATATTTTTCTCTTGCTGGGAATTAACAACTCCAATAACTTCTGCTTGAGCTTGCCCCATAAACAGAGAAGCAGAGCTTGGGCAAGGGTAGAGAGCCACGCCCATATAAGGAAGCCCGTCCTTCTGTGACATCACAAAGACATAGCTTCACAATGCCCTCTGAAACCCTGAAACATCCCAAACTTCTTTCAGGGCTCACTTCCAAATGCACAAACGTCATTATGTGAAACTTTTGCACCGCTTCGTACAAAAATAAAACATTGTAACTACATTTATAGGTCAGAGAAGTGGAAAAAAGCATAATAGGTCCCCTTTAAACCCAACATCATGTTAGGTTAGCCTAGTCGTTGAAGAAAAACAAAAGTATCAAATGTTCTGTAACCCACGTCTGCAGCTGACTGACGGAAAGTTGGCAGAGCTCCAGGCTGTATTTTAAGATGTTTAGCGAAGCCTTTTTTTTTTCTTTTAGAGGTGAGTCAGAGGATGTTTTTTCCTAATGATATCATGAAAACTCTTACTGAAAGCTTTTACTAGAAACTATATGTTTTTCTTCTTTGTGGTGTCCCACGGCTTGCACTAAACAAGCCATTATTGATCATTGAAGTGTACAAAAGTGGATGCATTATAGAAAGCTTATAGAAAGTTCTGCGCTGAAATATTTATCACCTGCTTGAATTACGTACGTATGTGAACAACACTTGGCTAACAAAGACCAAAGCAGCTTGTTTGCACTGAAAAACAGGTTTATTGCATCTTTCGTCCATATATGTTATGGTTGAAATTATGCAGGATTTGCATTGAAGCTGCTGAGGCAAGAGGGAGGGAACAGTCGCTGGAGATGTGTGTGACCTATATTCAGCTGCTCCAAACACATTGGTTCTGCTCAGGAGCTGCCTCAGTATCCGTCTTTTTTTTTTCTCTCGGTGGGTCTCCATCCTCCCTTAAGCTACAGTGCGGCTGTCTGTGTGCCATGAGTCTTTCTTTGTAGCCTTCTTTCTTATGCATGTGTAGGTGGGACGCTGCTACTGTCATCAAAATGCATCAAGTCTTTGCTGCTGTAAGGCAAATTACAGCCAAGCAACAGCATCATCCCTTTCTACACTTGAATTAGCTAAAGCTGGGCCAGACTGTACAGAATTATAGAATAATGTCACTGCTTGTTTAATCATTTCACATATTTAGTGCACATTATTAGCCAGTTGTTTTAATAGTTTAGGCATTTTATTATTTTCTGAATAAATATTGTTTTGAAATATATATTTAATGCAGTTAAGTTAAGAGCCAGGAATTTTTCATTGAGTAAAAAACACACATGGTTTTATTATTATATATTTTTATTTTTATTTTATTTAATTTTATTTTTTAATTTTAATTTTAATTTTAATTTTAATTTTAATTTTAATTTTAATTTTAATTTTAATTTTAATTTTAATTTTAATTTTAATTTTAATTTTAATTTTAATTTTTATTTTTATTTTTATTTTTATTTTTATTTTTATTTTTCTGAATTCAATGCAGAAATGCATCTCAGATCAAAAGGGAACTCCATCTCCCAGCATTCACTTATGTCCAGATAGGAGAGGTAAGCTGTTACCATGGTGCCCTGTTGCCGTGGAGTCCTGTTGCCATGGTGTTTGTGTGTGTATGTGTGAGACTGTAGTTTAATCCAAGATGGGAGAGAATAGGATAATTAGCAGGCTCTTCAAAACTGGCCTCTCAAAGAGGATTTAGATTGTGCACACACGGAAAAGTATAATCTGGTTTAAGTTGGATGATTGCTTTGTTTATTTTGAGGTTAAGGTCAAGTTTGAAGGTTCTTTTGTGGCCAAAAAATCTTTTATTTCCTACCTTTTCCAGTCTATTTTTGCTTCTTTATAGCTGCAGAGTTGAATTTCAACTCTAAGCATTTGAAATGTGACTCTCACAGGACAGTTGACTACCGTACATCTGTACATGCAATCAAACACACAAATAAATAAATGCAAACCTCACTCTCCATTCCCGCCGCCGCTGCTGATCTAATCTGCTGAAAGCTCTCCTGTCCTGATGATATTATCACCTTTAATGGAATATTACTGACACACTTTCAGGCTGGAGCGCTCGGGGAGGGATCAGAGTGCTTTATGACAGCTTTGTGTGGCCCACTAAATCAATATATACATCTTTTATAGTGCATGGTTCTTTTTTGGGCCTGCAATAAAATCCAAACCTTCAAATCTCCACCTCTAGAATTGTTGTATTTTTTTGTATCAGACTGTCAACTCTAGATCGACCCTCAACCTTTTCAACGGTCTCCTTGTCATCTTTAATTATTCCCCACTCCCATTAGCTAGCAACTACTCAGCTGCTTCCCTCATTATTTATTTATTTAACTGCGTGTTGTTCTTTCATTTGCTAACAAACCGCAACTCTTTCTATTCTTTTGTGGCTTTTTCTTCTACATTTTGTGCATCTCGATGCGCGTAATTAGTTCTTTCCCCCATATGACAATAAGCAGGATTTGTTTTCACGCTGCCAGGAAATTAAAAACAAACTCAACAATGTTGGGGTCTTGTCAATGATGGACCATCAGAAGAGGCATGAGGTGTGGAAAACGATAAGGCCACAATGAAAGCACCACAGCCTGCATTCATTTTGTGTGTAAAGATATCATAAATCTTTTGTAGAAACATATTTGACCATTTCTAATCATACACTACCATGGAACAGGATCATCTGACATAGAGAGGTCAAAGTATCAAGCCTTGAGGAACTACAGGATCATATGGCAACATGGAGCTTTGTGGAATTCCAGGATCCTGTTAAGAATAGGCCTGAGTCTTATCGAGGCTTATGGAACTTAGAGGTTATCACATGGTTTGTCTGGTATCAGGCCAGGTATCATGCCCCCAAGTGTCAGTATCAGCCCGAGACCGACGTTACAATAAACATAGACACGTATTTGTCTAACTCAGGCGGGGGAATACTTTCTACCAGTCTTGGTTCGTTTCCGACTTGTATTAGCATTTTTAGTTTTTTCCATCATTTCAAGAGTGTCCTCCTCATTAATGGTGATAAAACGTTCCATTTCTAATATTCTGTTTGCTATTTTCCCAATTTGTCTTTCGCCGGGAGTGTCAACCGCTGACATGTTGACAGAGCACAGACGGCAGCAAAACAAAGGCTCGTGTGCTGTTCTCTGATTGGTTGTTTCACGGGCACGATACCAGAGCAGCGCGCTCTGAGTGGACAGCTACGGGGGCTGATAGTGGACATGGTTAAACTCTATATTTTATCAGTATCACTGCCCTGGGCTTTGACACAGTATCATTTGGGCCTTTTCCCGTATCATTCATGGGCGGTTTCTAGGGTACAAGGCCAATTAACACTGTAGTATGTGATAATAACCAAGGCGAACCGAGAATTTCAAGCTTTCAAACACAGATAGGTCGGAGCATTGAGCCTTGCAGAACGCCAGGATAACGTAAAGAGTAACATAGAGAAGTAGGCACAGGATCATATCGGCACATCAAACATTACGCAATGCCGTAGAGAAGAACATAAAAAGTATCACTATCTGGCCTTGCGGAACCTTAGGAACCTCACGCTGTTTCAGCATTCAAGTTGCAAGTTGTCGTGATCCATCTAATAATTTCAAACATTAACATACAATATCTAAAACCCTCTCTTCAATTCCATATGGAAATAAAGATAATTACACATAATTCCTCAAGAGTTGTGCACATAACCTGAGTTATGTCAGTCAAGATAATTCATTAGACATACGGTTCATGTAGTACAGGGGTGCTCACACTTTTTCAGCATGCGAGCTACTTTTAAAATGACCGAGTCAAAATGATCTACCCACTACAAAAATGCAAAACATCTATTTATTTTCAAATGTATTGAGGATTATTTGTACGTACAATGTATGTTGATGTACCTTACATAACCAAATGAGCCAATATTGCAAAACACACATAATTAACTATTAACATTTTTTGTAATTACCTCCACATTACTCCACATTTCCCTTCTTTGGTACTGCGATGGTAGAATGGCATATGAGGCAAACGCACTTGGAAAAAGACATTGTGAAAAAAAAGTCCACCTCCCATTCCGTATGGAAGTGATATGTTTTTGCCTTTTTACTTGGTCCAGCTCCTTCACTCATTTTAGTGACCATAAACTTTAGCGAGGGCTTAAAATCTAACGCAATTTGCCGACTAGCTTAGCACTTTGCATCGCTGTTTACGCATGAGCGGTGACCTAAAGGTCAAAATTCAGTTGTCATCTGACTGGTTGTCCTGTATGTCAATCAAGTAACGGGGATGGATGATAGGCTGACATCGTAAGTTCTGCTGCACTTAGAGACGTTGTTTGATTTGATTGGTCGCCCGAAGGGCAACATTCAGTTGTCATCTGAATGGCTGCCCTGTATATCAATCAAGTGACGGCATTGATGCGACGATGATATTTTTTTAATGTCACGCCGCGATCGACCAGTGATAGACCAGTACCACCTCCGCGATCGACCGGTAGATCGCGATCGACTTAATGAGCACCCCTGATGTAGTACATCTGGTTAGCATTTGCTATGGAACATTACAGAAATACAAGAAATCCAAATTATTATGCAAAAATCAATGCGGCCGAATTCAAGGCAACATATTAAAACGGGTTCAACAATTGGCACATTTTCCAGTCCATCATGGAATAATACTGTAACGAGCGGAAATGTAGAAAACACGCATTTTAATAGTGGAGTTCAGGATGAGAATCAAAGCCATAATTGGAAAAATAAAGATGAAAGTTGCATCGAGTATGTCTATATCTTAAGATGTCTGCTCATCTTAATCTTTGCTGCAGGGGAGCAACAGTGAATCAGGTAGAGAGCTTACTGATGTCATGTGACATCTCCAAAGTGATGTTTCTGCAATTGACCCACACAACATTCATGATTGACTGGTCGCTTGCGATCGATGTAATGACCATCCCTGCTGCAAAGAATAAACACAGACATGGCTGAGTACTTATCAAGCCTTGTGGAACTCCAGAATCACATATAGAATAACCAAGACAAACCCAGAATTTCAAGCCTTGTAAAAACACAGATAGGTCGGAGCGTTGAGCCTTGCAGAACTCCAGGATAACGTAAAGACTAACAAAGAAATGCAGGCACAGGATCATATCGGCGCATCAAACATTACGCAATGCCGTAGAGCAGGGGTGCTCATTAAGTCGATCGCGATCTACCGGTCGATCGCGGAGGTGGTACTGGTCGATCGCTGGTCGATCGCGGCGTGACATTAAAAAAATATCATCCCAGCATCAATGCCGTCACTTGATTGATATACAGGGCAGCCATTCAGATGACAACTGAATGTTGCCCTTCGGGCGACCAATCAAATCAAACAACGTCTCTAAGTGCAGCAGAACTTACGATGTCAGCCTATCATCCATCCCCGTGACTTGATTGACATACAGGACAACCAGTCAGATGACAACTGAATTTTGACCTTCAGGTCACCGCTCATGCGTAAACAACGATGCAAAGTGCTAAGCTAGTCGGCGAATTGCGTCAGATTTTAAGCCCTCGCTAAAGTTTATGGTCACTAAAATGAGTGAAGGAGCTGGACCAAGTAAAAAGGCAAAAACATATCACTTCCATACGGAATGGGAGGTGGACTTTTTTTTCACAATGTCTTTTTCCAAGTGCGTTTGCCTCATATGCCATTCTACCATCGCAGTACCAAAGAAGGGAAATGTGGAGTAATGTGGAGGTAATTACAAAAAATGTTAATAGTTAATTATGTGTGTTTTGCAATATTGGCTCATTTGGTTATGTAAGGTACATCAACATACATTGTACGTACAAATAATCCTCAATACATTTGAAAATAAATAGATGTTTTGCATTTTTGTAGTGGGTAGATCATTTTGACTCGGTCATTTTAAAAGTAGCTCGCATGCTGAAAAAGTGTGAGCACCCCTGCCATAGAGAATAACATAAAAGGGTCTCAGTATCTGGCCTGGTACAGAATAACATCAATGACTATCAAGAGGTCAAAGCAACGTGCCTTGCGGAACTCCAGGGATATGTAAAGAATAACATTGAGAGTTCGGAGCATTGAACCCTGTGGTATTCCACGTAGTCTTAGGCAAAAAAATCAAACAGCAAGACTCTCATCATTTATACCTTTTTTACATAGAGATCACGTCACATTTCCGCATCAGAACCATAACAGAAGACCTAGCTTTGCCTTTTATACAGAATAAATGGCATGCCCTTTCACACAGCCACATGACATCCTGCGACCAGATAATTAGAGCATCTGTTGTGACGATTGCTTCCCATTTTTGGTCCAGTTAAAACAGATCCTCACCCATTTGGTCTCTGTGAACACAGTTGGAGACCCAACCAAAGATGTCTCTCTAGCTCTAGACACTCTAGACCAGGAGTCTCAAACTCAATTTACTTGCGGGCCACTGGAGCTCGGGTCTGGGTGAGACTGGGCCGCATCAGGTTTTCCAAAAAAAAAACAAAAAACAAAACATATTTATTAAAAACAAAAAAATTTAAAAAACTTTGCTTTGGTTCCAATTTTCTACAATAAAAGCTCTGATAAAACATTCCACTGTTCTCAAATATCTTACTTTTTATTTTTCTACACAAAAACAAATCAAGAATAAAGAAAATCAATCAATCAGTAATAAATAAATAAATGTAATAATAATAATAAAACGGCAAATAATAAAAACTTAAGAAACCACATATAGTTGGTGGGTAGACAAATGATTTTTTTCAGATTAAAATGAACAAAGCATTATTAGAGCCCTGTAGACATGACAAAACACGACTATAGTCACATTTATATTTTTTTATTTACAACATATTGCGCAACTGCAGGGTCTTGAGACACATGCTAACTCGCAAACTAGAGAGCTAGCGACCTAAACGGTAGCCTTCAAGTTATTTCCTTTAAACCTAAATAGCCAAAAACTTACCACTTCCACATGGATAGGGAGGATAACTATTAACAGTTATTTAACCTTTAACATGAACATTAATCAAACGTAATAATTTTTTCTGGGTACATGATACCATACAGCATCCATATCAAACTTGCGCGGGCCGCACTAACATTAAACTTTCATATCAAGTCAGGGGCCCCAAACTAGTGTCCTGCGGGCCACGTGTTTGAGACCCCTGCTCTAGACACAAAGTGACCGCCAAGTATCTTTAAAAAAAAACAAGTGCAAATGCACCCTCAAGATGTCAAATTACAAGGTCAATTATATCCCTATCCTCGGTGTGCGTGCTGTTTGTAAAGATCCTTGACAAGGCAAAAAATGGCCAGCTTTTCCAGGCATTGTGTAAAAGGCTTCACTCTTTTCCAGTCAGTCTGGTCATTGTCTGCCTGGGCAAATTCTGGCACATAAAGCGTGACCCCAAGACCTCAGTTCTCTCACTGGCAGATGCAGTAATTCTTTTTCATCCTGTTAAAAGTCACACTACTTAAAGCTCACATACTGGACTCTTAAGCCATCTTATCATGGATGCATTGAAAAATGTATGCATGGCCATCAGTAAATGGATCTTTGGTTCCACGTTGATCCCAGCCTGTGCCAGAAGAGAATACAGCGGAGGGCTATAAATGACCTAACAGCGTTACAAACCACACCCAGCACTCTCATTCGCACAGTCCTCTTGGTTTTTATGTCTTCCTCCCATCCCTGCCCCCTCTCTCCTTTCCTCTTCTGGGAATTCCTGGTCCAGACAGGCAGGGATGGCCATGCATGACAACAAACCTATCGCATCAGTGGGATAGAAACACACGTTGGATGCCTGAACGTGTCACCAAAGCCCATCGATCCATCTCTTCTACTGGCTTCCTTTGTGAAATATGAACCTGGAAGCAGTCAAACAAAACCCTCCATCTCAGTCCGTCACCTTTCTGAAATGCTCTATTTAACCTCATTGTTACACTATAGCCTCAAACATGACCCCTGACCGCTCATCTAAAACCTTTGGTCTGTGTTCAACAGCTGCTGAAAGAGAACTAAATGCTTGTTTAGTGTTCTGTGGCATTCAAACAAGCACTGAAACCAATCAGCGGGAATAATTTCACGAGTCCCTTTCATATTGCCCATAAAAGCCGGCGTTTTTGTGATGTGCTGTGTAGGTCTGGACCACAGATGGCTGAGGCGTTAGGCCTCAAAAACCAAGTACAACAAAGCCAACTAAGTAGGAAGCAGAAGCCCAAAATGATGGTCCTCGGAGACGCAATGACTATAAAATGTTGGAAAAATACAAGTACTCCAAATGAGTGCATCCTCTGAGCATGGAAGAAAGAACCTGGAACTCACAGCTGCAAACAATTGGTTTGAAGTAGCCAATTAGCAGCAGGAGCAACCCAGTTGTCCCGCCTCCAGCCAGAGTGAGGGCCTATGAAAACAGAGACAGCACAAAGAGGTGGAGCAGGCAGAATCTGGTTGATTTTTTTCCAAAATAGATGATCTGTGTGCGGCACGGCGGTCTAGTGATTAGTGCGTAGTGCATCTCTGTGTGGCGTTTGCATGTTCTCCCCGTGCATGCGTGGGGTTTCTCCGGGTACTCCGGTTTCCTCCCACATTCCAAAAACATGCTAGGTTAATTGGCCACTCCAAATTGTCCATAGGTATGAATGTGAGTGTGAATGGTTGTTTGTCTATATGTGCCCTGTGATTGGCTGGCCACCAGTCCAGGGTGTACCCCGCCTCTCGCCTGGAGACAGCTGGGATAGGCTCCAGCACCCCCCGCGACCCTCGTGAGGAAAAAGCGGTAGAAAATGAATGAATGAATAGATGATCTGTGTGCGGCACGGCGGTCTAGTGATTAGTGCGCAGACCTCACAGCTAGGAGACCAGGGTTCAATTCCACCCTCGGGCATCTCTGTGTGGCGTTTGCATGTTCTCCCTGTGCATGCGTGGGGTACTCCGGTTTCCTCCCACATTCCAAAAACATGCACTCCAAATTGTCCATAGGTATGAATGTGAGTGTGAATGGTTGTTTGTCTATATGTGCCCTGTGATTGGCTGGCCACCAGTCCAAGGTGTACCCCGCCTCTCGCCTGGAGACAGCTGGGATAGGCTCCAGCATCCCTGCGACCCTCATGAGGAAAAAGAAATGAAAATGAATGAATGAATGATCTGTGTGAATGGCACTGGAATGGGCAGATGAAAACAACCATTTTTCCTGCTTTGGCGATAACATCAACGCCATAACAGGGGCTGTGGGCACAGTGCCTGTGTGAAGTTTGAACTATTATATATGTTATCCAACATACATGACACCCGACCGACACTGGCGTTGACACATCTTGTTGCCATGGCATTGTGTGAAAGCCAGCTTTGCTGGATTCTGTATAAAATGCCTTAGCTCTGGAAGCTGGAGTATTCAACTCCATAGTCTCCACTTTGCTGCAAGGCTCCAGTTTCCTGCCACCCTCAGCTTTCTCTTGAATAAAATATGTCTCTTATCCATGAAATGAAATGAATAAGGGTATTTCAGCATGAGGTGTTCTCGTGTGAAGGTTTTCATCCTGCCTTTGTTGAGTCTATTTTGGGGAATCTCTGTGTGAAAGAAGCTGGGGATGATGAAGTGTGGTGGGGGATATGAATAGACAGCAACATAAGGTCATTGGATTATTGTCCATGTTTCATTGGCCAGAGTGATCTTTGTTGTAAGGAGCCTTGCCAACTCTCAAAGGTCTGGGATCATTTGTAATTATCAAAAGGACAAAGCTGACACGGTTGTATCAGAGCCATAACATAATGTTATGTAATCAACCCTCATTTTGAAGCTGTGCCCTGTAGGTTCCCTGCCCTCAGTCTCCTCTGGGATAAAGCCTGTCTTCTTATGGTGGAAAGTAAAAACAGGATACTCTTGACCCCTGTTTAGCTTCTGCATAAGCTTATGTTTCCGTTTTGATAGATAGACTTTCTTTATTGTCATTGCACAATAACACAGCAGTGAAATTTCCAATGAAATGTCGTTGCCTGGCTCCCGTGTAATAATAAATAATAAATAATAAATAATAAATAATAAATAATAAATAATAAATAATAAATAATAAATAATAAATAATAAATAATAAATAATAAATAATAAATAATAAATAATAAATAATAAATAATAAATAATAAATAATAAATAATAAATAAATGACATCAAATATAAACAATGTACAGCATAAACAGTAATTTGCACAAATAATAAATAATAAATAATAAATAATAAATAATAAATAATAAATAATAAATAATAAATAATAAATAATAAATAATAAATAATAAATAATAAATAATAAATAAATGACATCAAATATAAACAATGTACAGCGTAAACAGTAATTTGCACAAATAATAAATAATAAATAATAAATAATAAATAATAAATAATAAATAATAAATAATAAATAATAAATAATAAATAATAAATAATAAATAATAAATAATAAATAATAAATAAATGACATCAAATATAAACAATGTACAGCGTAAACAGTAATTTGCACAAATAATAAATAATAAATAATAAATAATAATGTGGAGAATAAATAAATGACATCAAATATAAACAATGTACAGCGTAAACAGTAATTTGCACAAATAATTTAAATAATTTAGAATAAATAATAATAATTTAAAGTTTTGGTTGTGTGTGTGGGCAGGTAGAGGGGCTTATTTGGCACTGAGCAGTCTGATGGCCAGGGGGAAGTAGCTGTCTCTAAATCTGGTTGTTCTACAGCGGATGCTGCAGAGCCTTCTCCCAGACGCCAGGTGAGAAAACAGTCCATGCTGGGGGTGTGTGGGGTCAGAGTAGATCCGACGTGCTCTTGATATGCGATGGCAAAAAATGGCCGGCTTTTCCAGGCATTGTGTAAAAGGCTTCACTTTTTTTCCAGTCTTGTCTTGCCTTTGCTGTTATGCTGTCACCCCGCTTGCAGGGGATCAGAGGTCGGAGACATTTGTGAAGGAGACATATGTCTATGTGGGAAGGTGTGTGACGAGCACATTTCCGCTGACCCCCCCCCCCCCCCCGAGTCACACACAAACACAGATTTCAAGCACTGTTGCTGGACAGAGTCAGAAAGTCCAGATGTTGCCGTCTTTATCTCTCATTAAACACATCTGTCAGGGCACTGGTGCAGGCCAAGCGGAATAATGCCTAGCATGTTGAAGGTTACTGTGTCCATTAACAAAACAAAAAAAGCTGTTATTATTTGCCAACAGGGAATGCACGTTTGACCCCTCCCAACAAACACTACTTGTTACTGCTTTATGCTTTCTGGAAGTTAACACTTCTATTCTTAAACTGCTGCACACAAAAGATTACAGCACTGTAACTTTAGTGTTTTTTGTCAAATTACCACCAAATTTAGTACACGTTTTTAAGTGGGCGACTAGCACATTTGTGCAATGTTTGGATTGAAAATGTTGAAAAACATGACCGCCATGAACCAAAATTCTTAGCAACTAATTCTGGCCTGGTACAGAATAACATCAATGACTATCAAGAGGTCAAAGCAACGTGCCTTGCGGAACTCCAGGGATATGGAAAAAAGTCAATACGTCACTGAACTTTTGTTTGATGATTATAAAACTCTTTTTTATCTCTCCTACCTTGCCTAGTTTGTTTCAGTTTTAAATGTTTTGAAGTGTTAAGTTTATTAAGAAATTTTTGCAGAGCTGCTGGAAATGGGATTTTCTCATGAATAGGATTAGGATTAATTTATTTGACAGCAGCCAATTACAACCTAGGAGAAAACTCACAATGAGCTTATCAACTCATCGGAAATCACAGGAGGTCATTACACATTATACTGTAACTGTTCGTCTCATAGTGTTATCTTACTCTTACTCTTTATTGCTCTCTGGTTCTACCATATCTTACTTATTGTGTGGAAATATGGGATAATAACTATAAAAGCAATCTTCACTCGCTAAATGTACTGCAAAAAAAGGTCAGTAAGGATAATTCATAATGCCGCCTACAGAGAACATACTAACTCCTTATTTCTAAAATCACAAATACTTCAACTTGCTGATATAGTTCATCTTCAAACAGCTAAAATAATGCATAAGGCTAAAAATAACCAATTACCTAAAATTGTCATCCAATACTTCTCTACAAGAGAGGAGAAATATGATCTCAGGGAAGAAGTACATTTGAAACACTTCTATGCTAGGACTACGTTATGCTAGCCATAGCATTTCAGTATGTGGAATCAAACTATGGAATGGATTGAGTAAGGACCTCAAACAATGCACAACGATGAGCCAATTCAAGAAACAATACAAGCAGTTGATGTTTGCTAAATACAAGGATGAAGAGTCTTGAACCAGTCATGATGTGCTATATATAATAATAATAATAATAATAATAAATTTTATTTGTATAGCGCTTTTCAAGATACTCAAAGACACTTTACAAAAGAATGAAGTTGAATAGAGCAAGTAAACAGAATAAAAGACACACCAAAATACAACATTCATTGGTTAGTACACAGTTAAAAAAGCGGGGCGGGGCACAGCAGTCAGATATAGAAGGTTAGACATTAAAAACAGATTTAAAGAGGTGGGTTTTGAGTTGTTTTTTGAAGGTGGGAAGGTCAGGGCAAGCACGGAGTGAATGGGGCAAAGAGTTCCAGAGGGTGGGGGCAGCGATGGAGAATTATATTGAATTATATTGACACTTACTATGGTACCCATTATGGCATTGTATGGTTATATCACCTCGTACTTCGGTACGAGGTGCATTATTAAAAAAAAAAACAAAAAAAAACTTAAACTGTATTAGGAAAGCAGGAAGTGAACAAATGTAACAGTTACTGATTGTAAAAGTACCAGATGGAGGGGTAGGATTTAATAAGCTTTGCTTCTTCCTACTCCTTTTGGACATGTGGAACTGTGAACTGATTATGGGATGCACTCAATTGTAATCTGATGCATGTTCAAATGAAATTAAACCATTACCATTACCATTACCATTACCATTACCATTACCATTACCATTACCATTACCATTACCATTACCATTACCATTACATAGAAGTCCAAAATCATCACATAGCACCTTAACACTCAAAGGTTAGCTAAGAAATATACAACAATATCCCAAATATACAATGTACAATAACATCCCATAAAGCATTTCTTCCCAGCAGCAGCAATGGCTGCCAGGCCACACGAGGGAGCTCATGAGCTCAGCTCCAGAGGGAGAACATTTCCGTTTACTCAATGACTCTCAAACAGCGATTAGTAGTCGTTCTGAAGCATCGGCGGTGTCAAGAGATTAGAACATGGTCATAAATTAGCTCCACCGCTGTATAAGCTGCACTAAGTTTTCTGACCAATAAATGTTGTGGCAATGTTTAATTCTCGTGTTGAACAATACCAAAGCGTCTGATAATTAGGTTTGGAAGTGTTTGGAATTTGGAAGTGAGCCCTGAAAGACATTTTGGGGGGATTCTGCATACTTTTTTGTGGCGTCATTGGAAGCCGGACTTCCCTATATAACTTCCTTGACTTCCCTCAAGAGGCAAGCATCAGGCTGAAGTGGTCGGAGTTTCTGATTCATGGCCAGCAAGGACTGTTTTGTTTTTTGAACACGGGCAGCGCTGGATTATCTGCCAAACTGTTTGTGAAGTCTGATGCCTCTCCAATGTTACTTGTATAGTAAGTAACAATTCTTCAGTATCCTACCGACCGTTTATTTTGTGTATGTAATCTGACAAATTGAGCTCGGCAGCTGTCTGGAAGTCCTCCCGAGCGCTTGGAGTGTCACCACAGGGGCATAACTGGAGTCGGGTCAGGGGTGGAGTACATTAAACAGCAACAGCAGGGCTCGACAATAACGATGTACCGATGGCCCGGGGCAAGTTAAAAGAAAAATTGGGGCAAGTAAATCCAATCAGTGATATTCCCGTGGGGCAAGTGCACTTTGGCATGCCGTACTGCCAAGAGTTTTTTTAAAAGCGGTTCTTGTTGGGTGTTGGTAAAACACGGACTGCGTAATTCCGATGGTAATTTGCAAACCAATCCTTGCAAATCTTGAAATGGACCAATCAGAATCGTTTATTTAGACCGCGGTCCGTAATCCACAGTCTGCGTTTTACCCACACCCGTTCTTGTTCGCGATCAACCAATCAGCGATCGTTTGACTACGAAAACATCCGTCATGGCGGCGCTGCCAACATGGTCTAATTCTGAAGTAAAACAGCAAAAAGTGATGAAGCAGTGCCTCCTAAACAAGTATTTTATTAGCGGCAGCAAATCAAATGATGGCACAGGTGAGTGAATCACATTGCTGTGACAATTTGAAGTGGTCACAATGAAACACCACCCATTAGATCCAATACCAAGTGCTGATTTTGCACAAGCTACAAAATCTAGCGCTTCCATTTCTCTGTGGATTTTTCCCAAATTATTGTTTGACCATTGAGCATTTTTTCGGGGATTAAAAACACTTTACTAGTACACAAATGTGTCTATTCAATAATGTTTCATTGTGGTGCACAACTTATAAATATCACTGCTTACTACGACTACCATGTGTAAGGTAGTATAGCATGCCATGTTAACATACATCTCCACAAATTTTCAGACATTCCTCCAAATACAATGCATCAGTACTATTATCTGATGAATTATCAGCATATATTGATATATGATATCATTATGGCAGTCTTTTCATTTTACATGGGGCAAGTTCGGGCAAGTAGTTCTCACCTTAAGGATTCCCTATGGGCAAGTCATTTTTGTTTTTAACGTAGAGCCCTGAACAGCATCTCTAGTATTGTATCATACTATTATCAAATATGTAATAAGATTGAATGTCCACTTAATAACACATTTAAACAACATTGTGTGTTTGTGCCATCCAGGGGGCCCGTGTTTGGGTCCGGGAGAAGGAACAACTGGTTCCAGCCACGGTTAACTCTTGTGGAGATGGAACCCTCGTTGTTACTACTGACTATGGCGAGGTGAGAACACACACACACACACACACACAATGTCTCCATAAATAAATAAATCAATAAAACATGCTAAAGAGACAGATGCTAAGCTTGAGGATTTTTAGCGTCATTCTGGCAATGTGTTTGTTTGGCATTTGGCTAAAGGCAGCTTCAGCATTCAGTATTTAGTTTAATTCTAAGGACCGCCATTAATCCCGAAAAGCAAGCGGGTCAGAGTGGAGAGGTCTGTGACTTTGGAACCATTTTGATGCTGAGCCCAGCGCTGCTTGGTGGACCACGGACAAGCGGCCATTTGGCGGTGACTAAGTGAATTACGGGTACTGGAGTTTTGTGCTGACATGTCTGAGTTCCAACCTTTAGATCAGACAAATTTGTCAGATAAATGTCTTCACCTTTCTCTTTGCAGCAGCACAGTACTAGTACTAGTACTAGTACTAGTACACTAGTACGCTGGCAGGAATCATCTTTTTTCAAGCCTGAATATATATGTATACATTATACTCATTTGATTATTTTTAAATCTGTGTCATGTATGATAGCATTTCACCATAACACAGAGGAAATACAAAGGAAAAAACTTTAATCTCACAATATTACTGTATTATATTCTCATAAGAAGTTTTTGCAAAGCAAACACATTCATGACGTGCAGCCCATATTTATTTTATTTTGTATTTTATTTTCATACTCTTACAAGTTTTTCACAAATGTATTCTAAGCCCGCATCTCTTTGTAAAAATGTGACATTTCATATAAATAAATACTTTTTTTTAATTTTCAGGTAATATAATATGTATTTCATAATGTTATACAATTTTTAATATTATTTATTTTTATGTAATTTCTTGTAAGATAACATATCTTAGATAACATATAAGATAATATATAGATAACATATTTAACCAAATTTTTTGGTTAGAATATGACTTTTCCATTTTTTTATGTATACAATTTAATTCTAAGCTCAATAATTCTAAGCTTCCAAGCTTTTTTTTTAACCAAAAATAAAATTAACGTTATAAATAAAAAAATATATGTATATATATATATATATATATATATATATATATATATATATATATAATTTTTTTCTTATTTATTTATTTTGTTTTTTACTTTATTTTCAAAATATTATGACATTATTATTTTCACAATAACATTTTTTTAATTTAAGATCACATCTCTTTATGTAAATTATTTTTAGATGTTTTAAATGAAAATATTTTTCACACTTCATGTGAAATCATGTGATTTGTGATTTTTATTTGATGCTTAATTTATTTTTACTATGACCTTTTCACAAATTTATATGATTTCATTTTATTTTATTTTTACAGAATTTCCTGTAAGATTGCAGTTTTAAAGATGTGTTTAATAATTTTAAGGTCACATCTCTTTTACGTTAAAAAATGTAGATATAAAAACTGTATATATATTTTATTTTCATAATATTATGACTTTTTCCACAAATGTATGTGATTTGTGTGATTTGTAGGATTTTTGTGTTCGTATAATTTCTATTAAAATACATTTTGTAATTTGAGAAATTAATTAAGAAAGTAATTTTTTTACACAAAAATATTCTCATATTATGCAACTTTAATCTGTTTAAAACATGACTTTTTCCTGAATGTATACAATTGAATTCAAAATATACATTATTAATTAAAATAATTTCTATATAAAGATAAGGATTTTGAATAAAAAAATATTTTATTTATTAACATTGTATTTATTATTTTATTTATATAATTATGAATTTTAACAAATGTATTTAATTATTCAATAACAATTCAACAACAATTCAATAAGAAAAATAACAAAAGGTATGCACCCTATTCTCATATTATTCTCATAACATTATTGAAAAAATACAACTTTAGTGGGACTGTTTCCCAACTGTTTTTTTGGTGTTGACAAACATCAGCATTAACAGCTGTGGCTGTGGGCAACCTTCTGATGTTGGTTTTATGAACACCACAAAATGGCAGTATTGGAAGTATCATGCCGCTTCACACCAGCTCTGTCCAGCTCTGCATGCGCTTTAAAATGTCGTGTCTGTTTCACTTGCGTAAATGATAATGCTGCACGTCACTGACGTGAATAGCAGCTCTATTGTATTCCTTTGACACACATAGACCTCTAGAGGGGTGTTAGATGACAACTTTATTGGATGTCGGTTAAAAAACAAAACAAATCCAAATTGCCTTTAGCCCTTCTAGGCCGACGTACAAACCCCAGCCTTTTAATAGCACACCCTTTGCCAAAATAATGTCATTGAATGTTATAAAATCTCATTAAGACCATGAGCGTGTGTGTGCTCATCTAATCTGTACAACCCGGCAAGGGATGTGCACTTTGGATTTGGACACACACACGCATACACACATACACACATACACACATACACACATGTGCTCCAGTTGGCAGCTAATCATAGACGGCAGCCAAGAGTCTGGATCGTCCCCTCAAAGTACATTCACATCTTCTTGTACGACAAATGTATGTTTACTGTAGCATCTTCACAGCATCCTTTTTAGATACTAAGCTGCCTCGGCATCCCTGCCTGGTCCCGAAATAGAGGTGCTCGGAAAGCATCAAACATCCTTGTTACTCTGGAGTATGAATGCGCTTAATTTGCGCCGCCCCCACTCCTCCACGTTCCCCTGCTTTTATACCAGCCCGGCTGGAAGCGCTGAATATTTGATGGAGAATCATCACCATGGACGACTTAACGTTGAAACCATGCCACACCGCTACACTGTCACACTTTAGAGTTGGAAGACTTTGCGAGATGTCTTCTAGAACATTCTAAATCAGGGGTGCTCACACTTTTTCAGCATGCGAGCTACTTTTAAAATGACCGAGTCAAAATGATCTACCCACTACAAAAATGCAAAACATCTATTTATTGTCAAATGTATTGAGGATTATTTGTACGTACAATGTATGTTGATGTACCTTACATAACCAAATGAGCCAATATTGCAAAACACACATAATTAACTATTAACATTTTTTGTAATTACCTGAGTTTACTTTGATGACTTGCACTGAATTGAACCAGCCAGGGATGCATAGTCCGGACAGTAGCTGCTGATAGCCAGCCTCAAGCACACTTCCAAATGTTTATCAGTCATGGATAATATCCGTATCATAATATCCGTATAATATTCCATATCCGTATGGAAGTGATATGTTTTTTGCCTTTTTACTTGGTCCAGCTCCTTCACTCATTTTAGTGACCATAAACTTTAGCGAGGGCTTCAAATCTGACGCAATTCGCCGACTAGCTTAGCACTTTGCATCGTTGTTTACGCATGAGCGGTGACCTAAAGGTCAAAATTCAGTTGTCATCTGACTGGTTGTCCTGTATGTCAATCAAGTAACGGGGATGGATGATAGGCTGACATCGTAAGTTCTGCTGCACTTAGAGACGTTGTTTGATTTGATTGGTCGCCCGAAGGGCAACATTCAGTTGTCATCTGAATGGCTGCCCTGTATATCAATCAAGTGACGGCATTGATGCTGGGATGATATTTTTTTAATGTCACGCCGCGATCGACCAGCGATCAACCAGTACCACCTCCGCGATTGACCGGTAGATCGCGATCGACTTAATGAGCACCCCTGTTCTAGAACATTCTAAATCAAGTCTATCACTCCCCTTATTTCTTTCTCGTACTATACAGTGACGCTCTGCTGCTATAATCTCTTCATATTTTTATCATGTACAGTAGATCCCTGCTATCACGCTAAGACAGTTGTCCTTAACTCATTCGCTACCAAAGACATATTGATACATCTTGGACGTTTTTACAGTAGAGAGCATGTTTGGGGCAGTTTTAAATGAGCATTTTATAAGAGCTCGGTCTGCATCTCTCCCAACCAGGAAGTGAAAAGGCATCTCGCCGCATTGCATGAAAAGGACATTTTAAGTGTTGCATTCATTCATTCATTTTCTACCGCTTTTCCTCACAAGGGTCGCAGGGGGGTGCTGGAGCCTACCCCAGCTATCTTAGCTGAACTGGTGGCCAGCCAATCACAGGGCACATATAGGCAAACAACCATTCACACTCACATTCATACCTATGGACAATTTGGAGTCACCAATTAACCTAGCGGGGCGGCACGGTGGTCTAGGGGTTAGCGTGCAGACCTCACAGCTAGGAGACCAGGGTTCAATCCCACCCTCGGGCATCTCTGTGTGGAGTTTGCATGTTCTCCCCGTGCATGCGTGGGTTTTCTCCGGGTACTCCGGTTTCCTCCCACATTCCAAAAACATGCTAGGTTAATTGGCCACTCCAAATTGTCCATAGGTATGAATGTGAGTGTGAATGGTTGTTTGTCTATATGTGCCCTGTGATTGGCTGGCCACCAGTCCAGGGTGTACCCCGCCTCTCGCCCGAAGACAGCTGGGATCGGGATCCAGCACCCCTGAGACCCTCGTGAGGAAAAGCGGTAGAAAATGAATGAATGAATATGCTAAGAAGTTCTATACGTATATTTCAAGAAAACTTCATCTGAACTGATATAGGTTAAAAAGCCTATTATCAGTATCAATGATCAACTTCAGTATCAACTTTGTTACTTTTTCCCATGTATGCTGTTGTTTTTATTGACATTTTAGTAAATTTTCATCTGGTAATTATGACTTTTTACCCTACATTTTTGTACACCTCTGATCAAAAAACTGCACTTTTTTGGGAATTTTGCCCATCATTCACAATCCTTATGTGAAACATGAACATATATTTCTTTCCCTTTTCTGTGCATTATAACATGAGAAAACAAGTCAATATACGTAAGCTTCATATGATTTTGTACTATACTAGTACTATACAGCTTCAAAATGCAAAAAGAAGACAAAAATCATTTTGAGTCAGCATTAAAGTGAAATAGGTTGTTTTAGGTTGCTGCTCAAAAGTTGAAGAGCACAGTCTTTAAAAGACAAATTCTTGGCTTTGTGACGTGAATTCATCTCTTGATGGCAAAGACAAAAAGGTTTTCTGCCTTTGAACGCGGTGGGATTGCTAGGGTAGGCTCCAGTTCATCAGTCGAAGTCATATATGAAACGGGTGAATATATGGATAGCTGGTGCGGGTGTGCCAAATGTTTTGTACACCCCCTGTAGTTCCTGTCTACTTGGGCTCAAAAAAAAGTGTGTCCCTCTTCTTTTGAACAACTTCCTCATAATTGTAGTTCTATATTTAGGTCATCATAGAGGTTTCTCATGAGGGGGGTTCTCAATGTGGTTGCCATGGATACCACCACAGACTTCGCTTTCATCAAACACTGGGGGCTACACTGAAAAGACAAAAAGATATATATATGCAATAAATAAGCTAATAATAATGATAATAATAATAACAATAATAAAATAATAATAATAATAATAATAATAATAATAATAATAATAATAATAATAATAATAATAATAATAATAATAATAATAATAATAATAATAATAATAATAATAATAATAATAATAATAATAATAACAATAATAATAACAATAATAATAACAACTTAGTTTTAGTAAAAAAACTTTTCTGTAAAAATATGAAATTAATCTTAGAAAAAAATTATTTAAAAAAACTTATTGTCATATTACTATGACTTCATTTTTCTCCTGATGACAATAATTTTTCTCAAATATAAGTTCATTCCCAAAATATTTTACCTTTTTTAAACTAAAGCATGAGTTTTAAAAATACCTTTAATATCATACTATGACATAATTATTTTTTAAAGCTGACAATATTTTTTTCTCCAGTAATAATAATAATAACGTGACTTTTTTTGTAAAAATATTAATCCTGGAAAAAGCTTTTTGTATTTTAAATTAAGTTTTAAAAAGACTCATTGTCATAATACTATGACTTCAGAAATTTTTTGCCTAGAAAATAATGCAACAAAAAATTTGTTAACTGTTTTGAAAACACCTTTATTGCCATAATATCATCAGTTCATTTTTAACATTTGTGACATTTTGGTTAAACTTAATTGTCCTAAAAATGTACTCAAAATAATTCAATTCAAAATATTTTTTTCTTTTAAACAAAGTTGAACAAAAATCTTTATTGTCATAATATCATGACATTTTCCTTAACAGTAACATTATTATTTCCCAAAAAAGAACCTAATTATTTAAAAATTATTGTAAAAATTTGGACTTTTTCCCATAAAAATAAGGTAAACAATTAGAAAAACAATTCTACAAAAATTCTACAAGAAAAACAACTTAATGTTTGTAAGACTAGATATTTTTTCTTGCAGATATAGATGTTTTTCTAAAAAAAAAATCCATGTTATTCTCATATTACAACTTTTTTCCCTTAAAAAGCGATGTGTCTGCAACCAAAAACAATGTACGTATCATCGTAAAATAAATAAAATGTTTCGACTTTTTTTTTTTACTATATTCCCATAAGGGTTTTTTCTTATGAGGCTCTTTTCTCAAGAATATGCAACAGTATTTTTCTTAAGAACATACTACTGTAACAACTTGTTGTTGTGTCCCTAATACACCTTTGTACTTTTCATACAGCAGTCTAGTGACACGAGAAATAGATCCAAGCAACAACGGCAGACAAACACCTGTGTGTTTGACTTTATTTCAGTCACACACACACACACACACACACACACACACACACACACACACAATGACTATGTTAGCGATGAGATGTTACATGACCTGGATTTCTGTAGCTAGCGTGAAAGCTGCAGTGAGAGCTCACTGGAGCAGGGAGCATGCTGCGGGGAGGACTTGCACACACACACACATACACACACACACACACACGTGCAAACACACAATATCAAGTCCATAAATGTGACTGTCTAAAAAAAAAAGGTACCCAAATGTGTGTTTTTCTGTTGTGTTAAGTTTAGTGACCCACATTGGTCCCCTTCATCATTTCAATGTCCATGGAAGACACGTGTGCATGCGCTTACTCACTCTTTGAATTTGACACAAAAACACACATTTACAAAAACACACCCGCACACATTTTGCCTTCATGCTAAAAAAAGACAGCACCCCCCTCCCCGTGGCCACCCAACACACACGCACACCCACACTTTCCCCTTGAAGCGAGAATGTGTGCACAATGGCATGTGAAAGATTTTATTATCCACCTCACTGCTGAAGACACACAATTCATTTAATAGGGACCGACCAGTTTTATTGTTTTTTTGCTTTTTCTTTGGCTTTTGTTTTTGTTTTTTTTTCCCCGTGTGTCATGCCACGATAACCAAGTGCGACGATAACCATAGCATACCCTAAATGGCATGTAAAGGGACATAAGAGAGTCAAGCGATTCATACATACTCTGAGCCTTCTTGAGCCTCATCCACCATTTTCTTTTCACAAGGTTGATGCTGGGCACCCTTTTCACAAAGTTAGGCTCCCTTGTTCATCGGTGCTAATATCAGTATCTAAGCTAACTATGACTAAATGTTGTTCTAGTGAGCATCATGTTTGCTTTGGTTTCTTTGTTGATTCCTGTGTGTAGTGTGTCTTTGGCTCATCATGAAAGTGTGTACGTTACTTTATTCTTTCATTCGTTTTCTACCGCTTTTCCTCACGAGGGTCGCAGGGGTGCTGGAGCCTATCCCAGCTGTCTTTGGGCGAGAGGCGGGGTACACCCTGGACTGGTGGCCAGCCAATCACAGGGCACATATAGACAAACAACCATTCACACTCACATTCATACCTATGGACAATTTGGAGTGGCCAATTAACCTAGCATGTTTTTGGAATGTGGGAGGAAACCGGAGTACCCGGAGAAAACCCACGCATGCACGGGGAGAACATGCAAACTCCACACAGAGATGGCCGAGGGTGGAATTGAACCCTGGTCTCCTAGCTGTGAGGTCTGCGCGCTAACCACTAGAACACCGTGCCGCCCGCTCTCCAAACATTCAAACAAATAACATCTCTACCAATGTGAGAGGCTCAAGCAATAAATAATTTCAGTACTTCAACATTACACAAATACGCATGTTGGAGACCATTACACGAGTATAGTGTCCATAATAAGCTCACCTGACTGGATGTTTTGTCAGTGCTACCATTTTCTGGCGATTACATGATCTGGTCTCCTAGCTGTGTGGCCTATTTGTGGTACAATGAAAAGTATCACATCATATTCCAGTACTTATTTTTACACTTGCATAACTGTCAAGAATGTTACAATGCTTGTGTTTTTGTGTAACAGTGACTAACTTATTATAGAATATTAAAAAGAGTGTCAGGTAGAGTGTTACCATCTTTCTTAAACTTGTGTCACAGTGAAAAATGTTTTTTTAAAAATGCAGCACAAGTCATGCTGCAGTACTTATTTTTACAATTGACGGTTGAATGCTGGAGTGCATGTTTTGTTGTTGTTTCTTTTATGTGGTTAGCTTCTGTTTACACTTTGAAGACTGTTAAGAATGTTAAAAACTGTGTCAGTGTTTTTTTGTTTGTTTGTTTTAGAGTACCTAGCATCTTTTTACACTTGTGTCAATCAAAAAAATTTGACACTTGTATGACCGTTAAGAATTTTACTTTACACTGCATGTAAAGTAGAGTTGCTTAGGTTCTTTTTACACTTGTATGACAGTTGAAAAATGTTAAAAAGGCGCGCTGAAGCGCCGAGGTTGGGTCTCGACCGTCTCGACCGACTCCAGTTCTTCACGGCGCTTCACTGGTGATCACGTCGGGGTCACCGGTGAAGCGCCGAAGAACTGGAGTCGGAGTGTCAAATTTTGGAGAAAACTTTATTTTTCTTGCAAACATTAACCTGCAGGGCGGCACGGTGGTCTAGGGGTTAGCGCGCAGACCTCACAGCTAGGAGACCAGGGTTCAATTCCACCCTCGGCCATCTCTGTGTGGAGTTTGCATGTTCTCCCCGTGCATGCGTGGGTTTTCTCCGGGTACTCCGGTTTCCTCCCACATTCCAAAAACATGCTAGGTTAATTGGCCACTCCAAATTGTCCATAGGTATGAATGTGAGTGTGAATGGTTGTTTGTCTATATGTGCCCTGTGATTGGCTGGCCACCAGTCCAGGGTGTACCCTGCCTCTCGCCCGAAGACAGCTGGGATAGGCTCCAGCACCCCCGCGACCCTGGTGAGGAAAAGCAGTAGAAAATGAATGAATGAACATTAACCTGCACTCTTTGCTACGTGAGACATGAAAGCCCTGTCTCTCAACCACAACAGGAAGCGGAAAAACCCCCGTCCCTTGCCCCTGTCCCCTATCGATCGTTCCGGGGTGAATTATGTCCCGGTAACCTACCACTACAGTGCGTTGTTTTGTTTTTGAGTTTTTTTACACTATGAAAAATATGAAAAATATGACCAAAAAAAAGCAACACAAGTTGTGTCGCAGTACTTCTTTTTACATTGGCATGACTGTTCAGAATATTGAAATCAATGTAAGGTAGAGTGAGTGGTTAGCTTCTTTTTACACTTTACACTGCATATAATAATCACAGCATGTTGCTATGGATCAGTATGTATCAGTAGTCAGTAGAACTGCAGGTAAAACATGCCGATTATTACTGTACGTGATTGTGTATGCTGAGCTGCTGGAGAGAATATATGTAGGTCACTGTACCGAGGGCTCTCCTCTCGCACTCTCTTTTCTCATTCTGCATATATCGCTCTCTGGTCTAACGCGCCAAGTCACGTGACTTCTTGCCTGGCCTCCTGAATCATGTAAAGCAGATTCAAACATCAGAGAGCTTTTGAAGGAAAAGAGCTGCATTAAAAAATAAAAGAGGCCTCCTTTTGCATCACAGACTTTGTCACGTCGTCGATGTGTACATGAAAACATCCGTACAAAGGTCAGAATTTGAGGCACCCTTGACTGGTCACCAGGGCTCATATAGACAAACAACCATTCACACTCACATTCATACCTATGGACAATTTGGAGTGGCTAATTAACCTAGCATGTTTTTGGAATGTGGGAGGAAACCGGAGTACCCGGAGAAAACCCACGCATGCACGGGGAGAACATGCAAACTCCACACTGAGATGTCTAAGTGGAGAATCGAACCCAGGCCTTCCCGATCTCCAGACCGTGTGGCCTACATTTCAACCATTCATCCACCGTGCGTCCTTGTATTTTATTGCATTTTATAAATAAAAACAAAATACAGTAAATAATATAATCAGAGTTTATTACAGTGTACTACAGTTAATACTAGTCAACAAGAAACATTTATTATATGAATTTATGGTAATGGTTTTATTTCATTTGAACATGCATCAGATTACAATTGAGTGCATCCCATAATCAGTTCACAGTTCCACATGTCCAAAAGGAGTAGGAAGAAGCAAAGCTTATTAAATCCTACCCCTCCATCTGGTACTTTTACAATCACTAACTGTTACATTTGTTCACTTCCTGCTTTCCATATTACAGTTTATTCATTCATTCATTTTTTACCGTTTTTCCTCACGAGGGTCGCGGGGGTGCTGGAGCCTATCCCAGCTGTCTTGGGGCGAGAGGCGGGGTACACCCTGGACTGGTGGCCAGCCAATCACAGGGCACATATAGACAAACAACCATTCACACTCACATTCATACCTATGGACAATTTGGAGTGGCCAATTAACCTAGCATGTTTTTGGAATGTGGGAGGAAACCGGAGTACCCGGAGAAAACCCACGCATGCACGGGGAGAACATGCAAACTCCACACAGAGATGGCCGAGGGATGGAATTGAACCCTGGTCTCCTAGCTGTGAGGTCTGCGCGCTAACCACTCGCCCGCCGTGCCGCCCACAAGAAACATTTATTATATATATTTATTATTAGCACTGGGTTATGTTATTTATTTTCTGTAAAATATTTAAGATGGGAGAGTGCCAAGAGCTTGCCCTGACAATGGGCACACACACACACACACACACACACACACACACACACACTTATGCACACACACTGAGCTGACATATCAACAATCCGTGCTTTTAAAGGCCGTTTCTATTTGCGGACAAGTTGAATAAGCGACCTTTAAAATGAAAACGGTGTCAGGCAGTGATAATAAGCATTTTGTGATGTGGACCCATCACAAACTAACGTATCAACTTCCAGTACATTGTGCAGCTCTGTACCTAATGTATTGGCTCTTTGCGTACTTGCAGGTGCTGTACCTGCAGCAGGCTGAGGTCACCAGGGAGCGTGTGTATGCCATGCACCAGTCCAGCATTGACGGCGTGGAGGACATGTCGTCGCTGGCCGAGCTGCACGAGGCGGCCATCATGCACAACCTGTACCAGCGCTACCAGAAAGATCACATTTACGTAAGAACGACCTCTTCCGATACCCCCTGCCCCAATAGGAATTCATGTGGAATACATTGGAACCTTGGTTAGCATCCAGATGGCCCGACTATAACCGAAATAGATGCTAACCAAATCATTTTTTCCAATAAGAAATCACGTTAAACAAATTAATCAGTTCCACAAAGCCAAAATTGTTAACACAAACCAGTTTTACAATGAATACATTTTACATGTAGTTAACATATTCCGGCTGCCATTTTGTTTAACGAGCTAGCTACCAAAGGGCATAGCGTGATGAAATATGTGACGAACACAGCAGGCCATATTACATAATAACACTACTAAGACATGTGCTGTATTGTCCGTTAACTGGAAAATGTACATAAACCGAGGCAAAGCGTTGGCGTAAAACATGCTAACTGGGGCAAATGCTAACAGTATAATCATAGAATCATTCATAGAATCTTGATTAACTGTACAGAAACATTTTAACATGACAAGTTATGACTTTCTAAATATGTTTTTTAAACATTATTAGAGTCCTGTAGACATGAAATAACACCCCTATAGTCACCTTTACACTCCTATTATTCGATGTTTCCACCACATTACGCAACATTTATGCTGCAGGGACTCAAGACGGCCTCTAGCTAGTGAGCTAACGACTTAGAGCTTACAAATGTATTTCTTCTAAACACGAGAGGCCAAAAAATGACCTCTTCAATACGTAATGGGAAGAGAACTTTGTTTAGCTTTATGTTTTATGACTCTGTGACATCATGCAGTGTTAAGATAATGTCACGTAAGTTAATTTGTCAGTGTTTTGTGTCATTACATATCACTTTTATTTCAATATGTTTTGAATAATAATACAATATCATTAATAATAACAGCCATCATTAATTTTAATTAATTTATGAAAAATGGCAATATTGAAAGGGATGACTGTTATGCAAAGGAATGAATGAATCAGCATTGAATCCACAGCATTGAGTCCACTTACAGCACACCTTCCTGTGTTTATGCTTTAAGGAATAGGTGTTGCAAAAAAAAGCCAAAGAAAAAGCACAACACATAAGCTAAAGTTAATGATTGGGTGCAAGCCAGTTCTTGGACTGTAGTTGTCTCTAATGATGCTCCCAGTCAATTAAGGCTAATGCATTCTATCAATGTGGATGCTGTAACCATGGCAACTAAGTCACATCACATGGCAGTCATTAGCTAAGTGGTGTAGCATGATGATATTCCGGGATAATTGAGTTGTTTGTGTTCTCCTGGTACAAATGATTAACATTTCGATGCATTTTACTCAAAGTTATAATAAATCAAATCAAGTCCTCTTATTGTTTTTTGTAGACAAATATCGGTAGCATCCTGGCTGCCGTCAACCCCTACAAACAGATCTCAGGTCTGTATGACCCGGAAAGGGTGGAATTGTACTCCAAGCACCAGCTGGGGGAGCTCCCACCTCACATCTTTGCCATCGCCAACGAATGCTACCGCTGCATCTGGAAACGCCATGACAGCCAGTGTGTCCTCATCAGGTTGGATCCAGTTAGCGTAGCAGCATGGGATTGGAGATTGGAAAGCTCAATATTAATGTGTGTGTGTGTGTGTGTGTGTTTCAGTGGTGAGTCTGGAGCCGGGAAGACAGAAAGCACCAAACTGTTGCTCCAGTTCCTGTCGGTGATGAGCCAAAACTCTGCCGGGACGCCGCCATCAGAGAGAACCACACGAGTAGAGCAGGCCATTGTGCAGAGCAGGTGCAAAAATAACACAAAATGCTATTACAGGGGTGCTCACACTTTTTCAGCATGCGAGCTACTTTTAAAATGACCGAGTCAAAATGATCTACCCACTACAAAAATGCAAAACATCTATTTATTGTCAAATGTATTGAGGATTATTTGTACGTACAATGTATGTTGATGTACCTTACATAACCAAATGAGCCAATATTGCAAAACACACATAATTAACTATTAACATTTTTTGTAATTACCTGAGTTTACTTTGATGACTTGCACTGAATTGAACCAGCCAGGGATGCATAGTCCGGACAGTAGCTGCTGATAGCCAGCCTCAAGCACACTTCCAAATGTTTATCAGTCATGGATAATATCCGTATCATAATATCCGTATAATATTCCATATCCGTATGGAAGTGATATGTTTTTTGCCTTTTTACTTGGTCCAGTTTTTGCCTTTTTACTTGGTCCAGCTCCTTCACTCATTTTAGTGACCATAAACTTTAGCGAGGGCTTCAAATCTGACGCAATTCGCCGACTAGCTTAGCACTTTGCATCGTTGTTTACGCATGAGCGGTGACCTAAAGGTCAAAATTCAGTTGTCATCTGACTGGTTGTCCTGTATGTCAATCAAGTAACGGGGATGGATGAGAGGCTGACATCGTAAGTTCTGCTGCACTTAGAGACGTTGTTTGATTTGATTGGTCGCCCGAAGGGCAACATTCAGTTGTCATCTGAATGGCTGCCCTGTATATCAATCAAGTGACGGCATTGATGCTAGGATGATATTTTTTTAATGTCACGCCGCGATCGACCAGCGATCGACCAGTACCACCTCCGCGATCGACCGGTAGAACGCGATCGACTTAATGAGCACCCCTGTTCTATTATTTTTAAATCTCTAAGAGTCGGAGCACAATTGTTTCTGAAAGATTGTCCTGTGTCAAAGACAAACACACAACCACAAACCTGTGTCTTTGCAGTCCTATCATGGAAGCCTTCGGGAATGCCAAGACTGTTTACAACAACAACTCGAGTCGCTTTGGGAAATTCATCCAGCTTCACTTCTCTGAGAGCGGCAACATCCAAGGAGGCTGCGTCATCGATTGTATCCTCGCTCAAAATAGAAATAAATACACTCCAATTCCGGGTGGCACGGTGGTCGAGTGGTTAGCGTGCAGACCTCACAGCTAGGAGAACAGGGTTCAATTCCACCCTTGGCTATCTCTGTGTGGAGTTTGCATGTTCTCCCCGTGGGTTTTCTCCGGGTACTCCGGTTTCCTCCCACATTCCAAAAACATGCTAGGTTAATTGCCGACTCCAAATTGTCCATAGGTATGAATGTGAGTGTGAATGGCCGTCCTCTGCCTGTTGGTAGATGGACGCCTCCGTCTTTCCCGCTGACATCCACTATGAGTGAAAAAGACACGCATGTTACGGCTATGCATTCATTCATGCACACAAGCCTTATTCTCAAAAATCCTGCAAAATCGCAAATGTATCCATCTGTGCCTTTTAAAAACAACCCAGTATGTTCTTGTTGTGGAATTGTGTGTGTATACTTCCCAGCATGCCTTGTGGGTTAAATAAAAAAAGCATAAAATAATATAATTTTGCACACCCAAGCTCGATTCCACCCTCGAGCATCTCTGTGTGGAGTTTGCATGTTCTCCCCGTGCATGCGTGGGTTTTCTCCGGGTACTCCGGTTTCCTCCCACATTCCAAAAACATGCTAGGTTAATTGGCCACTCCAAATTGTCCATAGGTATGAATGTGAGTGTGAATGGTTGTTTGTCTATATGTGCCCTGTGATTGGCTGGCCACCAGTCCAGGGTGTACCCCGCCTCTCGCCCCAAAAAGACAGCTGGGATAGGCTCCAGCACCCCCGCGACCCTCGTGAGGAAAAAGCGGTAGAAAATGAATGAATGAATACTCCAATTCCAAAAACATGCTAGGTACATTAATGACTCCAAATTGTCCATAGGTATGAATGTGAGTGTGAATGGTTGTTTGTCTATATGTGCCCTGTGATTGGCTGGCCACCAGTCCAGGGTGTACCCCGCCTCTCGCCCCAAGACAGCTGGGATAGGCTCCAGCACCCCCGCGACCCTCGTGAGGATAAGCGGTAGAAAATGAATGAATGACCGAATGTGGGTCAGTGCTTCTGGTAATGGTTAGGCCCGCAGACGAGGCTTTGCTGGCCCTGACGGCACACCACCGATCTAACCTGCCAGGTGGTGACGTTTGAGCCTAATGTAGTATTTGATGTAGTACCCCGCAAGATGGCAGTCGCTGCATTTGAGGCATTGTGAGTGGTCAGCATCTACCTCTGCATGCGCTTTAAAATGTTATACTTGCCATACTGGTGTACTGGTGAATTCATCAGTGCTATTAATGCTGACTGGGCAGTTTGCTCTATAACATTATTACAACATTGTCACTGTTGCCGCTGTGTAGTGTGATATACAGTACTTGTTGAAAATGACCATGGAGCCAAAGAGAGCTGTGGTTTCCTTTCCACTTTCTCATGCACTTTAAATCATTATTCAGTTTAAAAAGTGATCTAGTTTACAATGAATGAATGACTACATCCTGGCTATAATAAGAGCAATTTCGGGCTTCAACTTGAACCAGAGGGGCGGCACGGCGGCCGAGTGGTTAGTGCGCAGACCTCACAGCTTGGAGACCAGGGTTCAATTCCACCCTTACCATCTCCGTGTGGAGTTTGCATGTTCTCCCCGTCCAAAAACATGCTAGGTTAATTGGCCACTCCGAATTGTCCATAGGTATGAATGTGAGTGTGAATGGTTGTTTGTCTATATGTGCCCTGTGATTGGCTGGCCACCAGTCCAGGGTGTACCCCGCCTCTCTCCCAAAAAACAGCTGGGATAGGCTCCAGCACCCCCGCCACCCTTGTGAGGAAAAAGCGGTAGAAAATGAATGAATGAACTTGAACCAGATTGTTGTTGGCTTTCCTTGACTCTCTTTGTGTCAGATTTACTAGAAAAGGTGAGCAAAGTTTTCTCCGATACTTGACTTTTGTTCATCAGAACCTTCAATGACCGTGTTCATTCTCTGCAGAATCGAGTGGTGCGACAGAACCCCGGAGAACGCAACTACCACATCTTCTACGCGCTCTTGGCGGGAGCTAACAAAGAGCATAAAAGTACGCGTGGTTGAATGAGTCACATCTGACATTTTGGTGCAGTGCTCTGATGGGGGTTCATGTCTGGATGTGTCAGGTCTCTACTTCCTGGAGGATCCGGCCGAGTCTTTCCATTACCTCAGCCAGTCAGGTTGTCTCAAGGACAAGAGTCTGAACGACAAAGAGCTGTTTAACAGCGTTATGGTAAGTGGGACACTCTTATTAATCATTTTGATTATCCTACCATCAAATATGCTGTTTATGGGATTTACCCACACGTGGTGTAGTGGTGAGCATTCAGGACTTCTGAGTTAGTAAGCATCTTTGGTATTCATCAGGAAGGGCATCCGGAATATAAAGTGTTCAAGCCAAAATCAGTATCCGCTGTGGAGACTCCGAAATCAGGAAAAGGACGAAAGGAACAAACAAAATGGGATTTACCGACAGTATGGCGCTGCACCATACAGACGGTGTTTAGTCGAATCGCAGAAAATTTGATGCACACGTTTAGGGGACTGACAAGCGTGTGTGTTTAAAATTTGAGCAAGTTCATATATTACGTGCGGAGGTCCCCAGGGGTCAATACTGGGGCCAAAACTGTTCAACTTGTACATCAATGATATCTCCAAAGTTACGAAAGACTGGTATTATTTGCGGATGATACCACTGCTTTTTGTTCTGGAGGGAGTACAGACGAAATCATTAGAAAGGTCAGAGAAGAAATGGTCCCACTAAAAAGATGGTTTGATGATAATAGATTGTCCTGGAACCTAAGTAAAACTAAAATCATGCTGTTTGGTAACAGCAGAAAGGACACGCACCAGCAAATACAAATAGACGGTGTGGACATTGAAAGGGTGAACGAAAATAAATTCTGGGGATCACAATAGATGAAAATATGAGCTGGAAACCTCATATTTCAAATATACAACATAAGGTGGCCAGAAATATTTCAGTATTGAACAAAGCAAAATTTGTTCTCAATCAGAAATCACTCCACACTCTTTATTGCTCTCTGGTTCTACCATATCTTACTTATTGTGTGGAAATATGGGCTAATAACTATAAAAGCAATCTTCACTCGCTAAATGTACTGCAAAAAAAGGTCAGTAAGGATAATTCATAATGCCGCCTACAGAGAACATACTAACTCCTTATTTCTAAAATCACAAATACTTCAACTTGTTGATATAGTCCATCTTGAAACAGCTAAAATAATGCATAAGGCTAAAAAAAACAATTAGCTAAAAATGTCATCCAATACTTCTCTACAAGAGAGGAGAAATATGATCTCAGGGAAGAACTACATTTGAAACACTTCTATGCTAGGAGTATGTGGAATCATTATTAAATAGCATTTAAAAAAAACCCTTAAACTGTATTATGGAAAGCAGGAAGTGAACAAATGTAACAGTTACTGATTGTAAAAGTACCAGATGGAGGGGTAGGATTTAATAAGCTTTGCTTCTTCCTACTCCTTTTGGACATGTGGAACTGTGAACTGATTATGGGATGCACTCAATTGTAATCTGATGCATGTTCAAATGAAATAAAACCATTACCATTACCATTACATTGTTTGAAAAACATGGCTGCCATCAAGCAAAACGTCTTTGCAACCTAGCAACAGATTATCGTTAAGTCACTGAGCATTTGTCTAATGGTGATAGGATATTTATTCTTACTTGTTTGTTAGCATTTTCAGCACAACCCACCGGGGGCTTCACAAATATCATATAGGACATCTTGGACAAAAAAATACCCAATGGATATTGTTATTTTTTTCACATAACTAACCACATATGGTCCCTTGCCTGATAAAAAACAGAATTAATAAAAAAATAGTGCACTACAATGAAAATGATTAAAAACGGGTGTTGCTGTGATTGTAAAGGCTTTTTGTGTTGACTCTCATGAGATTGTTTGAGATTAAGGGTAGATAAGGGGTATCCAAAGTGCGGCTTGAGGGCCATTTTCAGCCCATAGCTGTCTTTTCATTGGCTCCCAACTTATTTTTAAAATTAAATGTATCCAGAAAACTAAAAAAACACAGCAACAGCAAAAGTGGAATGCAAAAACCTTCAGTGATTTAACAAGGATAATGTAAAAATATTAAGAGAAAAAGGGATGTCTGATAATTATTGGCCCGATATTAAAACATTGAAATTGAAAATAAATTTAAAAAATAATATTTTTACGGGAAATTACACTATTTACAAAAAAGAGAATAATCTTGTAATATGAGAGAATTTTTTTAAATAATAATAATACATTTTATTTGTATAGCACTTTTCAAAATACTCAAAGACACTTTACAGAAGAATGGAGTTGAATAAAAGCAAGTAAACAGAGTAAAAGATACATTCAAATCCAACATTGATTAGTTAATACACAGTTAAAACATGAGAAAAAGCGGGGCGGGGCACAGCAGTATAAAAGGTATAGGTATAAAAAGTTAGACATTAAAAACAGATTTAAAGAGGTGGGTTTTGAGTTGTTTTTTGAAGGTGGGAAGGTCAGGGCAAGCACGGAGTGAATGGGGCAAAGAGTTCCAGAGGGTGGGGGCAGCGATGGAGAAGGCTCTGTCTCCCCAGGTTCGGATTAAGTCATAATAATATGAGAAACAAACAAAACAAAATAACGTTGCAATTTTGGGGAAAAAAATGTAATATGTGAACAGAGTGAAAATATTATGGGAATAAAATAATAATAGTATGGACAGAAAATGTACAAAGATTATTTAAAAAGAAACTTGACATGTGGAAAATAAATTTAAAAAACAGCAAAAATGGGAAAAAAGAGAGTTGATACAAATGGCAGTGTGAACACCCCTGGTGAAGATATTTAGTCCTAGTCAGCATCATGCTCTTAGTAACCAGTTGACGTTGTCCTCTAATGGCTGAATAGGAGGCGCTGAAGGTTCTGGAGTTCAGCGAGGAGGAGATCAGAGACATGTTCAAGCTCCTGTCCGGTGTCCTTCAGCTTGGCAACATCGAGTTCATGACAGCAGGAGGAGCCCAGATCACCACCAAGCAAGGTCGGCAGCAAGACAAGACAAATCAACCTTGAATTCAGACATGAAGGGAGTGTGAAATGTTTGTCCTTCCAGTGGTGACCAATGCTAGTGAGCTTCTGGGCCTCGATGCCTTCCAGCTCTCCGAAGTGCTGACTCAGCGCTCCATCATCCTCAGAGGGGAGGAGATTTGCTCCCCGCTCACTATCGAGCAGGTGGTTTAACACACACCGGGAACAATCTCCTTGCCTGTTCCCCGTCCTAACCCTTCCTTGGATACGTCGTTGCAGGCAGTGGATTCCCGGGATTCGGTCGCAATGGCGTTATATTCCCAATGTTTCTCCTGGATCATTCTTAAGATCAACCAGAAGATTAAAGGGAAGGAAAACTTTAAGTCTATTGGTATCCTGGACATCTTTGGCTTTGAGAACTTTGAGGTTTGTTTCTCACACACACACACACACATATACATATACATATGCAAATGACTCACTAGTGCATGCGTGCTTCAGGTAAATCGCTTCGAGCAGTTCAACATCAACTATGCCAACGAGAAGCTCCAGGAGTACTTCAACAAGCACATCTTCTCCTTGGAGCAGCTTGAGTACAACAGGTACACAATTTGACCCCAATAAAAAGTACAAGATTCTTTTCAAACTCCTGAAAGTGTTGTTTGTGTCCATGTTGTTGCAGGGAGGGTGTTCAGTGGGACGCCATCGACTGGATGGATAACGCAGAGTGTCTCGATCTCATAGAGAAGGTAACATGGATACTACATACGAGCGGCCTCTGTGTATCAAATACTGCTTTCTGAACTTCCACAAAACAAATATTTTCATATTTAGGGCATAGAAGGCCTGTTTACAATCCTCTTAATATGGTGTTTACCATTATTAGAACCCTCTAAACATGGAATAACATCCCTATAGTCATCTTTACACTCATATTACCCAACATAGTAGCCATAATAAGACAAAATAACACATAAAACGAATTATTTATGGTCCGGTTTGAGATTTAGGCTTTAGAGCAGGGGTGCTCACACTTTTTCAGCATGCGAGCTACTTTTAAAATGACCGAGTCAAAATGATCTACCCACTACAAAAATGCAAAACATCTATTTATTTTCAAATGTATTGAGGATTATTTGTACGTACAATGTATGTTGATGTACCTTACATAACCAAATGAGCCAATATTGCAAAACACACATAATTAACTATTAACATTTTTTGTAATTACCTGAGTTTACTTTGATGACTTGCACTGAATTGAACCAGCCAGGGATGCATAGTCCGGACAGTAGCTGCTGATAGCCAGCCTCAAGCACACTTCCAAATGTTTATCAGTCATGGATAATATCCGTATCATAATATCCGTATAATATTCCATATCCGTATGGAAGTGATATGTTTTTTGCCTTTTTACTTGGTCCAGTTTTTGCCTTTTTACTTGGTCCAGCTCCTTCACTCATTTTAGTGACCATAAACTTTAGCGAGGGCTTCAAATCTGACGCAATTCGCCGACTAGCTTAGCACTTTGCATCGTTGTTGAGCGGTGACCTAAAGGTCAAAATTCAGTTGTCATCTGACTGGTTGTCCTGTATGTCAATCAAGTAACGGGGATGGATGATAGGCTGACATCGTAAGTTCTGCTGCACTTAGAGACGTTGTTTGATTTGATTGGTCGCCCGAAGGGCAACATTCAGTTGTCATCTGAATGGCTGCCCTGTATATCAATCAAGTGACGGCATTGATGCTAGGATGATATTTTTTTAATGTCACGCCGCGATCGACCAGCGAATGACCAGTACCACCTCCGCGATCGACCAGTAGATCGCGATCGACTTAATGAGCACCCCTGCTTTAGAGATACTGTGAGGGGATCTAATAGGGTGTAGGGATAAATTCTACATTAGCGTTTAGGGTCAAATTTAGAGTTCGGTATTCGGGTTTAAAGAAAACTGCACCTTTTTTGGGAATTTTGCCCATCACTCACAATCGTCATGTGAGCCATGGACACATGTCTCTCTCTTTTCCATGTGTTCTAAAGATATAAAAACAGCTAAAAGAATGCATGTAATGGGACATAACTATTCCGCCTATAAAGCCTTCTGAAAAAAATTACAGGCAAACCAACAGACAAGTTGTTGTGTGTGACTGGCCATCACGGAGCATGAAGAGTGACCAATGAATACATTCTTATTATTTATTATAATTATTTTTTTAATAAACTTTATTCCTAACAACAACAGTATTTATTCATTCATTCATTCATTTTCTACCGCGGGGTACACCCTGGACTGGTGGCCAGCCAATCACAGGGCACATATAGACAAACAACCATTCACACTCACATTCATACCTATGGACAATTTGGAGTGGCCAATTAACCTAGCATGTTTTTGGAATGTGGGAGGAAACCGGAGTACCCGGAGAAAACCCACGCATGCACGGGGAGAACATGCAAACTCCACACAGAGATGGCCGAGGGTGGAATTGAACCCTGGTCTCCTAGCTGTGAGGTCTGCGCGCTAATCACTAGACCGCTGTGCCGCCCCTACATTCTTATTATTTATTATAATTATTTTTTAAACAAACTTTATTCCTAACAACAACAGTATTTATTCATTCATTCATTTTCTACCGCTTTTCCTCACGAGGGTCGCGGGGGTGCTGGAGCCTATCCCAGCTGTCTTGGGGCGAGAGGCGGGGTACACCCTGGACTGGTCGCCAGCCAATCACAGGGCACATATAGACAAACAACCATTCACACTCACATTCATACCTATGGACAATTTGGAGTGGCCAATTAACCTAGCATGTTTTTGGAATGTGGGAGGAAACCGGAGTACCCGGAGAAAACCCACGCATGCTGAGGGTGGAATTGAACCCTCGTCTCCTAGCTGTGAGGTCTGCGCGCTAACCACTCGACCGCCGTGCCGCCCCAACAGTATACAGTATATGCATAATTGACAACTGACAAAAATGCAACAACGCTCCATTTACATCATGTGACCTGCATAATAACCATGCTACAGCCACATTATTATTATTAATATTAACATTGTTAAGCCGAAGAACTACTTTACCTGCATAGTGACACCTCGTCACACACAGTGGCTAGCTGCTAGCCTTCACCACACAATTGATCACAGTAATGTAATGCTACATATTGAAAATATGGCTTGCAAATAGTCAGAGTGGATTTTAGGCAACCAGGGTCAGGATTGGGACTCCAGGTTAGAGTTTAGGGATATGGTTATGGTTCGAGGTCTAGGTCCAGGTGAATGTTGGTCCTGATTCCGGTGGCTCTCATCTCAATGGCCACTGTTCTGCATTCCTTAGAAACTGGGTCTGTTGGCTCTTGTGAATGAAGAGAGTCGCTTCCCCAAAGGAACAGACTTCACTCTCCTGGAGAAGTTACACAGCAGACATTCCGTGAGTTTTTCTTTTCCACGTTCCAAAGCTGACATTTTGTTGCAGACAATCATTACTCTAACACCTCACACGTTTTGTTGTTGTAACAGACCAATCCATACTATGTCAAACCCAGACTGGCTGACCATCAGTTTGGTATCAAACATTATGCCGGAGAGGTGAGCTCGCCTCTTCAACGTGATCTTTTGCACCTGATCTGGGCCAAGGTCTTGATATTTGTGTCACTCAGGTCCTGTACGACGTCAAAGGGATTTTGGAGAAGAACAGAGACACTTTCAGAGATGATATCCTAACCATGCTTAAAGACAGCAGGTAAGGACTGTTACAGCCGCAGACGTGCAGCACAAGCTAATGCTAATCAAGATTTGGAAGGAAAGTTGACATTTTCCTGAACATTTTAAATCATCCGAGTTATGTCAAATGTACCAAAAAAAATATGGGATATATTTATTTATTGTATTACACTTTAGTCTGGTATTTTCTATAGCGTATGTAATTGACATTTTATGAAAAACAATTTTTTTTTATTGTTTTTATTTTTATTTTTTAATGCATCCATCCATTTTACATCCACCCATCTATCCTCACTATAGTTGCGGGCATGCTGGAGCCTATCCCAGCTGTCTTTGGTCTCCAGCCAATCACAGGGCACATATCCAAATAACAATATGATCTGCATGTCTTTGTGGCCTCTAGACTGGACTTCATCTATGACCTGTTTGAGAAGGTGGGCAGCAGGAACAACGAGGAGAAGATGGGAACGGCCAGACGCAAGCCGACCGTCAGCTCCCAGTTTCGAGTATGTGCACAAAAATAGTCCAAACTCTTCATATCTAAAAGAACATTTCATAAAGTATGTGTTTTGTCCCCTGCAGGACTCCCTCCATGCGCTCATGGCCACTCTGAGTGCATCCAATCCCTTCTTTATCCGCTGCATTAAGCCCAACATGGAAAAGGTCAGCCATTTTCCCTGCTTGGCACCATCCATTAGAGCTTTAAATGAAATGATTCGTTCATTTTGTTGGCAGAATCCTAACATATTTGACCCGGAGGTCGTCCTCAATCAGCTGAGGTACTCTGGAATGTTGGAGACAGTAAAGATTCGTCGTGCCGGGTTTCCTGTGCGGAGAACTTTTAAAGACTTCTTCATGCGGTAAGAATGAGTCAATTTCACCATGTTTTCATGTGACAGTTGTCTGTTTAATTAAAATTTGATTCATAAAATTGGCATCAACCTGATTTTTTAAATACAGTTTTTAACATTATTAGAGCCCGCTGTACATGAAATAACAGCGTCATTGTCTGCTTTACACTCCTATTATTAATTACTGCACAAATCTTATGCTGCAGGGACTCGAGACGGCCGCTGGCTAGCAAGCTAATATGTTAAGAAGCTAGTGAGCTAACCAGTTAGCCTTAAATTAATTTATTAGAAACTTCAGACACCAAATACCACTAAAATGTATCAAAATTTTGGATGCTAGCAATGCTAACATGCTACCGTTAGCATGCTAAGACCTAGCATGATAGTGGTAAGTGTTTATACCCATGAAAATAGCAAAACATGCTAGAATGCTAACATATGCTAGCATGATTTGCTGGGAAGGCTAAATGCCCAAAAATGGGCTCTGAATTTTTTTTTTGTGGACTTATACGCACAAATGCCAAAAATGGTGCCATCTCGCAATATGAAAGAATCCTATAAAAAAAATTCAAAGATTTAGACCAGGGGTGTCAAACATACGGCCCCCAAGGAGGTTCGATCAGGCCCGCAGGATAATTTGAAAGTGGAAAAAATGCATAAAAGACATGGAATTAATATTTTTAATTCGCTGCAATTCATGGATTATCCGCTAAGGGGCGCACTCTTTCCATCAGAGTGGAAGACAAGCCGCATCACTGAGACAGACTGAAAACAGCAGACGGTATCAATGCGCCATCTGCTGCTTGTTACGACGTTGTTAATACCTTGGTCTCTACCTCTCCGCTACACCCTCATTAGCCAAAATGTCGTTATCCAAACGGAGAAAAGTAGATAAGGAGTGTAGAATTTTCAAAGAAAAATGGACCACGTCCTATTTATTTACAGACATGCACGGAAAACCTTTGTGCTTGGTGTGTTTGCAACAAGTTTCGGTATTGAAGGAATATAATATTCGACGCCGCTACGAGACTCATCACAGCGAAAAATATGACGGCTTACTGTTTGCATTGAAAGAATACAGCTCTGTGAAGATGAATCCTTACTGTGGTGATTTAAAAAATGTGCACTTTAATGTTAGTCAGCATATATATATGTATTGTATGTGTATGTATGTTTCATGTATGAAGTTTACAGATTTACAGGACAGGCGAACACTTTCTTCATTACACATTTAAAATCACTCTCCTTAGTTTGTAAGGTGTACGCAGGGATTACATTTAGATTTTATATGCGTATGTGTAAGTGGTTTAAAAATCCCTTTCTTTAAAAGTCTCATTTAATCTTAAAGTGCATTACTATATTTTTCAGTACCAATTAAAGTTTTGTGCCTTTGTACAATCAGTGGGATCAGTTGCAATGCATATTTGTGAATGATAAAAGTAAATTGCACATTTGTCTAAGGAAATATGAGGTGTTTCATGAAATGTTTTGTAAAAGGATAGTTCATTAAATTTCAATATTTTCCTAATGTTCTTGTGCTTCTTTACACCAAAACAAAGGAAAGACATGATATTGTTATTTATAGCAGAGTATGGTATAATTTTAATGGTCCGGCCCACTTGACATCTCCCTAGGCCGTATGTGGCCCACGATGCGAAATGAGTTTGACACCCCTGATTTAGACGATGTCAGTACGTCCATATCCTATTTCCAGCAATTCCTGACAATGTCATCAAAAACCATTGAGATATTTTCAAGTTTATTTACTAATTGTTGCGCAACTCTTGTGCTGGTAGCAAGCTAATATGCTAACAAGCAAGTGAGCTAACCAGTAAGCCTCAAATGAATTTATTCGAAACTCAAGACGCCAAATGCTTACCACTAAAATGTATAATAATTTAGGATGCTAGCAATGCTAACATGCTACCGTCCCATGATGTACCGTCCTGACAATGTCATCCGGATCCATTGAGAACTTTTCAAGTTTATTTATTAATTGTTGTGCAATTCTTATGCAGCACGGACTCGAGACGGCCACTGGCTAACAAGCTAATATGCTAATGAGCTAGTGATTAAGTTATTTTTAAATGAATGCACATTTTCATGAATTTACAAAAAACGTTTATGTATTCTTTTATCATTTCAAATATTGTTTTATTTGTGAAGTAATATATAATTTGCAATTAAAAACCATATAAATGGCGAAAAAAAGTTACACAGCGCTCTCCCAAGTTTTCTTTGTCCAAAATGTCTTGCTAAGATCTAAGATATGTGTGTTTTTTCTCTGTTCTTGCTGCCAGGTACAAGATCGTTTCCAACGAGAAAGTTGCTTCAGCGGGAGACGACAAGAAGAGAAGCACAGATCTTCTAATCCGATATGACAAGACCAAGAAAGAGTGGCAGCTGGGGAAGACCAAAGTAAGATGCATTCCTTTGTCTCTCTGCATATCATAACTCATTGTGACGTCTTTTCCTCTTTCATTTCAGGTGTTTATGAAGGAGTCTCTGGAGCAACGTCTGGAGAAAGACCGTGACGAAGTGCGACGGCAGGCCGCCATGATCATACGAGCTCACCTGCTCACTTTCTCAGCCAAGTAAACACATATTTTCAAGTATTGTCTGTTGTACTGCTGCTATAAAATGTATTTGCTTAGGAAACACTTCAAGCGAGTACGTGCCAGCACCGTCACCCTCCAGAAGCACCTTCGCAGGCACATCCAGCGCAGGCGCTTCGTCAAGCAACGCAAAGCGGCCTTGGTGTTGCAGACGCATCGGAGAGGTCAGGTGGCCAGGACTCGAGTCAGGAAGCTTCGAGAGGAAAAGAGGAAGAAGGAAGAGGAGGAGAGGAAGAAGGATAAGGATGAGAAAGAAGGGATGAAGACAGAGGGTGACATGAAGCAGGAGGATGATGAGGAGGAAGGTGCCAAAAGCAAGAATAAATCCTCTGAGGCAAGTTCAATGGGCAGTTTGCATTCGGGGCAAGTGGGGCAGTTCCTTGTTTCATGTAGCAGATGACACTGTAGTGAAAAAAAATATTAGGGCTTCATTTTTAATATTTATGCAATATTATTTTAAAATATTATTTAATATTTTAATAATAACATATTATTAATAATAATATAATAATAATATTATAATAACATTAATCAATGAATGTGATGTTTTAAAAAATATGTATTTAATTTCTGCCTTTTTATTCATCGTCATAGAAGATTTGAACTGACAAATAAGACAGCTGGGATAGGCTCATGCTAGTTGTTAGAATGGTAACTTTAACATGTTAGCATTGCTAGCATGCTAACATGAGCATACTAGCATGTTTTGCCATTTTCAAGAATATGAACTGAAGCAGCTTGCGAGCATGCTCACATAAATATACTAATTATCATGTTTAGCATTGGGTGACAGGCGGGGCACACCCTGGACTGGTGGCCAGCCAATCACAGGGCACATATAGACAAACAACCATTCACACTCACATTCATACCTATGGACAGTCACCAATTAACCTAACATGCATGTTTTTGGAATGTGAATAAAACCCAGCCACGCACGAGAGAACATGTAAACTCCACACAGAGATGCCCAAGCGAAGAATCGAACCCAGGTCTTCCCAGCCTTTGTTATATAAATAAATATAAATAATAAAGAATCTAAATGTTGGTCAAATAGCTTCAGTAAAACAATATTCATTCATTCATTCATTTTCTACCGCTTTTCCTCACGAGGGTCACGGGGGCGCTGGAGCCCATCCCAGCCGCCTTCGGGCGAGAGGCGGGGTACACCCTGGACTGGTGGCCAGCCAATCACAGGGCACATATAGACAAACAACCATTCACACTCACATTCATACCTATGGACAATTAACCTAGTCGCCAATTAACCTAGCATGTTTTTGGAATGTGGGAGGAAACCGGAGTACCCGGAGAAAACCCACGCATGCACGGGGAGAACATGCAAACTCCACACAGAGATGGCCCAGGGTGGAATTGAACCCTGGTCTCCTAGCTGTGAGGGTGGAATTGAACCCTGGTCTCCTAGCTGTGAGGTCTCCGCACTAACCACTCGACCGCCGTGCCGCCAGTAAAACAATATATGTAATATAATTATGTGAGCACGCTCACAAGCTGCTTAAGTTCATATTCTTGAAAATTGCAAACAATGCTAGTATGCTCATGTGAGCATGCTAGTAATCATAACATTTTCAAGTTAGCTTCAGAAAACAATACATGTACGTACATATAGATAGATTTTCTTCATTGTTGCGAGTGCATGGGGCTTCAGCTGTATGCTTCAACTGTATTTCAACGTAACATTGTTATATGTCATACGTCATTTTTCCTAGTGTGAATCCACCTAAGTGTCTTTTGCTACACCTATTTTCTGCAACAATCGACTGTAACATTGACTTGTACGCATGTCCATCTGCATTTTTAGGATGAGGCGCGTCAGATGGAGGAGATCCTGCAGCTGGAGCGCGAGATCGAACGCCTGCAGAAGAAGCGAGAAGATGAGGTGTCACAGCTGTGTGAATCATCCAAGCAGGAGCTTCAGCTCCGACGCGATGCCGAGCTTAAGCGCATGAAAAAGGAGGCGTCCCGCAAGGCCACAAGCCTCGTTGACCTCCTCAACTTCAGCGTGGCGGACCCAGGCCTAGTGGATGCAACGGCGAAGCCCAAAGTAGAACCGAAAGGTGCTAAGGCTGCCAATGCCGTGCCAGCTGGTGCGGCGAAAGATGAGGAGGTGGACGAGGGTTTCCACGCCGAGGAGGAGTGCATCCCACTTCCTGACTTTCCTCCCCCGGCAGAGACAGACACACCCATGGATCAGGCCATCTTTACTCACCTCCCACCACCTCCACCTGCGTTCGCTGAAGGCATGGTACCTCCAGAACCTCCAACGGCACCTCCGCTTTCTGCCGCCGCCACTTCAGTCCCACCTCCTCCACCACCTTTACCGCCAACAGGCGATGACGCCGCCACCGCCCCAGAGAGGAAAGTGAGCATGGTGGACAGTCTGGTGGACGGCGAGGAGCCCATCTATAGCATGCCCGCCGACACAGAGTCCGACTATGACCAGGAGGAGGAGGAAGGCTCGGTCACGGCCGGGGATGACAGCTCCGTGTCGGGGAGCAACCGTGGCAGCGCCGCCGTCACGGACGAGGAGCACCCACGCAAGTCCACCTGCACCAACGCCAGCATGGAGTCCTACAGAGGCAGCTCTGACTCTGTGAGGACACACACTTACACGCATGTGTACACGCGTGCACGCAGACATGTATGCGCAGCCACACACTCACGCACACACACACGCATTACACACCGTATATCTCAACCCTCGCTCTCGTACCGTTTGTGATTATTCTGTACTTCTTCAGTATGCAGGCAGCGATGACGAGCACGACGGTATGATGGACACGGACGAGGAAGTGACAAACGGACGCGTGACCGTGTTTAACGGAAACGGGCCGCCATATTTCCACGGCTACCTATACATGAAGGGTGAGTCCATTTATGAGTCAACACTTCAACCTTTCTGACTCCACCCCCTTTGCTATTCAACAACAGCTGGTCTGATGATCCCCTGGCGGCGGCGCTGGTGCGTTCTAAAAGACGAGACCTTCATGTGGTTCCGCTCCAAACAAGAGTCCCTCAAGTCGGGCTGGCTCTACAAGAAAGGAGGAGGCCTGTCCACCCTCTCACGCAGGTTGTTGTACTTTTTCCCACTTTGATGGGATTGCGTATTTATACGTCTTTGACATTTTTTTGCATGACAGGCAAAAATAGTTGATGATGCAACCACTGTACCACAGTTATAAGCCACGTGCACACACATTGAAATATTTGTAAAAAAAAAATTTAAAAATAATGTTGCCCCTCCACCACCTGGAGGGGTTGTATGCCTTGAAAATCCTGTGGTACAGAATAAGGAAGACAATCCACGATGACTTGACGTATATTCACTCTCAGGATTTATTCTTCTAAAAAATAACAACACTTCAGATATCATAAGATGATTACATCAACAATTACCAATTTGTTTCCAGATACGTTTCACATTTTTCAATTAGCCTGTTTCATGCTATTGACTGTACATTAAAGCTGGCTAGCATTAGCCATTTCGCTTATGTTCAAATGCTCTACAACACATTTTGTAACAAACATTTAGCAGTCAGTTGTTTACTCTAGCAACTTTCTAAACTCTTTACAGCCGTTAAAATATAAATATCTCTACTTTGTACTAACCTGTGGTACAGAATGAGGAAGACAATCCACGATGACTTGACGTATATTCACCCTCAGGATTTCTTCTTCTTCTAAAAAATAACAACACTTCAGATATCATAAGATGATTACATCAACAATTACCAATTTGTTTCCAGATACGTTTCACATTTTTCAATTAGCCTGCTTCATGCTATTGACTGTACATTAAAGCTGGCTAGCATTAGCCATTTCGCTTATGTTCAAATGCTCTACAACACATTTTGTAACAAACATTTAGCAGTCAGTTGTTTACTCTAGCAACTTTCTAAACTCTTTACAGCCGTTAAAATATAAATTATCTCTACTTTGTACTAACCTGTGGTACAGAATAAGGAAGACAATCCACGATGACTTGACGTATATTCACCCTCAGGATTTATTCTTCCTCTGTCGTTTTGTCACCTAATCTATACCACCATCGGTGCTAGCACCCCCTAGTGGACTTTGCGGTATTACACCCAAACGCCAACAATATTTGGTTATTTTAAAAACAAACAAAAAATAGTAGGGTGTCTTTTTTTCTTTTACAACTGAATTTTATATGTATGACATGAACTATTACTACTCTTAAATGCTCTAACCATATTTATGCATTTTAAACCATGTTACCTTATCTTTTATGTACCTTACAATAACAACTGAACTGCTCTCATCAGAAATTGGAAGATGCGCTGGTTTGTACTGAGGGACAGCAAGCTAATGTACTACGACAACGACAGCGAGGAGAAGCTGAAGGGAACCATCGACATCCGAGCCGCAAAGTAAGACCCAATACCTCAAAAATGACCCAAAATACCCGAAATTTGCTTCTTCGACAATATGTCGCATCCTCTCAGAGAGATTGTCGACAACCACGAGAAGGAGAATGCTCTGAACATCGTGACGGACGAGAGGACCTACCAGGTGTTTGCAGAGTCACCAGAGGACGCCAGGTGGGGTGGAGACTGCTTCTTCTTAGACTGTGTACGCTACAAAACTGCTACATGCTAACTCTGGGAACCGCTCTCATTGTGCAGTGGGTGGTTTAACGTGCTCAGTAAAGTGCGGGTGTGCACACCGGAGCAGCTGCTGGAGATGTCCCATGAACAAGCCAATCCCAAGAACGCAGTGGTCAGTCCATCAAAACATGAATTAACTAATTAACAACTAATTAATTAGTCACGAGAGAGCAGCATATACTGATTGGTCAAGACCAGGGGTGCTCACACTTTTTCAGCATGCGAGCTACTTTTAAAATGACCGAGTCAAAATGATCTACCCACTACAAAAATGCAAAACATCTATTTATTTTCAAATGTATTGAGGATTATTTGTACGTACAATGTATGTTGATGTACCTTACATAACCAAATGAGCCAATATTGCAAAACACACATAATTAACTATTAACATTTTTTGTAATTACCTGAGTTTACTTTGATGACTTGCACTGAATTGAACCAGCCAGGGATGCATAGTCCGGACAGTAGCTGCTGATAGCCAGCCTCAAGCACACTTCCAAATGTTTATCAGTCATGGATAATATCCGTATCATAATATCCGTATAATATTCCATATCCGTATGGAAGTGATATGTTTTTTGCCTTTTTACTTGGTCCAGCTCCTTCACTCATTTTAGTGACCATAAACTTTAGCGAGGGCTTAAAATCTGACGCAATTCGCCGACTAGCTTAGCACTTTGCATCGTTGTTTACGCATGAGCGGTGACCTAAAGGTCAAAATTCAGTTGTCATCTGACTGGTTGTCCTGTATGTCAATCAAGTAACGGGGATGGATGATAGGCTGACATCGTAAGTTCTGCTGCACTTAGAGACGTTGTTTGATTTGATTGGTCGCCCGAAGGGCAACATTCAGTTGTCATCTGAATGGCTGCCCTGTATATCAATCAAGTGACGGCATTGATGCTGGGATGATATTTTTTTAATGTCACGCCGCGATCGACCAGCGATCGACCAGTACCACCTCCGCGATCGACCGGTAGCTCGCGATCGACTTAATGAGCACCCCTGGTCAAGACATTAGGCACACATTTGCAGCTACTTTTGATTACAGATATATGACAAATATTTATGTTGTGCATTCTGGTGATTTATTTGTATTGTAATTGGTTTTCCTAAGGGGACGCTTGACGTGGGCCTGATTGACTCCGTCTGCGCATCTGACAATCCTGATCGGTGAGTCAGATTTTAGAATACTACTACTACCACTGGTTCCCTGATGCTGGTTTACTTCGTCCAAATTGAAAACAATAACGGAAAATGAATGAATTTGTTTGTTTTGCCTTTATAGAGGCTCTTAGTTGTAAAAGTTTTAGTTGTAAGTCATTTGTATGGGAATACTAAGTCAAGAAAAATGAAATAAAAATAAAATCAAGCAAAACTACTCAATGTGTGGCCAAATAGGGAGTGACACTAAATTAATCATCCTGCTCATATTGCCTTGAGTAGGCTGACCCTTTCCATGTAGTATGTCAGTTCAATTTCCGGTTCTATGGTTATAATCACTCACTTCCTTTTTGCTAAGGCATTGCAAAAAATAAAAAATACGGAAAGAAAAAAAGAACATGCTTGACATTTTTAGCCATATTTTTCCATGTTCAAGTCAAACATTGAAAAATGTGGTTAGCACGCAGGCTACACAGCTAGGAGACCCGAGTTTGATTCCAGCCAGCTCTGTGTGGAATTTGCATGTTCTCCCCGTGCGTGCGTGGGTTTTCTCCGGGTACTCCGGTTTCCTCCCACATTCCAAAAACATGCTAGGTTAATTGGCCACTCCAAATTGTCCATAGGTATGAATGTGAGTGTGAATGGTTGTTTGTCTATATGTGCCCTGTGATTAGCTGGGAACGGTCCACGGTGTACCCCGCCTCTTGCCCAATGACAGCTGGGATAGGCTTCAGCACCCTTGTGAGGATAAGCGATAGAACATGAGTGAATGTTGTGGCATCGTTGTTTCGCCGTTGTGGCTAAATACTGTACATATGGCTACATTTGTGTCAAAGTGAAAGTTGTGTTTGAAATGTATCTTTTCACATCTTTTGCCCTTTTTCTCTTTTTTTTGTTGAGAAGTGATATTTTGCTGAAATGTACCTATGTACTACTGCTGATGACTAAAGAATGGAAAAAGTTGGAAACACATTAATATTTCTGATGAAAGATGAGAGTCTAATGTTAATTTTGGTATATACCATCTTTATATAGCCCTAGAACGCAATATGCTGTGTGCCATGAGAAATCAGTCAAAATCATCAAAAATGGCTGGTACCGAGAGGCTGGGAAATGGCTGGGATTGAATGAGTTAAAGGTATAATAAATCAAATACATGAAAGTGGATTTTTGTGCTCTGTTCAGGCCCAACTCCTTTGTGATCATCACGGCCAACCGTGTGATCCACTGCAACAGCGACACGCCCGAGGAGATGCACCACTGGATCAGTCTGCTGCAGAAACCCAAAGGAGATGCCCGGATTGATGGCCAGGAGTTCCTCGTTCGAGGTAACGCATCCCTTTAATTGCTTTTAAACTGTGCCGGTATTTTTGGATATGCATCTCTTCCTTATCTCCTCAATGTCGTCGATTTTCAAGGTTGGCTCCAAAAGGAGGTGAAGACCAACGCCAAGAGCACCTCCCTGAAGCTGAAGAAGCGCTGGTTCGTCCTCACTCAGAGCTCCCTGGATTATTACAAGAGCGCTGAGCGCAACTCGTCCAAAATGGGAACGCTGGTCCTGAACTCGCTATGCTCCATTATCCAGCCTGACGAGAGAGTGCACAGGGAGACAGGTGAGGACCAGGAGGGACAAGAACACTCTCGGCACATAGATGATCTCTGACTACTGATCATATAGAGTAGATCTTGTCATTATTTATTAGGATATATATTTGAATGAAGATATGCATGAATTGTTTCTGTGTTTTGCAGGATACTGGAACATCATAGTCTACGGAAGGAAACATTCCTACCGCCTCTACACCAAAATGCTGAATGAGGCCATGAGATGGACGGCCGCCATACAAGGCGTCATCGACAGCAAGACCCCCATTGAGACCCCGACTCTACAGCTCATCAGAGACATCAAGGTAGAAGCCCTCATATACACATACATTAAGAATAAAATCTGAATTGTTATAATGTGTGATCTGACAGGAGAACAGCGTCAATCCAGAAATAGTGGAGCAGATGTACAGGAGGAACCCCATCCTCAGATACACGCAGCATCCTCTGCATTCGCCACTGCTGCCACTACCGTACGGCGAGGTCACCAGCCGTAAGTCGCAACCCCCCCAAACCAACTTCAGTGTCTCCCAGCTATTATTTGATGGGTACAATATTATTTTTTGCTTATAATCCCTGCACAGTGCAAAGGCAGCAAGGCTACGCCAGCCTGCAGGACGAAGCAGTGAGGGTCTTCAACTCGCTGCAGGAAATGGAGACACTGGCCGACACGGTGCCCATCATCCAGGGCATCCTGCAAACCTGCCAGGATCTGCGCCCTCTCAGGGATGAGGTTGGTGCTTTGGAAAACAAAACTAAGCAGTATGGCGGGCGGGACCTAACGATGGATAGACACCTTTTAGTGAAGGGGTGTCCAAACTTTTTTCCACAGAGGGCCACATAAAAGGATGCAAGGGCCACGTTGAGATTTTTTTAAAGATTCTAAGAAGTTTTATATATTTTTTTAAAAACTGCACCTCAGCTTTGTGATACAGTGAAACGCTTACAATTAGTATGAACTTCGCTCTTTGCTCTTTTTTGGAATTTCCAAATATTTCAACTTTTTTCATATATCATTCCCATATTTTGACTTTATGTCCGTATTATAATTTTTCTCCTTATTTTGTAAAAAAAAATTACATTATTTTGCTTTTTTCTCATAATATTATTATAATAATATTTATTTAATTTTTCAAATTTATGCTACTAAATTATGACGTTATTTTTTTCATAATACTTAAACTGTATTATGGAAAGCAGGAAGTGAACAAATGTAACAGTTACTGACTGTAAAAGTACCAGATGGAGGGGTAGGATTTAATAAGCTTTGCTTCTTCCTACTCCTTTTGGACATGTGGAACTGTGAACTGATTATGGGATGCACTCAATTGTAATCTGATGCATGTTCAAATGAAACAAAACCATTACCATTACCATTACCATTACCATTACCATTACCATTTGCTTTCTGATTAAATGATATTTTTAGAATGTGCCACGGAACAATAAAAAAAAACAGCTGCGGGCCACTTGGACATCCCTGCTTTAGTGCAACAGGATCCATTTTGTCCTCTTGAATAAAACTGCCCCCCCCATGCTGAGAAATAAATTCAGTAGTCGTCTCTGTTGTTGTTTGTTGCTCCCTGCTGTGTCTTCATGTTGGTGTCATATTTTGTGTTTAAGGTTTATTGCCAGGTGATCAAGCAGACCAATCATGTGCCTCAGCCCAACAGCCCAGCCAATCGGGCACACTGGCATCTCCTCACCTGCATGAGCTGCACCTTCCTCCCCAGTCGCGCCATCCTCAGATATCTGCGCTTCCATCTCAAGAGGTGGGTCGTCCAAGCCCTCCCACCAAAAGTAAATATATTTAACATGTGTTTGCGTGTCCCTCGTCAGGGTGCGTGAGCGTTACCTCGCCACTGAGATCGAGCGCTACGCCACTTTCATCGGCGAATCCCTGAAGAAGACCAAGACTCGGGAGTTTGTGCCCTCACAGGAGGAGATTGCAGCCCTGCTGGTGAGACAGGAGATGAGCACCACTGTTTACTGTCACGGGGGAGGGTCCTGCAAGATCTCCATCAACTCCCACACTACAGCAGGAGAGGTGCGTACAGACAAGTAGGAACATTCAGCTTCACAACATACTAATTGGTTTTTAAATGTATCTGCTCAAGGTTGTAGATAAGTTGATCCGAGGTTTGGCCATGGAGGACAGCAAGAACCTTTTTTCGCTTTTTGAGCACAATGCTGTCACGGATCGCGCGCTGGAGAGCAGAGTCATCGTGGCAGATGTTTTGGCCAAGTTTGAAAGGTATCTCGTTAAACATAGAAAAATGACATTGTTTTTATTTATACACATTTAAGCGTCTATTTGTACGTTCACGAATTACACTTGCCAATACTAGTAGTATCCAAAACCAACCAATTACCCAACCAACTACTACCCTGCCACCCGCCAACCAACTAATCCACCCAAGCAAGCAAACAAAAACAACGCCAACTGACTAATCCACCCAACAGTGAAGCAACAAACATTCATTTTCTACCGCTTTTTCCCTACGAGGGTCGCGGTGGATGCTGGAGCCTATCCCAGCTGTCTTTGGGTGAAAGGCGGGGTACACCCTGGACTGGTCACCAGCCAATCACAGGGCACATATAGACAAACAACCATTCACACTCACATTCATACCTATGGACAATTTGGAGTGGCCAATTAACCTAGCATGTTTTTGGAATGTGGGAGGAAACCCGGAGTCCCCGGAGAAAACCCACGCATGCACGGGGAGAACATGCAAACTCCACAGAGAGATGGGTCGAGGGTGGAATTGAACCCTGGTCTCCTAGCTGTGAGGTCTGCGCGCTAACCACACGACCAGTGTGCCGCCCAAGCAACAAACAAAGAAACCAAAAACCAGTCACCCATCCAGCCACCCACCATCCATATAACCCAGGGGTGCTCACACTTTTTCAGCATGCGAGCTACTTTTAAAATGACCGAGTCAAAATGATCTACCCACTACAAAAATGCAAAACATCTATTTATTGTCAAATGTATTGAGGATTATTTGTACGTACAATGTATGTTGATGTACCTTACATAACCAAATGAGCCAATATTGCAAAACACACATAATTAACTATTAACATTTTTTGTAATTACCTGAGTTTACTTTGATGACTTGCACTGAATTGAACCAGCCAGGGATGCATAGTCCGGACAGTAGCTGCTGATAGCCAGCCTCAAGCACACTTCCAAATGTTTATCAGTCATGGATAATATCCGTATCATAATATCCGTATAATATTCCATATCCGTATGGAAGTGATATGTTTTTTGCCTTTTTACTTGGTCCAGTTTTTGCCTTTTTACTTGGTCCAGCTCCTTCACTCATTTTAGTGACCATAAACTTTAGCGAGGGCTTAAAATCTCGCAATTCGCCGACTAGCTTAGCACTTTGCATCGCTGGTTACGCATGAGCGGTGACCTAAAGGTCAAAATTCAGTTGTCATCTGATTGGTTGTCCTGTATGTCAATCAAGTAACGGGGATGGATGATAGGCTGACATCGTAAGTTCTGCTGCACTTAGAGACGTTGTTTGATTTGATTGGTCACCCGAAGGGCAACATTCAGTTGTCATCTGAATGGCTGCCCTGTATATCAATCAAGTGACGGCATTGATGCTAGGATGATATTTTTTTAATGTCACGCCGCGATCGACCAGCGATCGACCAGTACCACCTCCGCGATCGACCGGTAGCTCGCGATCGACTTAATGAGCACCCCTGATATAACCCAACCAATCAAATCATTTACCCACCTGAACCAACTGATTAAACCCAACCCCCCCACAGACTAACCAACCCAGACAACCGCCTACCGAGCTGCCCACCAACTAACCAAATCAATCATCCAACCCAAGCCACCCACACGCCAACCAACTAACCAAACCCAGCCATTACAACACCATCCAGCTGTCTGCTACCCAACCAACTTACCTCAAGCCAATCAACTCAACCCACCCACCCAACCAAAGCTATAAAGCAATACATTCCAAAGAGTGTATTATTATAGACTGCTGCAGTCTATGGCTTGCATTACTGAGCAAGCCCATATTGTTATTCCTGTTTACTTTTATTTTTTTTGCTAATTCTTAGCATGTTAGCATTTTAGCTAATTTACTCATTTATGAAGCCGAATACACCCATGGTATGATGCAGGGAAGTTATAGGACAACCTTGGCAGTTTCTAAACATGAGGGCCTCTTGCTAGATGCTGGCATGGTAGCCGTTAGCATGTTAGCATTTAAGCTAATTTACTCATGTCTACAGGCAAATACACACATGGCATGATGTAGGGATGTTACCATGTTACCTTGGCACTTTCTTAAGTTGAGGTTCTCTTGCTAGGTGCTAGCATTACGACTGTTAGCATGCTAGCATTTTAGCTAATTACTCATGTCTAAAGGCAAATACAAAATAATTCCTGCAATATGCAATGCATAATGCTCGGCGGCGCGGCACGGCACGGCAGACACCAGGCCCGAGGTTCATACCACAGGTGGCAAGTCCATCAAAATTTCCACGGGAATTTTCTAGTTTTATAATATTTGATCTATTTTGGTCAAAATGTACTGTTCTTTGTTTTTTCAGGCTTGCCGGTAGTGAGGAAGAGGAGGAAGAGGGAGAATGGAAGCTTTACTTTAAGCTCTACTGTTTCCTGGATGTGGAGAGCATGCACAAAGAAGGAGTGGAGTTTGCCTTCATGTTTGAGCAGGTGAGCACCTACCCAAAGTTGGAAGGGGGTCCGGCCCGACTACAGTTTAATTGGTTGTCGCCACACAGGCCCACGAGTCTCTCATCAGCGGACACTTCCCGGCATCTGAGGAGACTCTACAGCACCTGGCTGCGTTACGTCTCCAGTACCTCCACGGTGACGGGGCGGGTCGGGCTGGCTGGAGCCTGGGGAGCGTCTATCCCATTGGACGTCTTCGCAGTCGCATCATACACTCCACCAAACCCGGCGTGGGGTCAGCTGGTGGAGCTGGAGGAGCAGGAGCGGCAGATGGAAAAGCGATGGCGGGGGGGCCGAGCGCTGTCCTCGGCCCTGGGGTAGAGAAAAGGAAGACGCCCAGCTTCCTGGATGGCACCCTGAGAAGGAGCTTCAAGACGGGGTCGCTGAAGAAGCAGAAGGTCAGTAGGAGAGAAGAACAAGCATGACGCGTGACCACTAACGGTGATCTGAGGTGGATATGTTGTTGCTGCAGGTGGAGGAGGAGCAGATGCTGGAGATGTGGGTGAAGGAGGAAACGTCGGCCACTCGCACCAGCGTCCTGGAGAAGTGGACGCGCTTGCAGGGCATGGCACAGCACCAGGCCATGCTCAAGTACATGAGCATCATCAAGGAGTGGCCCGGTTATGGATCCACCCTCTTTGATGTGGAGGTGACAGAAGATAAATGGAATTTATTTGTTTTGTTTTTTTACCACCTGCTCAAGCCTCCTTTTTCTTCTTCTGCAGTGTAAAGAAGGCGGCTTCCCTCATGACTTGTGGCTTGGCGTGAGCGCTGACAACTTGTCCGTTTACAAGCGAGGTGAACCCAAACCTCTGGAGACCTTCCAGTACGAACACATCACCTTCTTTGGAGCGTCGCAGCTCTGCACCTACAAGATCATTGTGGACGAAAGGGAGATGTTCTTTGAGACTCCTCTGGTAAATGAAGTTAATTTTAGTCCAATTTAGTTTCAACTTCAATGGAAGCAACAGCGAATGATTCTAAATATTTCCTAGGTTGGCGAGATCACCAAGATCATGAGGGCGTACATTAACATGATGGTGAAGAAACGCTGCAGCATCATGTCAGTCACCAGCGTTGCCAGCTCGTGGGTCAGGTGATTGCCGCCGGCCAATGAGACCTCGGTTTCTCCACAGCGGCAGTCGACGCCACCACAGCCACATCGCTTTTGTTTGGTTGGATTTGACACAGGCGGACGCACCAAGTTAATGGTGAGAGTAGATTTCCGAGCGTGAAAAGTGGACACTAAAGCTGAAGGGATCAGTGGGATTGGGATGAATCCATTTTCAAATGGATTGTTTTCATTCAAGCGTGACACATTCAGTAAAACTGATTTTGGTCCTTGGTCTTTTCACATACAGTCCACGACTCCAGTTGTAGTCCTTGCATGTAGATGTTCAAACACACTCCCAACTTATCTGATTCCCTTCTTTTTGGGCCACAAGCACAAAGCATTGATTGTCCGACCAGTCCCACTTTGACCCAGGATCCAGGTTAGTACCTTTTTCCTAGGACCTGTGAGCATTCTCTCCCAGGACTCCCTCAAAAACCTGGCAGGGACCTTGGTAGGGACCTGGGTTAGACTTCCCATCCAGGTCCCCTTCGGGAGTGCAGAAGCAACCTACATGGACCCAGTGGGCTTACGTCCCTAGGACCTGCTGCAATTGCCTCCCTCCTAACGGGACTCCCGCCCCCAGACCTCCCTCTCAGGAACTTCCCCCAGGATCCCTCAGGACTCTGTTGGGGGACCCACCAGGGGTAGCCTCTCTTCCAGGAACTTCTCCGCTATGAGCCAGGCTAGAGCTACTTCATGGAACCTGTCAAGCGAGGCCTGTCTTCCAGGATCCCTTAGTTAGTACATGACTGGGTGTGACCATCCCGGGGCCGCCTCCTTCCCAAGACAGAAATTCTGCTTTTGGCTCTTGGAGTTTCTCTCTCTCTCTCTCTCTCTCTCTCTCTCTCTCTCTCTCTCTCTCCCTCTCTCCATTCGTCCTCACTCCTGTCACTCATTTCATTTGACACTATTATGTTATCTTACATTCTTGCTTGCTTCTGCTCTCTGTGTCTATGTGTGACGTCACTTCTCTTGCGTCTATTGTGGAGGGGTGGTGACTCACTCTATTCACCAGCGCCACTGTGTGGCCGCAGAAAGAAACTACAGCCAAAAAGCAAGCCGCTTTGGCGGTGGCAAGGATTTCCCCAGTCAAGTTGTGTGTGTGTGTGTGTGTGTGTGTGTGTGTGTGTGTGTGATTTGGCTGTATAGTCACACACACATTAAAATGTATCGTTTTTGTACCGTCTAATAATAATAAGAGTTAATATTTAATTGAATTTTCGGGTGTTCCCAGCACTGTACAGCCTCTATGTAGTGTAAGATACAAGCAATTAAAGGGCGTTAATAGGGATGCTGCACATATTTACTGGCAGTGCCATTCATTCACTGTGACTCACGGTGTTTTTCATGGATTCATCATCTTTTTTTTTTAATGCTATTAATACTGTTGTCTCTTCATGCTGACTGTTTTGTTTTCTTAAAGTGCACCGATAACTATGATCAATGCTGTACCAACACCCCCCACCTTCAAGTGCTGTGTGTGGAATGCTGCTGTATGTATGTATGTATGTATGTATGTATGTATGTATTTCATAGTGTAATCCGATCTACATTATTTATGTTGGAAAGGAGTCGAGAAGAAAAGTAATAGTGAGTGTATTCCTGGGGATATGAGATGTATTTATAAGCTTTGCAAGTGTTGTGATGGTGTGTTTAAAAGAGAAGAGCATGGGACTTGTGAGGGAGGGATGGTTACATATTTATTAACGTACTGTATTGCCGAGTGTGTTGGTTGAGGAAAGTGTATAAAATATTGATATGGTGCTGATATGAAACTGTGAAGAACTCACATATAATGGTTTTGCATAACAGGAGTGCTTTTTGGGCTTGAAAAAAATGCTTCGCACTGCAGGTAGAGGGCAGCATCATCAATATATAGCAGGGGTCGGGAACCTTTTTGGCTAAGAGAGCCATGAAGGCCAGATATTTTAAAATGTGTATCTGTGAGAGCCATATACATTTTTTTAAACATTGAATGCAATAAAATGTGTGCATTTTTATGTAAGACCAACAGTTTTAGATATAATGGGCTCTAATTACGTAGACCAGGCACACTACCCCACGCCAATGGGGTGTGGCCAGCACACTTTCGTGAGCAGCGCAGTGTCTAATAATAAATCTAATACTTGTTGCCATTAATACAACTTCTGCTGCTGCATAGTTTTGAACCGTATTCAGTACACGTATTTCATTCTTTTGGCCATCTTCGTCAAAAGGCTTGGTTCTGCAGCTTTAGCTAGGTGACTATTTGACTAAAGGAGGAAAGTTTACATTTACATGTTTTTTTGACATCTCAATGACCGAGGTAGACTACCGCATTATCCAGTAATAATCGAGTTTTGGTGTTTGACCTGGAAAATATCATCAAGAAAGATGGATATGGTCGGCCGTATTGCAGTAGAAAATAGATGGACGAATTAAAATGCATAAGAAAGTTTTGATTTTGAATATTATTTTTAACAGTGATTTCTGTGATGTTTACTTTAAAATGTTAGCAAAAATACATTTTTATTGTGGTAAGAAATGCTTGAGAGCCAGATACAGTCATCAAAAGAGCCCTACCTGGCTCCCGAGCCATAGGTTCCCTACCTCTGATATATAGTGATCCTGCATATCAAATGCACTTGTTGTCAAATAACATAAACTAAAGTGTCAAAAGTGTAAATTCCAAGCGGAAGCTCCTCTGCCATTTGGCGACTGCTCTTGTAACCTGCCCAACTAATGCAGCACAACTAATGAGGTTTACAATATTACTTAGGCATGCTGAAGTTTATAGATTTTTACATTTGAGTGGATTTAGAATGAGAACTGAGTTGTTGTCACACTGATGTCTGCTGTTTATCTGCAGTGTTGAGAGAATACTGACTTAACCTTCAAATGACAGTCAATATAGAAAGTTTAAAATAGCTATTAAAATATTTAATTAGTTAAAATAGCTTTTTTTTTCCATGTTAGATGTAATCACTTAAAACCTGGGAAGGGGTCAAATATATTCCCAATTGAATTGGTCAATGCTAAGCGTAAACTCTCATCTTTAATTAACACAATTGTAATAATTAATGTAAAATACATCAATAAATTCATAATAGTTTAAATGCTATAAAGCAGGGGTGGGCACGCTTGAGTCGCTAAAGTAGTCAGAAGCCATCCAAACAACACAACACAAACAAATATCTACACGCAACACCCATGCCAAATAAACACCCGTGCTGTATATTACTGCCACAAGGCATGCTGGGTGGCTTGTTGTACTTTTTCTCGCAACATTTTGCCGTGTGTGTTGAATTTTTGCAAAATATGTTGAGGAGGTCGTCAGAGAAGTAAACAAGACGTTAACATACTTTTGATATCCAGTGTTTTATTGTTCATAGTTCATATAGTGGTTGCAGCTGGACTACCCAGCATGCCTTGCGGGCATTTGGAATTTACATTTTTAAGTTACGTGCTATGTTTTTGTGCTTAGTTGATGATTTATTTATGTATTTATTTTTATTCATGTTAACTTGCTATGGATGTGTTGTGTTTCCGTTTCGTTGCACCGTGAGCAAGTATGACATTCTGCTTAAAGCCACTTTATATAGACCGCACCGCCACCAAATTTTTTTTATCACAATGTGGCCCGCGAGTCCAAAAGTTTGCCCACCCTTGTTAAAAATAAATGAAAAAAAAAAAAAAAGACAAGTAAAATTTAAATAAGGGTTGTAATTTATAAATTTATTTAACTTCTAGGTCCAGCTATATTTTGCCCCCCCCCCCCCTCAAAAAAAAATCAAGCATCTGGGAATATGTGTAAGGTGCAATGAAACCGGGGTTAAACTTTTAAAATACAATTCAAAATGTATTTTTGTGGTGTTCACTATCTAATCGCTATCGTTGGTGGTTATCAAAAATGGCCTCACATGACCCCTTCAGTGTGTTTGGTGATAGCGCCGGCCCTGGATGCATTGCACAATGGCACCCTGCTGATAAAGTCACTACAAAAGTTTAGCTTTCGTCACTGTTTGTGCCACAATAAAAGAGTGCAAAAGTGATGAAGCCATAAATAAGAAGGAACCTGGAGCCGCCTCCTCATCTATGTGTTCTATTTCTACACATCTGTCTGTCGCTGATGTTTTAACCAACAGGAAATAAGTTTTAGTGATCAGAGTGATGCCCAATAAAGTGAAAGTATGGGATCACAGGGCGACACCAGAAGGGTCCTGCCATCAGCCGCAGGCGGCCATTGTGGGGGCTCCTTCTTATTATTAATGTCACTTTTAGGATTATTATCTCATGGTAATGCTGACTGTCTTCATTAAATCATGGTAAACATTGTGCTTCTTAAGAGAAAAAAAATAAGAGAAAGAGAGAGATATGTGTGTGGTCATTTTTTTGAACCTGATTTCAATAATATGCTTTAATAAATTATGGACATTGTCCTCTGATGTTTGGGAATTTATTCAAATTGATACTGTGTGTGTGTGTGTGTGTGTGTGTGTGTATTTACACTTTTAACATTTTCATAGCCAAATATCAGACGAGATACAATATATTACTCAATTAAACTATATAATCAATATAGCTGACAGTTCAAGCTTTGTTATTTTTTGCTAAAAGACAAAAAACCTCTTCCTGCTTGAACATATTGAGTAAATTGACTTGTGGGACAGCGCCCTCTGCTGGGTTTGAGGCCGCAGCTCTCTTTTTGCCCTGCAGATAGCGCCAGATAATTTCCATATGAAAAGAAAATTAAGCATCAAAAGTCAAAGCACAATTAATAAAATGGTATCACTATTGAGAGGGATGGTGTGTTTTTTTTATTTTCAGTTAATCCTGAGTTATTAAAAAACTGCTAAATACCTATACTGGCCATCAGACTGCTGAATGCCAAATAAGCCCCTCTATCTTACTTACATTATTATTATTTATTTTAATTATTTAAATTATTTGGGCAATTTACTGTTCACGCTGCACTTTACATTATGTTGTTCATATTTGGTGTCTATTTATTCTCCACATTATTATTATTGTTATTATTTATTATTACTTATCTTCTTTTGTGTCTGTTATATGGGAGCCAGGCAACGACATTTCGTTGGCAATTTCACTACTGTGTTTTTGTGCAATGACAATAAAGGAAGTCTATCTATCTATCTATCTATCTATATATCTATCTATCTATCTATACTGAAGTGGAGATTTGTACTTAAATTTTCACAATATATCATACAAATACAAAATTCTGTATAATAAAATTAAGATTAATAAGAAAATATTCATATGTATATTTTTTATAAATAACAAAAAATGATAAACATTCCCTCATACTTCAAATCGCATGCGTCATAAAAAATGTAAAATGATTTCGTCACAGGAAAGTACACTCCGCCTTGTGTGTGTGTGTGTGTTTCGTCTCAAGCAAGTTCGAACCCTGTCGCCGAGGCCACGGTCCCTCTTCCTCCACACCCTCGAAACTATTTAACATACTAAGATACAAGGAAGGAATATCTTACAATTTTAGCCGACCATGATGGGTTTAAGGAGTTTGGGAACTGTTGTCCTCCTCTTTACGTTCGCTTTGGGGACAATCTTAGCACAAACTTCCGCACCTGGCCAAGGTAAGAGTACTAATAAGCATAACTCTTCTTCATGGGTTTGCTATCGAATTAGCTTGCTAGCTTTTTTATATGGAAATCGCCATTACAACCAAATTGATATTGTGCTTGATAGTGAGCGTAGAAGAAGAACTATATGTTCCAAACAGTTTTGCTAGTTAGCTGAATAACGTAGTTTCATTTTTATTGAACAACCTCAATTTTCACTTCCCTTTACTTCACTTCCCCTTATATATATGTTAGCCTATATATATTATTCCCCTTAAATATATTAGCTGTATTAATTTTGAAGGTACTCTCCTCGTTAAATAGCAATAATAATCAATCCCCAAGCCTGTGTCCACGGAGAAGAAGCTCCCAGTGGGCTGGAGAGCAGGACCAAACACCCCTGAGTCCTCATTAGACGTCACATAACAACGTCTGCTTACACATCACTACTACTTGTTTTTAATTTATTCAAAACACTTTCTTCTTCTTTTGACAACAGTCTGCGAGTCCAAGAATGGTACCAGCTGCGAGGAATGTCTTCAGAATGTGACAGTAAGTCCACGAGAAAACAGTTTTTGTTTGTGGAAACGACCCAAATGCTCCACCTGAACACCTGTCGGACTGGTTTGAGCGCTAACTGATCTCATTCCTTCCCACCCTCCTCCTCCTCCTCCTCTTCTTCCTACTCCTCCACTGTTAACCATTTGTGTTGCTTAAAGTGGCTCAACATGAATGATTTATATTCTGTGTTTTTGTCCGCTCTGCAGTGCTTGTGGTGTATCAAAACCAGAAAGTGTGTGACGTATCCTGTGAGGACCATCCTACCGCCACATGCTCTCTGTCCGCTCAATGATGCCCGCTGGGGGCTCTGTTGGTGTAAGACAACACACAAACATGTTATACTGTATACGCTTTGGATAAAAAATTTGGCACATTTGCACAAAGATGATAAGACTCAGTTTTTATTCGGTAAAGTGCAAAGTCTCGAGGTGGTTCGTTATGGTAATGGTAATGCTTTAATTTCATTTGAACATGCATCAGATTACAATTGAGTGCATCACATAATCAGTTCACAGTTCCACATGTCCAAAAGGAGTAGGAAGAAGCAAAGCTTATTAAATCCTACCCCTCCATCTGGTACTTTTACAATCAGTAACTGTTACATTTGTTCACTTCCTGCTTTCCATAATACAGTTTAAGTTTTTTTTATTTTCAATAATGTACCTCGTACCGAAGTACATGGTAATATGAGCATCCAATGCCATAATGTGTACCATAGTGCGTGTCAATATAGTGATATATATAGCACATCATGACTGGTTCAAGACTCTTCATCCTTGTATTTAGCAAACATCAACTGCTTGTATTGTTTCTTGAATTGGCTCATCGTTGTGCATTGTTTGAGGTCCTTACTCAATCCATTCCATAGTTTGATTCCACATACTGAAATGCTATGGCTAGCATAACGTAGTCCTAGCATAGAAGTGTTTCAAATGTACTTCTTCCCTGAGATCATATTTATCCTCTCTTGTAGAGAAGTATTGGATGACATTTTTAGCTAATTGGTTGTTTTTAGCCTTAATTATACCAAACACAACATAATGCATTTCCACATGTGCCAAACAAGAACCCCTTAAATTCTGGCACCAACTTATATACAAATGTTTACATCTTTTCTTTAGTTGTTTTAGTCCGCCCCGGCACGGTGATCTAGTGGTTAGCGTGCAGACCTCACAGCTAGGAGACCAGGGTTCAATTCCACCCTCGGCCATCTCTGTGTAGAGTTTGCATGTTCTCCCCGTGCATGCGTGGGTTTTCTCCAGGTACTCCGGTTTCCTCCCACATTCCAAAAACATGCTAGGTTAATTGGCCACTCCAAATTGTCCATAGGTATGAATGTGAGTGTGAATGGTTGTTTGTCTATATGTGCCCAGTGATTGGCTGGCAACCAGTCCAGGGTGTACCCCGCCTCTTGCCCGAAGACAGCTGGGATAGGCTCCAGCACCCACGCGACCCTTGTGAGGAAAAGCGGTAGAAAATGAATGAATGAATGAATGTTTTAGTCCCAGTGGAACCTGGAATACCAATGGAGTTCTTTTCATTTATTCCTAGAAAGTAGAGTTCTGACGTATTCACCGGGACTGTTCTCATACTGGGCAATTACTTTCAAAATGTCAATGCGTTTGCTGTGATTAGCATCTGACAGGTTGGTTCATGATCAAAACTGCACAAGAAGAATTCGGATGTGCGTCTGTTTTGCTTATTACAAAACATGGCCGAAAGCAAATCACTTCACACCTACAAAGCCTGAGCGTACAAAGAGAAACGCAATTTCATAACATACCATTTCATCTCGAGTCATTGTTGAAATCATACTGCACTGATTTAATTCAGGTTTGTTTGCCTTTGTTATCACTCCACTTAGCGGCAACTTTGATGACCTTGCAATTTTTTTCGAGTCACTCTATGTATTTCTATTGTGCTTGGTGGCAGTTACTATTAACTCATTCAATCCCAGCCATTTTTCAAAAGACAACCCAGCCCCTTCAGTACCGGCCATTTGAAATGATTTTTGACTGATTTTTCAAGGCATACAGAATATAGTGTTCTTGGCCGTACAAACAAAGGAAAGGTTAGGCTAGCTTGGCTTTCTACCTTTTTCTGTTCAGTAATCAGCAATAGAACATACGTAAGTTTCTGGAAAACAACGGTTCCCAACAAGAAAAGGGAGGAAAAACGGCTTTTTATGATACATTTCAAGTTTCAATTTTCACTTTCAATTTTTTTTTTCTTTAGTGACAGCTCAAATATCTAAACAGCTATATGGCAACATAAAACAGCAAAATAACTATTTATTTACAAATATAACACCATGAACTATTTACAGTTTTCAGATTAAATTGAAATAAACTGTCTGTGCAGACATGCATTTGCGTATAAATGTCTATTTTGAATAAGTTAATGATAAAATTATGAATTTTAATTTGGGGATTTCACTTACACCAAGCTACCCTTAGTAATCAATACTTAAAAAAAAAAAAAGTAATCAATACTGCTATATGATAATTATATTCGGGAGGGGGGGCAAAAAGGGTCTGGGAGTACACAAGACAAAAACACTCCTAGGGAACACGTTTACTGTGACACTGCTCGACCAGGAGTTTAATGCATATACTTGTTTACTGTTATTTTGTTTACTACTTTGGGCAATACGGGTGTAACGTCATTTAAATAAGTATGCTGGAAGTATGCTTAAGTAAGCATGTTTATTTACTCTGATTATATGTATTATATTGTGTAATACAAATGTAAAGGTGACTATAGGGGTGTTATTTCATGTCTTAAGGGCTCTAATAATGTTAAAACCGTATTTAGACAGTAATGGGTTTTTCTATACCATAACCATACCCCATTTGAAAATATTAATATTGACTCATGCTTTGCGGAACTTCACTCATCCCAGTCAGGTCTGAAACTAATTAACCACAATAAACGAGGGCCAACTGGATTGTGTCACTCCATTTGTCTTGTGCAAGGTGGTGGTTATTAACAACTGTCAGCAGGAACATCATGCCAGATCGAAGTTTGTGAAGGCCTCCAGCTACATTTGTGTCAAAAATATTGTTGAACAGCTTACAGTGTGGTATAGTACAGATGTCCGCTACTGTACCGTATAAAGGGTTTATGTGCCTTATATTGCTGTTACATTATCATGTTAATGCTTCGTTCACTGGCGTCTTTCCTTCTTTTTTTCGCCTCCAACAGTGAACTTCCAGCATTTAATCATCACCTTGGCGGTGCTGGGCGGGGTTCTCATCATTGCCCTCCTGATCTGTCTGTTCTGCTGCTGCAAGTGTGAAAACATTGGGTAAGTCTGCTCTGTGATTGTCATCTTTTTGACTCGACAGACCTCATCGCCCAATGTTATCTTCGAGAACAAGCTGTGCAGTACGCCCTGTTTGTTTTTAACACTTTCTTATCATTATTAGTGTGAAAATACAGTAGAGCCCTGCTTTTTCTTTCTTTTTTTGCGGGTTATGTTCCAGGAACATCTGCAAAAACACAAAGAACTGATGAAACCGTTACACTCATGAAAGTTTTTATTGATCCAAACTCTCCTGCTAGCTTGATGTTGATATTGTCGTCCAATTTCAGAACAACATTTGCAATAAAAGGAACTATAAATAGATTCAGCCCTCCCTTTCACTCATTCACACTAATGAATGATGATATCAGGTGATTGACGAACAGATGCTATTGGAGTCACTGTGTAGCCTTTAGCCTGGTCATCAGGCTATTGCTAACTATTGCTTGTCTGTTATATTACTCGTAACAACTTAAGATAATATATTAACTTATGTTCACCTCTCTGCGAATTCTGAGGCTGGATTGACTGTCGAAGTTTCTGCTACCACAGCCAGACAGACAGTAGTGTGTTCAAGGATCGCCCATCAACCCTTGACAGAATACATTATTGGTATAAAGCAGGGGTGCTCACACTTTTTCAGCATGCGAGCTACTTTTAAAATGACCGAGTCAAAATGATCTACCCACTACAAAAATGCAAAACATCTATTTATTTTCAAATGTATTGAGGATTATTTGTACGTACAATGTATGTTGATGTACCTTACATAACCAAATGAGCCAATATTGCAAAACACACATTAACTATTAACATTTTTTGTAATTACCTCCACATTACTCCACATTTCCCTTCTTTGGTACTGCGATGGTAGAATGGCATATGAGGCAAACGCACTTCGAAAAAGACAATGTGAAAAAAAAGTCCACCTCCCATTCCGTATGGAAGTGATATGTTTTTGCCTTTTTACTTGGTCCAGCTCCTTCACTCATTTTAGTGACCATAAACTTTAGCGAGGGCTTAAAATCTAACGCAATTTGCCGACTAGCTTAGCACTTTGCATCGCTGTTTACGCATGAGCGGTGACCTAAAGGTCTAAAATTCAGTTGTCATCTGACTGGTTGTCCTGTATGTCAATCAAGTAACGGGGATGGATGATAGGCTGACATCGTAAGTTCTGCTGCACTTAGAGACGTTGTTTGATTTGATTGGTCGCCCGAAGGGCAACATTCAGTTGTCATCTGAATGGCTGCCCTGTATATCAATCAAGTGACGGCATTGATGCTGGGATGATATTTTTTTAATGTCACGCCGCGATCGACCAGCGATCGACCAGTACCACCTCCGCGATCGACCGGTAGATCGCGATCGACTTAATGAGCACCCCTGGTATAAAGCATAAAGGCATAAACATGTCACGATTGTGGGCTTTCTAAGAGTGTTACATGCATGCGGTACATTTTATTTGTATTTTGGGATGTCCAATATTTATCGGCCCAATATCAGCATAAAAATTAGATCGGTATCTCATTTTTTTCCCGCTCATGAAACCTGCTATTTAAAAAAAATGCTGGGTGTGTTTATTCCACCACAGGAGAGACCACAGGTCTCGGGCTGATACTGACACTTGGGGGCATGATACCGGGCCAGATACCAGACAAACCATGTGATGATCTTATTATCACATACTATTTAATCATGAGCTTATTATCACATACTTTCGTTTTTCCATCATGTAACGTGCCAGAGAGTTGAATTTTGATTTGAGAGAATCAGGCTCGTATTCATCCCCATTTTCTTTTCTGATTGATAAAATAAACATAGACACATACACTGGGGAACAATATTTTTTCAACTTTCTGTTGCATTGGATTTTTTAACTGATTCTGAATGATTTTTAGGTGCTGATTTCAAATCTGAAATTAGTTTTTCTCCATAAGCTCTAGTTTTCATGCAATTTGAGATAGATGAAATAGTCTAAATATATGAACTTACGTAACCCAAATCTATGCGTTTTGAGATTATATACATAGATTCCATTCCTGTTCCAGTTTTCAAAGGTTTGCCTTCATTAAACGATAAAGACATTGGACATGATACGAACGAGGAAGACAGTTGTGACAATGAATTGCCAGAAACTGAGTGGGAACAATCCGAGGAATGTTCTTCAGAGACTGAATCTCCCCCAGTCCCCAAGCCTCTTCACCAAACTGAACTGAATGACTTAGTTCGGGATTTAGGTCTTTCAAAGAAAGCAGCTGAGCTTTTGGCATCAAGATTACAAGGCAAAAATCTTGTTGATCACACTGTTAAAGTGTCATATTACAGAAAGCGCGACCAGCTTTTTGTGACCTTCTTTTCTGAAGACAGACAGTTTGTTTACTGCCATGATATCCCAGGTCTTCTCAAAGAACTGGGTGTTCCTCACTATGATCCAACTGAATGGCGGCTCTTTATAGACAGTTCTAAACGCAGTCTCAAGTGTGTTCTTTTGCATAATGGCAATGTTTACGGGGCAGTGCCTGTAGGTCATTCAGTTCATCTGCGGGAAGACTATGATGACATCAGAATGGTCATGGAATTCTTAAAATATCGTGAGCACAACTGGATCATTTGTGTAGACTTGAAAATGGTAAACTTCCTTCTTGGTCAACAGAAAGGTTTCACCAAGTTTCCATGTTTCCTCTGCATGTGGGACAGTCGAGCACGAGACAGACACTGGGTCCAGAAGGACTGGCCTGTTCGTGAAACCCTTGAAGCAGGCATGCCAAATATCACACATGACCCAATTGTTGACAGAAATAGGATCATCTTTCCTCCTCTGCACATCAAACTAGGTTTGATGAAACAATTTGTCAAGGCACTGGATACCGAAGGTGAATGTTTCCAACACATAATCAAAGCTATAACAGGGTTGTCGTTCGAGAAGATCAAAGCAGGTGTGTTTGATGGCCCACAGATTCGAACCCTCATTCGTGATGATCAGTTTGTTGCCAAGATGACCGCCTTGGAGAGGGCAGCATGGTTATCCTTTGTGGCAGTCGCTTAGAACTTCCTTGGAAACAACAAGGCAGAGAACTACAATGAACTTGTGAACAGAATGCTCCTCGCTTTTCGTGCTCTCAGGTGCAACATGAGCATCAAGCTTCATTTCTTGAACAGCCACCTTGACCAGTTCCCTGAAAACCTGGGGGCTGTGAGTGACGAACAAGGAGAGCGGTTCCACCAAGACCTAAAGATCATGGAAGAACGCTACCAAGGTCGCTGGGACAAAAGTATGATGGCCGACTACTGCTGGAGTATTAAACGAGATTGCCCAGATGAAGTGTACAAACGCAAAAGTTACAAACGCAAATTCCTGCCTGACTAAAATACTGTACTGGCAGAAAGTGATAAGCGTTATTAGCTGTGATTGACTCTTATCTGAAGAACGTTGTAAATTATGCTTATCTCACGTTGCGATAAAGACTGTTTTCTGAGAAACACTTCCAGAAAAACATATGGCACTTCTAACAATGGTGTACTTTAATCTAAAATCACATTTTAATGTTCTGTTTCTTTTGCCTTGTTAAATATACTGATTTGTGGCTGACATTGCAATATCCTATAATAATGCTCGATTTTTTCTATTTTTAATAAAAATTAAAGATTGCATAAAATCTGTAGCTTGCAGAAAAAAACTAACTTCAGATTTGAACTCAGCACACTTAAATTGACTAAAAACAAGTGTTACTTTAAATGCAACATTTTGAGTGTTCCCCAGTGATATTTGTCTAACTCAGGTGGGGGAATACTTTCTACCAGTCTTCGTTCGTTCTTGCACTTGATGAGCCATTCAGAAAAAAGCTTGAGGTCGCCCTTGGTTTTCCGACTTGTATTTGCATTTTTAGTTTTTTCCATCATTTCAAGAGTGTCCTCCTCATTAATGGTGATAAAACGTTCCATTTCTAAAATCCTGTTTGCTATTTTCCCTATTTGTCTTTCGCCGGGAGTGTCAACCGCTGACATGTTGACAGAGCACAGACGGCAGCAAAACAAACGCTGTGTGTTCACGCTCGTGCGCTGTTCTCTGATTGGTTGTTTCACGGGCACGATACCAGAGCAGCGCGCTCTGAGTGGACAGCTACGGGGGCTGATACTGGACATGGTTAAACTCTATATTTTATCAGTATCACTGCCCTGGGCTTTGACACAGTATCATTTTGGCCTTTTCCCGTATCATTCATGGGCGGTTTCTAGGGTACAGGGCCAATTAATACTGTAGTATGTGATAAGTCATGTTACACATATCAGTATAGAATTGGACAAAATCAATTCATAAATCATTACTGACTTATGGTGAATGAAAAGCAGCCTATTTTTGGAGAGAGAGAAACATTTGAGCAAAAAGACATTCTGTACATTTTATGTGACATCCTGTTGACATCACTCTCCTTCAACAGTTTTTATAGCTCTTGCAGCTGCTTTTACATCTATGGTTTACCTTTTCTGATTTAAAGTAAATGATAGGTGTGCAGAATTCCTCAAAATGTGTCCCAATAAACAATGTAAGAGCAATCTCTTCTTATTGGTCAAAATAATGTACAGGAAGTCACTTTTCTTTATGGACTAGTGAGTTAAACAAGGCTAATAAACACAAATTGGAGCAAAAATTCTATTTAAGCTTACTCGACGACCTAATGGAATGGTGCCAAAAAGGATTATGGTGCGATGCAACGTTTGACAATTGAAATGCTACAAAACATTAATGCTCAATTCAACAATCTTAGCACAAACTTCCACACCTGGCCAAGGTAAGAGTACTAATAAGCATAACTCTTCTTCGTGGGTTTGCTATCGAATTAGCTTGCTCGCTTTTTTTATATAGAAAGCGCCATTACAACCAAATTGATATTGTGCTTGATAGTGAGCGTCGAAGAAGAACTACATATATGTTCCAAACAGTTTTGCTAGTTAGCTGAATAACGTAGTTTCATTCTTATTGAACAACCTCAATTTTCACTTGCAAATGCTACAAAACATTAAAGCTCAATTCCCAATTGCCTTCATAACCTAAGTTTGTTTTTGTGTGTTTTCTGTGCCAGATCTTCGAGATTTGCAGCCAAGATGGAGAGGCAGATGAACAAATCAAAATCCAAACAGGAGGAGAGGTGAAGAAAAAATTGTATCCTCCTATTTATAAAATTCCCATGTATGGTTTAGCAGCTGATATTCTTTTTAAGTCAAACCTACTACTAAATTACATTTATTTTGTAAAAGAAAACAGAAAAATCAATAATGTATTTGACAATGTTGCACGGATGGTTACTTGAAGGTAGCCTGAGCAATGTCAAAGCAATGAAGGTAGAAATCACACATATCATCAGCTCAAACAGGCTTGCAGTCACATGACATCTTTAACTATGACTCATTGTGTTGCTTTTTTTTTAATCTGGGCAGGCGGGCCGAGATGAAACAGAGACACGACGAAATCAGGAAGAAATATGGTGAGGCGACAACACGGATAGAAAAACAAAAGTGGCGTTTGATAACCTGCGTGTGTTTCTTCATATTATTTACCCATCATCGTTGTGGTGTTTGTCGTTCTTCCAGGCTTAAGTGGACCAAATCCTTACTCCAGATTTGCATGAGAGGATTCCTCAACCGGAACTTTAACTCAACAGAGTTTTATTCATGACTTTTGTATTGTGTTCTATACAGTATATGTAGCAAGAGGTTATCAGAAATTGCTACTATTGGCCACTTTTCCACCGCGTGGTACCAACTCAGCTCTGTACTGCTCTACTTGCTTTTAGGTACTAGGATGTACCGGCTGGGGGTTCTAAGAATGCTGAGTCGATACCATCAATGACTTGGAGGCTTGGTAAACAAAACAAACTATGACTTGTGATGCTATACTCCACAGTCTTTAATCTCCTCTTGGATCAAATAAGTCTCCTTAATCCCTTAGTGAAGTAAATCACGTTTGCAAAGCACACCTTGATATGAAGCAGGGTGGGCAAACTACGGCCCGGGGGCCACATCTGGCCCGCCAAGTGTTTGAATAAGGCCCGCTCATTCTCTCCAAAGTATTTAATTTCAACATTAACATACAACCTGGCACCAACCTTTTGATGGTTTAAGTAGCTGTTTTATCAATTTTGTTATTTGATGTGGTCTGTTGTTTACAAAGTGCTTCTGAAAGAAGGGACACAAGCACATATAAGCAGATTACATGACACTTTTACAGATACAATAATTCCAGGTGGACTGTTACGTGTAAAATATATAGTCTCGTCCCCCCGTCAATTTTGTTAAATCAATGTGGCCCGCGAGTCAAAAAGTTTGCCCACCCCTGATATGAAGGATGCTTTCAATGTGGCGTAGGTTTCCCAGTTTTGTGCTGGACTCATTTGAAAACGTGTAGTGCCACGCCAAACTGGTACCGTGCAGTTTTAGTAAGTGGCAGTGATCTCCGACAAATGTCTTTTTTTGTTTTAGAAATGTTTCTTTTGCCTAACTCGTCCATGTTGACGGTGCTCTGAGATGATTTCATCTTTTTGTCCTCATTTCCCCAGGACAATCTGTTACATCTGCACGTTGTTGGATGTATTTCAGACACTGCTGAATGTAGAATTCACAAGCTCGTTTTGCACTTTATGAGGTTCAGTTTTGCTGATGCTATTAGATGGATTGACATGTAGTTCAGGCAAATCCATTCCACAGCTCAGGAAGGGGAAGCAGTGCCCGGTTCACACTGTTTACAGTGGTGACAGACTCCTTCTGACCTTGACTGAGGATATTGTCAGGTGGTGGAAGGAATACTTTGAGGCCCTGCTCCGGGGGTGGACGAGTTTCACCCTGAATGTCTCAGAGATATGGATGTTGAGGGACAGTCTTGGCCGAGACGTCTCTTCAACATGGTGGAAGTTGGGAACAGTACCTCTGGGTTAGGAGACCAGGGTGTTGGTCCCCCTTTCCAAGAAGGGTGACGGCAGGGTGTTTTAGAACTAGAGGGGGATCACACTCCTCAGCCTCCCTGGGGAAGTCTATGCCAGGGTGCTGGAGAGAAAGGTAAGACCGTTAACACTGGACTACAAATTTTGGACTCAATCTGCTTCTGAGATTAGTGGCTAAAACTCATCTATTTTGATAAGCTGAACTGATGAATTGATAACTGTACTGATTAGCTAATGTATTCAATTTATTTAATGATAATTGTTTTACTTCAAAATCATATCTGTTTATATGACAGATTTTGCTTAAAAATAATTATTTTAAAAGTATTCATGTTGCACTTAATCTGCCAAGAAATAAATATCTTAAGACATCAGACATGATTGAATATCTTGTGAAAAACAAGCTCAAGTATCACTTAAAACAAAGTTCCCTTTTTCAGTATACGAACGGCGCGTTTTGGCTTGTCTCATATACTCAGCAGCCTCCGTGTCCTCCGTGAAGACATTCCAACAGTAGTCAGCAAGCGTAGCTTCCAATTTCCCTTTTTCCCCCTCTTTTCTCCATAGCTGCAATGGCCTGGCAGAATCGTCCCTGTGCTTATCACTTCTTCACAGTTCAATTGAAAGAAATCTAGATGGGAATGCAAAAAGTGTATCTTCATTGACAGATTGCAACCAAAGGATTTGGAGGACTTCAGTTTTGCCACCAGCCGCTTATAATTATCTGCCTTGTAATGTCCAAGAAAGTCAATTTCTGCCGCCGTTCATGAAATTTGTCCACATGCATGCATTTTGTCCACTTCCAAGAGATTTCTGCAAATAAAAAAACATTTTATGTCAAAACTCTAGCCATATTAGAATGAATGTATCAGATAGACTCTACATTCTAAACTACTGTATTGGTGACCTAAACCTGCAAAAGTTGTGAAACTTTTGTTCCAGAAAAATTTTGTAAACGAACCGCCAGTGTAATTGAGACTACATGAGGTGCAATGTGGTTTTCGTCTTGGTTGCAGAACACTGGACCAGGACTACACCCTTGCAAGGGAACTAGCGGGTGGGTACGTGGGAGTTTGTAGACCAGGGGTCTCAAACTCAATTTACCTGGGGGCCACCGGAGCTAGGTTCTGGGTGAAGCCGGGCCGCATCAGGTTTTAAAAAAAAAAAACAACAACCCAAAACGCATTTATTAAAAACTGGAAAAAAAATCAATAAAAAAACTATCTTCAATGCTTTTGCTTCTGCTATACCCTACACTTTTTCAGTACTTTGGTTCCGGTTTTCCACACCAAAATATCTGATAAAACATTCCACTGTTCTCAAATATCTTCATTTTTATTTTTCTATACACAAAATAAAAAAAACAAAAAAAAAACAAATTAAGAATAAAGACAATAAATCAATCAGTAATAAATAAGTAAAATAATAAAACAGCAAATAAAAACGTAAGAAACCACATACAGTTAGTAGAGAAATAATTTTTTTCAGATTCAAATGTACAGTATTAACAGTTATTTAACCTTTAACATGAACATGAATGAAACTTAATCATTTGACCCAATTAGCAAGTTAGCATCGTACTCAGTTCCGCGGGCTGCGAGTTTGAGACCCCTGTTGTAAACCAATTGGTCTACATGTGCTTTGTGGATTGAGAAAAGGCATTTGTCCCTTGCTGTGTCAGCAAGTCCAGTCAAGTGAACGTTGGCCTCTGTCAAGACTGCCACTGTCACTGATTATGTTCATAATTCTTATGGACCCAATTTCTAGACGCAGCCAAGGATTTGGGGGGGGGTCCGCTTTGAGGGTGCCTATGTTCCCTGTCGCTGCTATTAGGAGATGATGCGATCCTGATGGTCACATCGAGCTGTGACCTTCACTGTTTGCTGAGGTGGGTTGCAGCTTCTGGAATGAGAAATCCGAGACCATGGTTCTCAGTCGGATGAGGGTGGATTGCACCGTCCGGGTTGGGAGTGAGATCTTACACAAAAAAATGATTTTAAAAAATGACCTGCCACTGACAGAACTTGTTTTTTTTTTAATGTTATTTCAGTTTTTAAACAAAAACATAAGTGTGGCGGCACAGCGGTCGAGTGGTTAGCGCGCAGACCTCACAGCTAGGAGGACCAGGGTTCGATTCCACCCTCGGCTATCTCTGTGTGGAGTTAGCATGTTCTCCTCGTGCATGCGTGGGTTTTCTCCGGGTTTCCTCCCACATTCCAAAAAACATGCTAGGTTAATTGGCCACTCCAAATTGTCCATAGGTATGAATGTGAGTGTGAATGGTTGTTTGTCTATATGTGCCCTGTGATTGGCTGGCCACCAGTCCAGGGTGTACCCCGCCTCTCGCCCGAAGACAGCTGGGATAGGCTCCAGCACCCCCCGCGACCCTCATGAGGAAAAAGCGGTAGAAAATGAATGAATGAATGAATATAAGTGCAGTACCAGTCAATAGTTTGGATACAACTTCTAATTCAGCGCATGAGAAAATGTCTCCAATCTTTTGAGTGGTCCTGTATAACGAAAGGGGTCAATGTCCCAAATGGTTTGATTGTTACATCATAAAGTACATTGGAAAATCAGTTTTAATGCGACAAATTAAAACACAACATTGCGTCCATTCTAATAATAGACTTTCCAGTTCGCGTGATCGAGGATTTATGCACCCCTGCGCGCTCCTGCCTGCGCGCTCCCGAGACTTATAGGTCACGTGTCTGTCTTCGTCCAATCGTTTCATTGCAATAGCGGCCCCACGCGCGCGCCCGTCACCGGAGGAGAAGAGGACAGAAAGCGACAAGAAGACAAATTAAATAAAAAACCGCAATTTTTTTTAAAAACTCAAATTCGCCGGAAAACCGCCTCACGAAACTCCGCAACCATGTCAGAGGAAAAGCCAAAGGTGAGGTTTTAATGCGTATTATTAAGTGATGCTTTGCAAAATGTGCAATGTAAAAAAAAATGGCCTGCTTAGCACGTTTCTCTCAATTGGCGCAAGTGTTTGTTTCGCAAATGAATGACTTCCCAATCGGCGGTTAACGTTGAGTCCTCCTAAATTTGTTGACATTGTAATCCGGCTTTTTATCGTTTTTGGTTGAAAAAAAAACCCCTCCGCTATCAAACGGTTGATTGTGGTTTGCGGATTTTTTTTCTTTGTGGGGACCACGCGATGTGCGCAAATGCCGCAACTATAGCCGCCACAATGGGACGCTAGCAGATATGATAAAATAAGCTAAATGGTTTACGCAACAGAGCTATGATTTGGTGGGTTTTATTGGCTTCAGTGCTTGTTTGGCCATATTACAACAAAACAAAGCTATTGAGCCATGCTAGCCGGTGGCTGGACTGCATCATTTTGAAGGGTCGGGATGTGCAGGTGTTAGCCTCGGGCTAACATGCTAATGTTAGCATCGTTGACCTGCTATTGTTTGAGGCCTAAGCGTTAAATAGTGGTTGTTGCAAACGGACATATAAATCCGCTTATCTGCTTCTTTCCACCAACAATATTGACATTGACTTCCCCCTACGTGATGCTCATTTGGCAGGTGCAACATCTCTGCTTGTAAACAAGCTGTACCGTTAAGTGTAACCTAGCTGTTCTTAACAATGGCGTCACACCCCTTAACGTTGTAAAATTGTATACCTCATGTAGTTCAGTGAGTTGTATTACCTTGCAGGAGGGTGTCAAGACCGAGAATGATCACATCAACCTGAAGGTGGCTGGGCAAGATGGCTCCGTGGTCCAGTTCAAAATCAAAAGGCACACACCCCTCAGTAAACTCATGAAGGCCTACTGCGAACGACAGGTGAGCTCCAACCACCAAATGCTGCTTTACGTGACTCCTAACGCAGACATGATGCAAATCCACAATATATATGCTGCAATCACATACATTACATAACATTCATTCATTTTCTACCTCTTTTTCCTCACGAGGGTCGCGGGGTTGCTGGAGCCTATCCCAGCTGTCTTTGGGCGAGAGGCGGGGTACACCCTGGACTGGTGGCCAGCCAATCACAGGGCACACATAGACAAACAACCATTCACACTCGCATTTGGAGTGGCCAATTAACCTAGCATGTTTTTGGAATGTGGGAGGAAACCGGAGTACCCGGAGAAAACTCACACATGCAAACTCCACACAGAGATGGCAGAGGTTGAAATTGAACTCGGGTCTCCTAGCTGTGAGGCCTGCGCGCTAACCACTTGTCCACATGCAAATATTAAATATTATTTTTAATATTCCATGTTTTATTTTATTATTCAATTTTCAGTTTTTCTCTATTTTAATTAAACTCTGTTTCATTTTTGTTTCATTTTCCATAGTATATATTTTTTTCCTTGTTACTTGTCCATATGTTTTTTTGCTTTTGTTATAAAACAGAAGAAAAAAAGTTGTCAGCATAATAAATTCTCTCTTTCAATGTGGTGATATAAAAATTATTTTTTTTGCATGTACATGTAAAAAAATGTATTTCTACACTGACTATTAATGTGTTTTTTTTAGAGACACAATTCTGTATCATAAAAGTGGGTGTCACTGGGCCAGCCAATCACATGCATGATCAAAAACAAATATCCTGCATATGCCAAAAATCCCCTCACACAAACACAGAAGAAGCAACTACATGCGAGAAGTCCTGCAAGTTTACAAAACAAAACAAAAGTTTGCTAAGCTACCAGAATGAGCCGCCATACTTAAAACACAAGTCGGAATTACAAAAAGTACATGGGAACTTGGAGTTATTCTAATTCTTACAGTGCCTATGTAAACCGGTTGTTTACATTTACTTTTATTTTCATCCTTTTAGTTCACAGTGGATGAATGAACCTGCTATCTTTAAGTTCGCTAACGTAATGGTTTTCAAGCCTTTGCTACCTGAACCGACAGGGGTTTTTTTATCTTTGAATATGTGGCTTGTGTTAATATTTCCACACAAGAAAATCTAATTTTGATAAAGTTTCAGCAGATATTTGATTAATGTTTGTGTGGTGGTCATGAGCACCACTAGATGGAGCCACAGTATGAGAATCCAAATTCTTACTTCTTCCTCGTTACAGGGTCTCTCAATAAGGCAGATCAGGTTCAGGTTTGACGGCCAGCCGATCAATGAGACGGATACGCCTTCGCAGGTAAGACCTCTCACTCTGTTAGTCTACCTGTGATGACAGTCTATCAATCGGCTCTGGTTTCCCTCATAGTTGGAATGATAGAATCCCTAAATCGTTAGAAACTGTACAGGCAAAAAAAAACATTTAACTGCCATACAAGTGTAAAAAGAAGCAAGTATTGGCTAAATATGCAAGTGTAAAGATAACTATTTTAGTAGCAGTGTTTTGCCACAGGACTGCCATCTGTATGACCGAAATTTGCACTGGTATTTGCAAAAAATGAGTGAAAAAACAAGCAGCAAAATCTATAGAACTTTCTGTTGCTGCCCATTGAGAAGAGCCTTAGGTGCTTTAATGTCACAGCCGCCAAAAGCCTCTTTTTTTTTTTTTTGTAATGGGGTCTGGCTACTCGCCAAATGTACCACCGATACCCCGCCTGCCCCGTCGTCATATTGCTCGACAGACCAAGTGTGTTATACTGTGGTTATGAACAAAGGTGAACAGGTAACGGCAACTATTTTTTTATTCTGCAGGTCACCAGAAATAAATGTTTGTATGGGAAACAATGAGTAGTAATGCATTAAAACACCCTTAAAACCAGGGGTCTCAAACTCAATTTACCTGGGGGCCACTGGACCTAGGGTCTGGGCAAGGTTGGGCCGCATCAGGTTTTCCAAAAAAAAAAACGCTTTGGTTCCGATTTTCTACAAGAAAAGCTCTGATAAAACATTCCACTGTTCTCAAATATCTTAATTTTTATTTTTCTACACAAAATAAGATGAAAAATAAATAAACAAATCAAGAATAAAGAAAATTAATCAATCAGTAATAAATAAATATAATAATAATAAAAACTTAAGAAAGCACATATAGTTGGTGGGTAGACAAATGATTTTTTTTCAGATTAAAATGATCAAAGCATTATTAGAGCCCTGTAGACATGACAAAACACGACTATAGTCACATTTATACTCTTTTTTTTTTTTATTTACAACATATTGCGCAACTGCAGGGTCTTGAGACACATGCTAACTCGCAAACTAGAGAGCTAGCGACCTAAACGGTAGCCTACAAGTTATTTCCTTAAAACTTAAAAAGCCAAAAACTTACCACTTCCACACGGATAGGGAGGATAACTATTAACAGTTATTTAACCTTTAACATGAACATGAATCAAACGTAATAATTTTTTCTGGGTACATGATACCATACAGCATCCATATCAAACTTGCGCGGGACGCACTAACATTAAACTTTCATATCAAGGCGGGGGCCTCAAACTAGTGTCCTGCGGGCCACATTTGGCCCACGGGCCGCGTGTTTGAGACCCCTGCTGTAAACACTCTTTAACAGAGAGGTGGACGTGACAGCTCAGTCCAAATGTGCATGGCCCAATGTGTGTATATGTGTATATATATATGTGTGTGTGTGTGTGTGTGTGTGTGTGTGTGTGTATATATATATATACTAATGGAAGATCTCTTCCTCTACTAGCTGGAGATGGAAGACGAAGACACCATAGACGTTTTCCAGCAGCAGACTGGCGGCCTCTGCTAAAGGCCCTCCCACCTCAGTGACAACCACCCTCAGACCACACCCCTCTCACGTCAGCACCGGTCATCACTCGTCTCCGCTATTATTATTATTATTATTATTATTATTATTTCTTCGGTTAAGCTATGTCCATATCGGATTTTTTTTTTTTTTGGTTGGGAAGTGGGATGGGGGGTTATAAGCAGCCAGGACTGTACTCTTCTTGGTTGTCTTCAGTCAGGAACACTATGATTGGACCAACAGCTATCCACTAGTATTATCGTCCATCAAAGGGTTGCCCACCTTACATGTTTTTGTCTGGACTCCTGCTGTCCTTATTGCCAGCATGTCTTTTTAATTGTCTGCTTTTTAACCAGCTTTGCAAAAGAATTTGTGTTTTGTCTCCCCACCCGATAATAGACATCCACGAGGGTCGCTTGTTTTTCCTGTACAGACAACAACAGAATGGATATAAGCTAAATATTGACCAAACGTTCAGACATATTTAAAGGGGGTCTGTACTTTTTGGTTACTTTTTTTTTCTTCTTCTTCTTCTTCTCGTCGTTCCATGTGCATACCGCCAAGTATTTATTCAGACTGAAAGATGGCTGCATGGATAGAATGAAGCAGGGCAGTGGAGGACACCCACTTGGGGTCCTGAGCGGCATCCTGGAAAGTCAGTATATTATTGTAAACACCTCACTACTTTGTCTACCATTTTTGCATTGATATAAACTGGCCTAAGATGAACATTTAGTTCAACTGCAATGCCATTTTCATATGTGGTGGAAGGGGGCGGGTGGGCGCCCACCTCAGTACCACATTTTTGGAGGTGCACGACAACACGCTTTGTATTATGCGCTAGGAATTTACATCCGGTCTTGTATTGTAGCTTAAAATACTGTCTTTGGAGATTTAAGATTCTCCTGCAGATGCCCGACTTAGCGTTTAATGTCAATGTGTCCCCCCCCCCTTTTTTTTTAAAGGAAAAAAAATTGAAATAGTTCGCCCCCACAGTTTTCGCAAGTGTATTTTTGGTGTGTGTGTCTAGTCCATCTGAAAGCGTTCTTCATACTTCCAGAAAAACCAATTGACCTAAAAGTCCTCAGAATTTCATACCGATTATGTTTTGGGGATTTTGCATCAAGAGCACATTTTTCCAAGATACATTTTCATCCTCCTGGATTGGCTTTAAAAAGAAAACACCTTTACAACAAAACAAGGCCCAGGTCTTTGTCATGTTATTTGTTTCTCTACTGATTTGTACATTATTTGTGGTCTTTTACTACTGTATACAATAAATATAGTTTGGTACTCAGATTTGTCGGTGCAAGCTTTTTTGTTTTTTAGAGTCTGTAAAAATATACAACATCAAAAGGTGGTGCCATATCTTTTAATTTAAATAATTAAAAGTACAGTATATGACTATCAAGATGCAATCATGATAAGATTAGTAAAATAAGCGCCATGGAGCGATAAGGTGACTTAATGATTCAAAGCAGGAATAAGGAAATAAACTTGTCCACTTTTAGACCTCATCCACCCTGGAACGGAGATAATGTGCACTCATATTTGCATTTTGTAGTATTTGCATATTTGGTCATGGCTGAGAAAGCTGAAAGATGTACGGCCAGCTGAACAGTCCAATTTTTACATTTTTCATTAAATTTATCATTTTAATATAATTTAGCAGTATTTTTTATGAATTTATAAAATATGCCATTAAAATGAATAACCATATCTTTTTATAACCTCTTGTAAATTTACAGTAATTGTTATTTTTGTATAATTTTTGAATGTACTTAGTTTAAACTAGGGCTGTCATGATTAAAAATCAGTTTTCAAGTTCAGGATAAATCACCATTTGCAGCTGTGTGAAATATGTCCATGTATGTATTAACAGCCCCAAACAAACGTAATATTTCAATCAAGCTAAAAAAATGTGTCCATTTTCCAAACAGAAGTTATTTAATAGTAGAAGACATTTTGAATCTCACTTGAACCATATTATTAACACTATGGGGTTTTTCAGAATATTTTCAAACATACTTAAATATAGCAAATGGTACTTCCGCAGTAAGAGTGAGGTTTCTGAGTGATAAGGATATCCACATATGTTTTTTCTTTGACTGTACATTTAGACCAGTGGTGCATGACATGTATGAGGACTGTAAGACAGTGGTAAGATGTGCTATAGGTGTAACAGGAGAGTTCATTCGAGGTGGAGGTGGGACTGCATCAGGGATCAGCTCCGAGCCCCTTCTTGTTTGCTATGGTGATGGACAGACAGACCGATGAGGTTAGACAAGATTCTCCATGGACTATGATGTTTGCAGATGACATTGCGATTTGTAGTGAGAGTGGGGAACAGGTGGAGGAGATGCTAGAAGAGTGGAGGTTTGCCCTGGAAAGGAGAGGAATGAAGATTAGCTGCAGCAAGACGGAGTATATGTACGTACGTATGTGTGTCAATGAAGGGACCCAAGTGGAAGAGTGAGGTTACAGGGAGAAGAGATACAGAAGGTGGAGAATTTTAAGCACTTGGGGTCAACAGTTCAGAACAACAGAGATTGTGAAAAGGAGGTGAAGAAGCGTGTGCAGGCAGGATGGAACGGGTGGAGAAAAATGTCAGGCGTTATGTTTGATTGAAGTTTCAGATTGAGTTTCAGCTAAAATGAAAGGAAAGGTATACAAAACTGTGGTGAGACCAGCCATGTTGGTTGGTCTAGAGACAGTGCCACTGCGGAACAGACAGGAAGCAGAACTGGAGGTAGCAGAGATGAGGATGCTGAGGTTCTCATTGGGAGTGACCAGGATGGATAGGATCAGGAAGGAGTACATCAGAGGGACATTACATGTTAGAGGCCTTGGAGATAAAGTCCTTTAGGCCAGACTGAGATGGTTGGGACATGTCCAGAGGAGAGATAGTGAATATATTGGTAGAAGGATGCTGCCAGGTAGGAGGCGTAGTGGAAGACCAAAGAGGAGGTTTATGGATGTAGTGAAGGAGGACATGAGGGTAGTTAGTGTGAGACAGAGAGACAGATGTAGAAGACAGGGTGATGGAGGAGATTGATTTGCTGTGGCGATCCCTGAATGCAAAAGTCGAAAGAGAAAGAAGAATACATATCGAGCGTTGTTGTGATGTTCCGGGTGTCCTCGAATGCACCAATGTTTGCCTCATTGGGAACTGCAGTCAAATTTAGCTTTCCCTTACACCCAAAGAAACACTTCCTGGGAGACATTGCTAACACCGTAAAAAAAAGAAACACAGCTTGGGGGAGGGCAGCGAGCTATCAGGCCTACAATGCATGCCCATATAAGGAAGCCTCGCACTCTGTGAGGTCACAGAGCGGCAGTATTAGGAAAAAAAACTCTCAGAAACCGAGCATTCAGAGTGTTGGAAATGCACTTTTTCCTCACCTTAACAAGGCCAAAAGAGCCACTTTAATAAATTTAAGTTAAGCCAATTTGGTAATGGTAATGGTTTTATTTCATTAGAACATGCATCAGATTACAATTGAGTGCATCCCATAATCAGTTCACAGTTCCACATGTCCAAAAGGAGTAGGAAGAAGCAAAGCTTATTAAATCCTACCCCTCCATCTGGTACTTTTACAATCAGTAATTGTTACATTTGTTCACGTCCTGTTTTCCATAATACAGTTTAAGTTTTTTTTTTTTTTTTTTTTAATAATGCACCCCGTACCGAAGTACTCGGTGATATGAGCATCCAATGCCATAATGGGTACCATAGTGCGTGTCAATATAGTGATATATATAGCACATCATGACTGGTTCAAGACTCTTCATCCTTGTATTTAGCAAACATCAACTGCTTGTATTGTTTCTTGAATTGGCTCATCGTTGTGCATTGTTTGAGGTCCTTACTCAATCCATTCCATAGTTTGATTCCACATACTGAAATGTTATGGCAAATGCCATAATTTTATTTCCCCTTTTTGCGTGTTCTTTACTCTCCTGTTATGAGAAGGAAAAAAGACTCACAAACTGATATTGGATTTTCCAAATGTATAAAAATTCCATGAATTATTACATTCTTGTAATACATTCTGATCTATTCTTGGCGCAGGCGAAGCGCACCCTGCGTAGTGGTAAATTGGGTGACAGGCGCCTGGTGTACACATGTCACCAAAACCTCACAGGCAGGTTTTCCAGAGTGTCAGGTAGATTTCAGTGGACAGCAACCAGTTTATCATCACTGGCCACAACATTAGGTATGCCTGATCTATTTTAAAAATGGAAGAAATGAGCACTAATTTTGCTAGAGTAGTTAAAATATTAGTTATAATTTTCAGACATTCAAGTCCGAGCATTAGAGTCTCAAAAGTCTCAATGTTATGAGAAAAAAATATATTTTAGAAGCATACATTTGAAGGAAAAAAAAGATGTTTTGTGCAACTTTTGGCTAAAATTTTGGCTAATTTAGACTAAATAAGCAAAAAAAGGGACTGCACGGTCATAGAGGGGTTAGCGCGCAGGCCACACAGCTAGATGACCCGAGTTCGATTCCACCCTCGGCCATCGCTGTGTGGAGTTTGCATGTTCTCCCCGTGCATGCGTGGGTTTTCTCCGGGTACTCCGGTTTCCTCCCACATTCCAAAAACATGCTAGGTTAATTGGCCACTCCAAATTGTCCATAGGTATGAATGTGAGTGTGAATGGTTGTTTGTCTATATGTGCCCTGTGATTGGCTGGCCACCAGTCCAGGGTGTACCCTCGCCCAAAGACAGCTGGGATAGGCTCCAGCACCCCCGCGACCCTCGTGAGGATAAGCGGTAGAAAATGAATGAATGAATGAATGAATGAATGAGTTTGGAACCAAAACAAATCCAGTTTATCATCACTGGCCACAACATTAGGTATGCCTGATCTATTTTAAAAATGGAAGAAATGAGCACTAATTTTGCTAGAGTAGTTAAAATATTAGTTATAATTTTCAGACATTCAAGTCCGAGCATTACAGTCTCAAAAGTCTCAATGTTATGAGGGAAAAAAAATATATTTTAGAAGCATAAATTTGAAGGAAAAAAGGATGTTTTGTGCAACTTTTGGCTAAAATTTTGGCTAATTTAGACTAAATAAGCAAAAAAGGGACTGCACGAGTGGTTGTATGTGCCCTGTAATTGGCTGGCCACCAGTCCAGGGTGTACCCCGCCTCTCGCCCAAAGACAGCTGGGATAGGCTCCAGCACCCCCGCGACCCTCGTGAGGAAAAAGCGGTAGAAAATGAATGAATGAATGAATGAGTTTGGAACCAAAACAAATCCAGTTTATCATCACTGGCCACAACATTAGGTATGCCTGATCTATTTTAAAAATGGAAGAAATGAGCACTAATTTTGCATTCAACATTCAACATTCAAGTCCGAGCATTACAGTCTCAAAAGTCTCAATATTATGAGGGGAAAAAAAGATATTTTAGAAGCATTAGAAGCAAATTTGAAGGAAAAAAGGATGTTTGTCCATAGGTATGAATGTGAGTGTGAATGGTTGTTTGTCTATTAACATAACATGGCTCTGTTTATAAAATCAATGATATTATCAAAGTAACTCTTTGCATTTTTTGAAATTCTCTGTGAAATATGTGTAGAATTGTTTTGGTGCAGCTGTTTCCAATATTTGGTCCCCTTACGACGCAAAAGGTTGAAAGAGTTGATCTGCTTTAAATGGTGCTTGCACAGAGCTACTCTCTTGCCTGTTGCAGGTGTGTGTGTGTGTGTGTGTGTGTGTGTGTGTGTGTTGGAGGGGAGGTACAAGCCGGAGGATGAGTGACAGGCTCATTTGCATGGTGGGAGCCTTTAAAAAGAGCTCTGCAGGTGCACCACTCTCCTCACTCTCTAAGACATCGAGTATAGGCACACATCATCTGGAACATTCCGGGGTCGTTATTTCTCCCAGCAGGACTTTTTTTTCATTTTAAATATTTGGGAAATGATGTGAAGATGTTTTCTGTGATCTGTTTGCTGAGGAATTTCTCTCCAAGGGATCATCCCATATGGAAACACTTTGATATGGAGACTTTTGCAACGGGTGGCTACTGAACCTTGCGGTGATGTCATCGCTGGTATTCCTGCAGCTCCTTCTATTGAGCCTCAGGGTCACACACATGACCTCTGACCTGAGGGCGCACTGTCCAGGTACGCCCACCTTTTTTGTCATTTCGCTGCTCTACCAGCTACAACCATGTGATGCCCACTAATGATTATCCAGTGGCTCCCATTTTATGCTTCCATGTAAATTCAAGGAAGCCCCTCCAGCCAAAATTCCTCTGGATAGCGTACGCATCTGCTGGCGGAGCAACGCAAAGCATGATGACTTGCCAGTTTGGGATGCCAATTGTACCTTTGTGTTATTTTTAATCTAAAAAACAAGTACGGACATTGAATGAGGAGCAGGAAGTGTGTGTGATATTATGATATTATGTCCATTTTCTGCGTTAATTATGGTAATAATAAGCAACCTTCCTGCAGCCCCGCCGCCACCCAGGGCTATTCCTCACACACCAGGAATTCCTGCAAGCATGCTACAACATTATTTATAAGTTAATAGCAGGAGTTCCCACTCCAGGAGCTTTCATGCCCTGAAAGCAAAGGCAGCGCCCAGTGACACCCACTTTTATGATACAGAATTGTGTCTCTATAAAACCACCTTAATAGTCAGTATAGAAAGACATTTTTTACATGTACATGCAAAAAAAAACTTTTTATATCACCACATTGAAAGAGAGAATTTATTATGCTGACAACTTTTTTTCTTCTGTTTTATAACAAAAGCAAAAAAACATATGGACAAGTAATAAAGAAAAAATATATACTTGGGAAAATGAAACAAAAATGAAACAGAGTTGAATTAAAATAGAGAAAAACTGAAAATGTAATAATAAAATAAAATATAGTATATTAAAAATGAATATTTAATATTTGCATGTGGACAAGTGGTTAGCGCGCAGGCCTCACAGCTAGGAGACCCGAGTTCAATTATAACCATAATGAGGACAAGTGACATAAAAAATGAATAGATATTTTGTAAGATATTATTTATTAAGTTGGTGTATACACTAAATTCTATTGCAATAAAATATAGAAAATATCTAAATATGAAGACAATTATTTGTTAAAAAAATTATAACTATTCTATGATATATATATCATAACATACCGAGGTAAAAAAAATAATCCTACCTATAGTATTTTTAAAAATTATGTCCAAATATTATGATTTTTCAACATTAAATGAAAAAAAAATATACACATATATTGTATTTAATTTTCATATATTCCCAAATATTTAAATGCAAAAAAACATACAGTACTATTATACTAATACTACTACTTTGGTTTTACTGTATACATTTTACTAGTTGAGAACACATAATAAGCAAATAAGAGGAAAAAAATAATACATTTTAAAAAACTTGTTGTAAAATATAATAATTAATTTTCAAACACCCATAAAAACACGGAATAGTAGAACACAGAATGTTCTGTGGAGTCTTTTACTGCATCATCACCGCCCTCTTTACATGTCAAGGACCTCAAGATGCGGCTCCTCTGGACCTCCTGTCTCTTGTCCTTGGTAAGGACACCTCCAGACTGATGCCAGGGGTGCACGTGAGACCTTCGGGAGGGATGAAGGGTGTTCATTTTTCCAGGCCTCAGCCTTCCTCTCAGCTGCTGCTCAACTGCGAGCTTTTCCCCAAAGATTTCTCCATCGTGGTGACGCTCAAAGTCGCTCGCTTCGCACATGAGGTGAGCAACAGCAAACACTTGTTTAGTCCTTTTAAAGCGTCCACAGTGGAGTGAAAATGTATTTCGGATCACTAAACAAACACAACTGAGCACAAAATGACGTTTTTTTTTAAGAGAGGGAAAAAAGTCCAAATTTATATGTCCCGTGTGAAAAAGTGATTGCCCCCTAAAGCTAATAACTGGTTGGGTCACCCTTAGCAGCAACAACTGCAATCAAGCGTTTGTGGTAACTTGCAATGAGTCTCTTACAGCGCTGTGGAGGAATTTTGGCCCACTCATCTTTGCAGAATTGTTGTCATTCCGCCACATTGGAGGCTTTTCCAGCATGAAGCACCTTTTTAAGGTCATGCCACAGCATCTCAATAGGATTCAGGACTTTGACTAGGGCACTCCAAAGTCGACATTTGGTTTTTCTTCAGCCATTCAGAGGTGGACTTGCTGGTGTGTTTTGGATCATTGTACTGCTGCACAACCCAAGTTGCTTTCAGCTTGAGGTCACCAGTAGATGGCCGGACATTCTCCTTTAGGATTTTTGAGTAGAAGGCAGAATTCATGGTTGCATTTATCACAGCAAGCCAGACCACCAGACTACCACCACCATATTTTACTGTTGCTATGATGTTCTTTTTCTGAAATGCGGTGTTACTTTTACACCAGATGGGACACACACCTTGCACAAAGTTCAACTTTTGAGTATTTTGAGTATTTTCCCAAAGGTCTTTGGGATCATCAATATGTTTTTTGGCAAAATTTAGATGAGCATTAATGTTCTTTTTGTTCAGCAATGATGAACTCTGCCATGCAGGCCGTTTTTGCGCAGTGTCTTTCTTATGGTGGAGTCATGAACACTGACCTTAACTGAGGCAAGTGAGGCCTGCAGTTGTTTGGATGTTGTTGTGGGGTCTTTTGTGACCTCTTGGATGATTCGTCGCTGCGCTCTTGGGGTCATTTTGTTGGCCGGCCACTCCTGGGAGGGTTCAGCACTTTTCCATGTCCTGACGTTTCATCCAAATATTCATCAATCCATCCATTTTCTATCCGCGTATTCTGACGAGGGTCGCGGGCATGCTGGAGCCTATCCCAGCTGTCTCGCCCAGCTGGCGAGAGGCGGGGTACACCCTGAACTGGTCGCCAGCCAATCACAGGGCACATATAGACAAACAACCATTCACACTCACATTCATACCTATGGACAATTTGGAGTGGCCATTTTTCAAGTTTTTTTTTTAACTTTTTGCTGTTTTTTTGTATTCCAGAGTTCAAAGTTAAAATTGCTGTTGGCGTGCCTCACATCTTACATGAAAAAAACAAAAACCTGCGTCCAAGCAAATATCATATAATTGACATATGTACTTTTTCTTTGGCTTTTTGCAACCTTTTACCTCTTTATGTATTCTGAAAGTAGACTATATATTGTTTCAACTACTGTGTGTGCCTGCAGTTGGGACGTCATGTTGTGTTATAGTGTTATGCCTTCATCTTCTTCTATTTTTATAATGATAAGAATGTTAAAATGGATGTTTTTTTCTCCCCATTCACCTTACAGAAAAGCGAGTACATCTTTTCCTTGATGGAGCCAAAAAGGGCAGAGCGAGGATCCGGAGGGGATGAAAGCAAAAAGGAAAGCTTTTTGCATAAGAATACAGAGATGGACGTCCCAAGAGCGGAACATCGGCGTCTCATCCTGGGACTGAGGATCTCGCGGAGCCGACTTCACCTGCTTTATAAAGGTCAACGAGGGATCATAGAGCAGTCTCTGTTCCGGGCAACCCGCTTAACTGACAACCGGTGGCACACCCTGGTTGTGTCCATTGTCGGTGGACGTGTCAGGCTCACGGTGGACTGCAGCTCTCCGCAGGAAATGTAAGCTTTTTTGCTTCCAACATCTTGTTTTGTCTCCATTAATGCAGACCCCCTCTGGGGGTGCTACATCACTCAGCACAATACATCAGCCCGGCTTCAAATATGCTTGCACCCTGCAGCCATTTCATCACAGTGGCCTGACATTATTTGATAGATGGCTCAAAGTGGAAACTCCCTCTGGCTTGTGCTTGGGTGCTCAAACGCCCCTAAATCTTGGACCCATTAAAATACCACTGGATATAGCAATAATAATTATTCATTGTTGTTGTTTTAGTTTATTTTCTAACCCATTGTTTAAAAACTTTTCTTATGTCTTAACCGGGGCTGCACGGCAACTGAGTGGTGAGCACACTGGCCTCACAGCTAGGAGACCCGAGTTGAATTCCACCCTCCGCCACCCCTGTGTGGAGTTTGCATATTCATGTGCTGGAGCCTATCTCAACTGTCTTCGGGCGAGAGGCGGGGTACGCCCTCGCCAGCCAATCACAGGGCACATATAGACAAACAACCATTCACACTCACATTCATACCTATGGACAATTTGGAGTGGCCAATTAACCTAGCATGTTTTTGGAATGTGGGAGGAAACCGGAGTACCCGGAGAAAACCCACGCATGCACGGGGAGAACATGCAAACTCCACACAGAGATGGCCGAGGGTGGAATTGGAACCCTCGTCTCCTAGCTGTGAGGTCTGCGCGCTAACCACTCTACCGCCGTGCCGCCCGTAAATGTTTCTTAGTCTTCATGAAATTACTACTCATTACATTCAAGGCACATTCAGACTGTTTGTCAGATCATGTGATGGGAGAACAATGTGTGATAGGACAAACAAGTACTACTAGTTAGGTAATAGTCCTAACCACAAGATAAGAGGTGAGGCGAGCTTGGATTTAATTACTTTCTAGGTTTTAGGAGGTGCTGGCTGAGATAATATCAGAAAATAATTTTATTTTTATGTTTTAAGTGATGGTCAATTTGAAATGTACAAGTTTCTTTGTAGTACAAAACATAATTCGAGTGTTTTCACTCATCTTTTTGTCTCTCCTGCACGGTTATACTTTTTTCCTACAGCATTTCTTACTGAATCATTTGCAAATACTCGGCAAATTAGTAATCAATGGCAGCCGATAACTATTTTTCTTGTTGTCAACAGTGACAGTATGTACAGTCTCCTGTTATCGGGCTAGTTTGAATCAATTAGGAGTGCTAATTTTATGACACGAATCGGTTGTTTGTTGTTTTGCTCTCAAAAATTGGGTTGCTAGTTTTTTAGCCGCTAGCTAGCCTACATTACTCTTTCCGGCAACCTTTGAGGTTTAAATCAGTGGTTGGATAGTGACTAACAATATTAATTGTTTATTTATTGTATCAGTAAGACTCGCTAGCTAGCCTACATTACTATTTCCGGCAACCTTTGAGGTTTAAATCAGTGGTTGGATAGTGACTAACAATATTTATTGTTTACTTATTGTATCAGTAAGACTCGCTAGTTAGCCTACATTACTATTTCCGGCAACCTTTGAGGTTTAAATCAGTGGTTGGATAGTGACTAACAATATTTATTGTTTATTTATTGTATCAGTAATACTCGCTAGCTAGCCTACATTGCTATTTCCGGCAACCTTTGAGGTTTAAATCAGTGGTTGGATAGTGACGAACAATATTTATTGTTTACGTATTTATTGTATCAGTAATACTCGCTAGTTAGCCTACATTACTATTTCCGGCAACCTTTGAGGTTTAAATCAGTGGTTGGATAGTGACTAACAATATTAATTGTTTATTTATTGTATCAGTAAGACTCGCTAGCTAGCCTACATTACTATTTCCGGCAACCTTTGGGGTTTAAATCAGTGGTTGGATAGTGACTAACAATATTTATTGTTTACTTATTGTATCAGTAATACTCGCTAGCTAGCCTACATTACTATTTCCGGCAACCTTTGAGGTTTAAATCAGTGGTTGGATAGTGACTAACAATATCTATTGTTTATTTATTGTATCAGTAATACTCAAATGAGTATCTAACTGATGTTTGGAGAGGTGAAACGGGCTAATGTAGCAAATTCCGCCATTCATGTGTACTTTCGGACTCATTTGACTCTCATCCTAGTTTTTCCCTTGACTTTTACGATAACTCTTAAAGAAAATGTTGTATTTCCTGGCAAGCACCCTTCCCTCCAGGCCCTTCCCCCCAGACCTCCACTTCCACGGATCCAGATTCTACATTGGCAGCCGAGGCAGATGGAAAGGCTTGTTTTCAGTAAGTCTTAATGCTTCCTTTTTGTGCTTACACACATTTCCACTGAATCGGTACAATTCAATTCAGTTCAGCTTGCAAAAGAACGACTTTGCCATTTGTACAGGGTCTGTTGCGACAGTTGGTTTTGGTTCCCGGGTTGGATGCCACTCAACGGATATGCCCATCTTCCCATCCTCAACTAGCATCTCTGTCGGTGCCGGGGCTTCTGCTGTCAGATGAACCCGCCGCTCGGATGGAAACCGATGCTCACCTTATTCCAGATGGTACAGTCCATGCGTCATTTATTCTATGATGCTTATGCACGTGGGTGTCTCTTAAATATCTGTGAACCCCAAGAAACCGAGGCGAGGGTGTATGTGGGCTTACAGAGTCCATGCTCTGAGCTGCTTCAAGGCCAAATGTGGTTCAGTCCGCTCAGGAAAGGTCTCTACCTTTGTGATGGTACCACCTGGACCACCGTGCTTGAGGGTGAGATCAATCATCCTACTGAGAATCTCTCAGTTGAACTTACCATTAAACGCCTCCCATTTACTCAGCTCCTAAACGACTGGACTATGTTGTTGAACACCAGGTTCTCACCACCAGCTCAGAGACACATGACATAGAGGTAAACCCCTTTTTAGTCCAACATATTAGTAGCTCTAGGCAACAGTAAGTGTCTTGCAACATTGAAATGCATTTTTCACCACTCAGGTGTTCCAGGTACCAGGTGTTGGTCTGATGGCCGCTATGGCTCACCGCTCCACAGCCTCTGGCTCCGCCGTGTACCAGTGGACGCAACACAAAGGTTTCCAGTTGTACCAGAATATCAGCACCCATGGAGCTTTGGCATGGAGACATTTCAACATGGGCAAGAAGGTACAGGGGTCAATAGCGGGACCAAAACTCTTCAACTTGTATATCAAGTCTTGATCAAGGCTTGATCAAAATAGATTATCCTTGAACCTAAGTAAAACTAAAATAATGCTATAGAATTGCAATGTGAGTGCGGTACAGTTAAATAAGTACCTCCAAATCCGAGGCCATGGTTCTCAGTCAGAAAAGGGTGGATTGGGAGCGAGTTCTTACCCCAGGTGGAGGTGTTCAAGTATCTTGGGTTGTTGTTAATGAGTGAGGGAAGGTTGGAGTGTGAGGAAGACAGGCGGATCGGCGCAGCGTCTGTAGTAGTGTGGTCTCGTAATGGACTGTCGTAGCGAAGAGAGGGCTGAGCTGGAAGGCAAAGCTCTCAATTTAAGGGTCGATCTTTCTTCTCACCCTCACCTATTATGGTCATGAGCTCTGAGTCATGATTGAAAAAATTAGATTGCAGATACAAGTGGCCATAAAGAGTTTCCTCCTTAGGGTGGCTGGACTCACCCGAGCTCAACCATCCAGGAGGGCCTCAGAGTAGAGCTGCTGTTCCTTTGAATCGAGAGGAGGGCATCTAGTCCGGATACCTCCTGGATGCTGATTGCACAGCTGGGAGCAGGCCCTGGGTATGTTGAGGGGGATTATGTCTCAGAGCTGACCTGGGAACACCTTGGTGTCCTTCTGGTGGAGCTAGTGGAGGTGGCTGGGGACCAGGAAGTCTGGGCTTCCCTGCTGGGACTGCCAAACCTGGATAAGAATATGGAATGGAATGGCCTTATGGCTCTACATGTCACTTTCCTGCTAGGTCCAGTGCCATTGTGCAAAATATCTACATAAATATTCTACAAAAGCAAGCTTTGTGAATACGTCTTATTCTGTTCTAGATCTTTCTGGTGGTGTCCAACTCCGGAGCAGGCAACGACATTAGCAGGGAATCAAACAGGCCGGACGTGTCTGTCATTTACAAGTGGAACAAAAGAAAAAAACTATTTGTGCAGTTCCAGACCCTGCAGACCCACTGCGCACGGGACTGGGAGGCCTTTAGAATCCATCGACAAACCTACCTTGCAGTGGCCAACCACAGAATCGGTACAACAAAAACAACACAAGTAGTCACCGAATGTGAGCATATACTCTACTGAGGTATATAACTATGTCTCTTGTAGGTGAAAAAAACCACACCATCGACAGCGTGGTGTACAAGTGGAACAGGCCGACTAAGTCCTTCCAAGTTCACCAGAAGCTGAAGACGTCAGGGGCCTACGACTGGGAGTTCTTCAAAGTTGGACCGTACCATTTTCTGGTGGTGGCAAACGCTTTCGATGGGGTAACCACATCGGTAGACTCTGTCATCTACGTTTGGGTCGATGGAAACTTCCAGGTGTTCCAGACCATTAAGGTACACAACATACGCTTAACATATACAATCGAACCTCATTTGTATCGGAATGTAGAATTGACGTCATATATTACATCAAAGTGATTCATGACAGCTCAGTTCAGCTGGTATCAAAGGACTGAATACGCGATCGTTTAGCTTTTTGGATTTATTGATTTTTTTTTTTTTTTTGCCAAAACCCACAGGGACCCACAGGGAATCTCTGAATGAAATGCCCCCAAAAGTCGTCAAATTTGGAGTTTAACTAGATTTTACAGGAAAAATATTCTATAGAAGTCAAATAAAAGTTGTGTTGACGGACATACACATAATAGATCAAGACATGTCTACAAAGGTGACCAAGAGTGAGTGATTTTACTTTAATTTTGTTGTATTATGTCCTTCTCTTTATAATTATATGACACCTAGGATTTTAAATTGGAATTGGAATGTAGAATTGACGTCATATATGACATCAAATTTGTGATTCATGACAGCTCAGTTCAGCTGGTATCAAAGGACTGAATACGCGATCGTTTAGCTTTTTCTTTGACTTTTGTTGATTTTTTTTTTTTTATGACACGTGATCCAAAGAGTCTGTTAAGAATATGCCTTGAAAGTTGGGCGTCAGCGTGCATCATGAGAGCTGACTTCAGTGAGTATCAAAGGATGGACCGCGACCGTTTAGCTTTTTCTTTGACTTTTTACAGATTTGTTTTTTACAGATCAGGAATCTGACAAACCGTAAGATTTAGAATCGCCGTCATTAATGACGCCACGTGCAATGTCAACGTGCCGCACGACACTTCAGTACAGGCGAGCATTAGAACATTAACTCTTCGATCATTTCTTTGCTTTTTGTTTGAGTTTGTTTTTGTTCTGGGAAAAAATATCAGGCAAAACTTTAGATTTAGATGCACAACACCCAATGAGATGGCAACTTTCAACCAATTATTATTTCATCAGTTCCTGATGAACGTGATGTGGGACTCAGTGAGTCGGGTTGGTGGACCTGTGGCATATGTGTGAGTTTCTTGGGTGGCCTCAATGACTGCTGAATCATACGTGGGCGTCACCACCTTATTGGATGTGATTGATCGCAGGTGTCAAAGTCAGGGATTGAGGGCCAAATGTGGGCTGCAAAATCATTTTATGTGAATAATGTGTATCAATAATGCCCTTCTCCAGTTTCCCACTAAATGTATTTGTCCTGCATTTTAACAGAGTAGTTGTACTGCTTGCATGCAGTTCTTTTATCTTCAATATGATCTGATTATGCAACAAGATGTTCCAATTTTTTGTTCAATGAAAACGAGTTTGTCACCCCTGCCTCAGGTGCTCATTGTGCTGAGGTCTCGCGTGACATGTTCCTTTTCTATGGTTATCATCACACTACTGGTACACTTCAGTGGCAGCTTTGCATGAGAAAAGCCATAAAAAGCCAAAGAAAAAGAACTTGCTGAGGTTGACAGTTGACCTCTACGTGACTGTAGAGGCGTGTTTTTCCAGAATCTCTTGTCAAGTCCTGCATTGTACGACTTCAGGAGCGCTTGATGAGATCATGCATGAGCTCCTTAACCCTCCATCTATTCTCCAGCCAGACTCTAATTTCCTCAGATGAGATTTATGTGATTGAAGCGTGAAAAAATGTCCCGTCATTGCAGTCACAAAACACACAAACACGGCGAGATGAAAAGTTAATGACAGAGAGCGAGGGAAAGGAACAGGCGTGTCCTCACTGCCAAAAATAGAGCGCTGACATGTGGCTGGTAGCGAGTGTTACATATTGGGCTGTAACCGCACTTGAGGTGAATGTGTGTTGACACATTGACGGTGCAATGAGGAGATGCTGATGATTTAGGGGAATTCCACAGCTGGATGTGAGGATCACCGCAAAAGCCCTCAGGCGGGTTCATTAATCACCTGAACTCACCCAAAACGCGTCAACACACTTGTGGCACTTATTTTACGTTCATGTCTGTTGTTGAAGCTGTTTGCTTTCTTATCTTTCTATTCAAGCGAATTAACACTTATGTCACTGATTGGATTTATTGATTTTTTTTTTTTGGCCAAAACCCACATGTACCCACAGGGAATCTCTGAATGAAATGCCCCCAAAAGTCGTCAAACTTGGGGTTTAACTAGATTTTACAGGAAAAATATGCTATAGAAGTCAAATATAAGTTGTGTTGACGGACATATAATAGATCAAGAAATGTCTACAAAGGTGACCAAGAGTGAGTGATTTTACTTTAATTTTGTTGTATTATGTCCTTCTCTTTATAATTATATGACACCTAGGATTTTAACACTTGTTAAAATCATACAGCAATGACGTTGGTGGACTTCCATTCATTCATTCATTTTCTACCACTTTTTCCTCACGAGGGTCACGGGGGTGCGGGGTACACCCTGGACTGGTGGCAAGCCAGCCAAGCACATATAGACAAACAACCATTCACACTCACATTCATACCTATGGACAATTTGGAGTGGCCAATTAACCTAGCATGTTTTTGGAATGTGGGAGGAAACCGGAGTACCCGGAGAAAACCCACGCATGCACAGGGAGAACATGCAAACTCCACACAGAGATGGCCGAGGGTGGAATTGAACCCTTGTCTCCTAGCTGTGACGTCTGCGCGCTAACCACTCGAACACAGTGCCGCCCTGGTGGACTTCCAATTTGTTCTAATTTCAAAATAAATTTCCCCATAGGAAATAATGTAAAGTGACTCTATTTGTTCTGTCGCCATAACATCTTCATTAACAGAAAATGTTTTAGTAACATTTTGACAGTCTTAACTGCCCTACCATAGTAAAAAGATGTTAACCACTGTACAGTAAAACCAATATGAAGGACATTTTCTGGTTAAAAAAAATAATATAAGATTGGACAAATTCAGGAACAAAAATACAAAGCTTTGTGTTATTATTGGTTGTGTGTGTCAATGTTTCATTCTCATTGTGCCTTTTACTCTATTTGTTTTCAAATGTTACTTTCTTTCTGCAGTGATGCAGTGACAAATGAGCCACGGGCTGCGGGTGGCTGATATAATAATCCTTTTTTTTTCTGGCAAAGTCCCAATGATGGACAAGTAGCTTGGGTTGGCGAACCCTACTTTAGATGCTCACTGAGCTGATGTCTCCCATGATGTTCTTCTGAAATCTCGCAGGATTTCTGAGTTGAACGCCAAATTCTATGACTTGTGTGACATTTCACTTTAGAGCATCAAAACTTTTTTTAGTGAGGATCGCTTCCATAAAAATTGTAGGGCTGTACAAAATGCCATTTTGATGCATATTGACCAATATAGGTCAATATATTATATGATGAGCAAAAGATCCACATTTCATAGGTGATAAGGCACATCGATGTAATATCTGATAGTATATCTCATTAATAATTAATTAATTTTATTTTGACGAAGGACTGTACGGCGGGTGAGTGGTTAGCACGCAGGCCTCACAGCTAGGAGAACAAAGTTCAATTCCACCCTCGGCCATCGCTGTGTGGAGTTTGCATGTGCGTGCATCGGTTTCCTCCGTGTACTCCGGTTTCCTCCCACATTCCAAAAACATGCTAGGTTAATTGGCCACTCCAAATTGTCCATAGGTATGAATGTGAGTGTGAATGGTTGTTTGTCTATATGTGCCCTGTGATTGGCTGGCCACCAGTCCAGGGTGTACTCAGATTCCAAAGGCCAAAAAAACCCAAAAATATCCCACCGGCTGCATTTTGGACACCCTTGGTTGTGGTATATTTTACAAGTACCGGTAATGGAAAACTTGTTTTAAAATGAAGGCTAATGGTTATCTTTCAAGTTGCCTCAAGATGATTCATACTCTTTTATGAACCGTGCCTATGCTTTTCTTTTCACTGAGCATAATTACATATTTGTTGATACATGCCTACAAGCGCTTTTCTTTTTCTTTAGACTTTTTGTGCCACCGACTGGGAAATGTTCCAGATTGGGAAAATAGTCTTCTTGGTGGTTGCCAATGGACACAGGCTCCATGGTAACGGGCCTAGCGAGTACGCCATCAACTCCACCGTCTACGAGCTGGATGTGAACGAGCGACTGTTTGTCCGTTTCCAGGATATTGTCACCTACAGGTACACATGCCTGCACAAACGCACGAATAATGTGTTCCAACGCATTTCTGTCGTCATCAAACATACCTTTGTCCCACTTCCAGCGCGGTGGATTGGGAGTTCTTCAGCCTCGGGGAGGAATACTTTCTAGTGGTTGCTAATTCCTTCAACGGAGAATCGTACTCTCTCAACAGCGTTCTCTACAGGTATGAATCCACGTACACACACACTGTTTTAATGTTGATTTATTGCCAGGGAGAACCATTAATACAGAACAGTGACATTTCCAACATGTTAGGGATTTCTCTGTCGCTTACGATTTATAAATGTCACTTACGCTAGTATCTCGCCATCCACTGTCTATGCCACTATGCCACAGGGTGGCGGGGTTATGCTGGCACCCACCTCAGCTGACTATGGGCGAGAGGCGGGGTACAGCCTGGGCTGGTCACCAGCCAATCGCAGGGCAGGCAAACAACCTTTCATAATTTTATTTGCCAACATGTATGTTTTTGGAATCTGGAAAGAAGTCGTAGTTCCCGGAGAAAACCCAAGTGCGCATGGGGAGAATCACCATACTAGACAGTGTTGACTATATTCTAGCCTTGATGCTGGAATTTAGACAGTTTAAAAATGCTTTTCTAAGCCCTACTGGGAAGACACTGTTTTGTGTGTCTATAGCTTTAATGCTAATGAGCTGTGTTTGTACAAGAGTGTGTATCTCCAAGATATCCAAGTTTTACACAGTAATCCCTTGTTTATTGCGATGAATTGGTTCCAGTCTCGACTGTGGTGTTATTATTATGATGGCAGTACACGAGACAGGATTGGAACCACACGTTAAAAGCTTTACACACACTATAAACCTTGCAATCCTACCTGCTTCCTTTTTTGTTGTTGTTTAACAGTTTAACAGGTTACTATCCAATCAGAGCTGTAGTAATTCTACATTTGATCAAAGTTACGGAAGATCAGCTCAAAACACAATTGCTGCAAATGGCCTCCATCGTAGAGTCTAATTCGGACCAACTGCCAGGTAAAGCACTCCATGCATCATGGGAACTGTAGTTCTTTTAGCATAAACATAAAGCTAATATGCTGCAATCTACATATTTTACATATGTTGTTTCACAACTACATAAATTATTAATAGCATCTACAAACAGTGTCATATTTATTAAAATTGTATAATTTTTTGTCTTTCTTTCAAATTGTGGAAAGAAGTTCAACAGTTAAAAGCATCATGCTTGGGCCATGCATGCAAAGTTACACTTTACAAGACAATGTTATGTATTGTGGCGTCCCGTGATCCTCATTCATTCATTTTCTACCGCTTTTCCTCACACGGGTCGCGGTGGGTGCTGGAGCCTATCCCAGCTGTCTTTGGGCGAGAGGTGGGGTACACCCTGGACTAGTCGCCAGCCAATCACAGGCATCCCGTGATCTGTGAGATAATTCATACCTGCCAAAATAGCATGTTGTTCAAGCGATCAAGTAAGGCGTTTGGATGTTTTACCTCCCTATTGACCAGTGTAGAATGCGTCTTCTTAATGCTTTCGTATTTCTATTTTTGTTCACCTCTAATTTACAAAAATAATTTAATAATAATAATAATAATAATTTAGGCAAAAACAAAATGTAAACAAAATATGCAGACTTTTTTAAAACTAATAGGCCGAAACAGCATTTGTTTGTTTCGTTCAGCTTTTTTCGCCACAGCGGATCATTTTGATCTGCATGATTTATGAATGAATAACTTCAAAGGCGAGTGTTTGAAGTCACCTTTTGAAGTAATTTACCCTCGAAGCTTACATCACCCATTTGGTATCAACTCATAGTGTGCCAAAAGTGAGTAAAACCAAGCCAAGTATCTACAGTGCATTGGAAAAGGGTAATCAAAAGATGGAAAACGCAAAGACAAAGGGGGTATACGGTACTTTGAAGTGGGCTTAGTTTAGCGAGGTGTGTTGAGTGTAAAGCCAGGCTTGCCTGTTCAATGAAAGTAGTTCTCTTTTAAAGCAGCCGTGGTAAGTTAGTCTAAACTTCTATCCAGGTTTTATCCAGACATTCATCTTAAAATCAGCTATGAAAGCGCTGCTGTTTGACTGTGTAAATCATTTAGTGATGGTGTCATCATTTTTTTAGAGGACGAAACAATAACTTGTACAGTACTACGATTGGAGTGAGTACTTTGATATCACACTGATTTGCTATAGCATTCCCTGATGAAATGCTAGATAAGATAAGATATAGGTATTTTCAGTTGAGAGAATTTCGAGATTTTAGTGTGAATTCTTGGATGAGACTCAGCACCTCCAAATCAGAGGTCATGGTTCTCATTTGGAAAAGGGTGGACTGATCCGTCCGGGTTGGAAATGGGGTCCTGCCGCAGTTGGAGGAGTGAATTTTTGCACATAATTAAATACCATTTGTTACTATATTACTGTTTGAAGATAAAGTATGGGTCGATACAGGGTCAGTAAAACACGTTTCCATTGTTTACCATGCACCAGGATGGCCGAGAGGTTAAGGCGTTGGACTTAAGATCCAATGGACAAAAGTCCTCGTGGGTTCGAACCCCACTCCTGGTACAGGATTCGTTATGTATGCTGTACGGCAATTTTACAGCTGAATAAGATAAAGGGTATTTTCAGTCGAGAGAAGGCACTACATTTGCTCACATTAGCAGGCGTATATGCCACAGCATTACTTACTTGAGCTATCAGCCAATGAGTCTTCTTATGTTACGATATTACAATATTTGCTGGATAAGCTCTCTGAACTCTCAACTGCAAGAAAACACTTCTTTATTCTAACAATAAGAAAAAGATTGTCACAATTACATAGAAAAATTTACCACAGAACATGTCAACAGTAAAACACACTGTATGTATGATAGACATGCCATCCGGTCCAAGTACAACCAGAGCAGGAGATTGGTTCGCATTGCCAGCAGTAACTCGAGCCTGTTTCCGGAGGAACGTTGGCCTCTGCCAAGGCTGTCCTTTGTCACAGATTCTGTTCACAATTTTCATGGACAGAATTTCTAGGCGCAGCCAAGGCATCAAGAGAGTCCAGTTCTGGGGCCTTAGGATCTCATGTCTACTATTTGTGGACAATGTGGTCCTGATGGCCTCCTCGGGCTGTTGACCTTCATCGTTTACTGGGACGGTTTGCATATTCGTGTGAAGCTTCTTGGATGAGACTCAGCACCTCCAAATCAGAGGCCATGGTTCTCATTTGGAAAAGGGTGGACTGATCCGTCCGGGTTGGAAATGGGGTCCTGCCACAGTTGGAGGAGTTCAAGTATCTTGGGGGGAGCAGGACATCGATTGGAGGATTGGGAGGGTAGCTGGACGCACCCTAAGAGATACGGTGAGGAGCTCAGTCCTCCTGGAGGAGCTCAGAGTAGAGCTGCTTCTCCTTCACATCGAGAGGAGCCAGTTGAGGTGGCTTATGTCTCCCGGACACCTCCCTGGTGAGGTGTTCTGGGCATGCCCAGCCGGGAAAGACCCCGTGGGATTATGTCTCGCAGCTGGGCTGGGAACGTCTTGGTGTCCTCCAGGTGGTGCTGGAGGAGGTGGCCAGGGACCGGGAAGTCTGGGCTTCCGTACTAAGATTTCTGCACCCGAGACCCAGACCCAGATAAGCGGAGGAGAATTGAATGGCATGATAGACATATTTGAAAGATGAGAAAAGACAGTTGTTGCTCCCAATTATATATATATTTTTAAATGGATAAGTGTTAATATGGAGTGTACAAACAAGTAGGCTATGGTATAATTATCAGTGTTAACTTTCGCATTTCACTCAGCATTATTCTGTCAGAGGTCCTTCCTTGCTCTATTGGCTTAGTTGCTTTTGGCAGTGATAATCTTTTTGAACTCCTCATAACACTCCATAATAATGACTTGTCCCTGCTGTGTAAAATACACCTGCTGGGATCGCTAATTTGACGCCCCGTTTTATGTGAATGTGCACTTAGCACAAAGCCAAGAACCTGACTTGACAAAATGAGTTCAAGTTTCCAGTAGAGTGACAAAGTCACCAGCTGGGGTGCTCTCGAGCTGCCGTTTGGTGCGTATGCGCAAATGACAGTCAGGACCCTTTCCCCAGCCCGATGGCGTAGGGAAATGACCCTCTTGTTCACCGGGGATGACTCCAACACAGAGGCACCAAGCTGGGGGGATATTAATAAGCCCACACCAGATTGCCGCCTCTCCCCTGCAGCAACTCCAGAGTAGAGCAAGGTCCAGCCCCTCTCGAGGAGTTTGGTTCCAGAACCCAATTTGTGGGTTGAGGTGACATTCCGACATTCCGACTAGATATAGTCGGAATGTCTCAACCTCTCGCACAAGTTCAGGCTCTTTCCCCACCAGAGAAGTGACATTCCATGTCCCAAGAACCAGGTCGCCCAGGCACCCGCCCTTGACCGCCACCCAACAAACCCCTACAAGGGGCCAAACAGTTGGTGTGAATGTTTATTTACACTGTGTTACTTTGTAAACAAACAGTTGGTGTGAATGTTTGTTTACAAAGTAACTATTGACCTGGCATGCCTATCACAGCATTTTCAACATATATATTTTTAAGTGGTCTTTGATATTATAGCAACACACCACTAATTAGTCTCTTGTGTCTTCATGTTAAGGTGGCAAGGTTACGAAGGCTTTGTCCCCATCCACTGGCTCCCAACCATCGGCTGCAGTGACTGGGAGTTCTTTACTGCCAACGGAGAGTCTTATCTGATCTACTCCAGCGCCAAAGTGCCTCTCTCCAAAGTGTTCAAACTGAAAATGTACTGAGCTCCGTACCATATTTAAGCATGTATATCCCTTTCCCTATCAAAAAGGCAGGGCGTGCAGCATCCATTTGTATGTATTCTCCACAAAGTGCACTGAAAAAAGTGTGGTGGTGGTCAGTAGCACAAAAAATGTAAGTTATTAAGATAACGATAAGCTACTCTGCCTAAAGCTTTGGATATCAGAGTGAGTGGTGTTTTGCACATAATTAAATACCATTTGCTGCCATATTACTGTTTGTTACTGTTTGAAGACAAAGTATGGGTCGATACAGGGTCAGTAAAACACACATTGTTTACCATCCACCAGGATGGCCGAGAGGTTAAGGCGTTGGACTTAAGATCCAATGGACAATAGTCCTCGTGGGTTCGAACCCCACTCCTGGTACAGGATCCATTATGTATGTTGTTCGGCAATGTTTCAGCTGAATCTGTTATTACTATACAAACTGCAATTTAATCACTAATTGTGTATGTCTGTATTTCAAAATAATGGAGTGAGTGATGATGGTGCTTAAAGAGAGGATAAAGCCGGAGAATAACTATTAAAATGACAACAATCAACAGTTTTTTGGTGCATAAATGTGAAAATGTCAAAAACAGATTAAATATTAACAATTGTTTATATTTTTGTTTAATTCATACACATGCACATATATATTCTATTATATTATATAAATATTATATAATTAATATTACACATATACAGTATGTATATATATACACACACACACACAAATACGAAGGTTTCCGGAGAGGAGCAAACATTTCAGCAGGATTGCATGAGTAGTGACATACGTGCCCTGCAGGATGATATGTACACATGTTTTTCATTCCTTTACATTTCATGCCTCTTGCAGATACCTAGTGAGCTATAAGCTTGGTATGCAATCCTGCACACACACATATAACCCTGAGGCCCAGGGTTGTCAATCTCAATCAAACACACACACATATACACGCACTCCAAACCGCACTGTGGTGATTTGTGGGAAATTGAGTATTTATTATTGCAATTGTCAAGCCGAATTTCAATTCATTTGCACTGAAAAATCAATAATATACATTTTGGAAAATATTTATACGACAAACACAAGTGGTAATGTAATACTGTACACGAGTTTTGTATGTTTGATTAAAAAATAAAAACTCGACCGCAACTGAAACTACAAGTACCACACTGCAATGCGACTTCCTGCCAGAAAACAAGATGGCTGCCCGCTGTACACCGACGGCATTTTTATTTACATTTGTCGCTTTAGGACTAAAACAAGATAAGGCAGACATTTTCAACATTCCCAAATAAATATAAATGTGCATATTTTATTAGTGCTTTGGCACGCAATATCTTTCTTTTTCTGGACGTCGTCCGGGACCGACTGGCAGGTGTTTCATTTTCGTTGACTGAGCGGTGAAGCCAGATGAGACAGCGTTAGTCACTAGTCATTGCCTTTATTTTTCTTATATAAAACATTGCTGCCACTTGGACGCATTTCCTCGCCCACGTTTCCGTGTCGCTATTATGTTCAGCCCAGTCAAGTCCTCTTACTTCCGCGTTAGTCCGGCCACTGTCAACCGAGAACTGGGCAAGACCAAGATGAGATAGCAACAGGTGGCGTGGCGCGTTTACATGGTCGGTGAAGCCAAAACGAAACAAAAACCGTCATGTTTGGGAATCTTTTTGAGGAGGAAGAATGCGAAGAAGGGTTCTCTTCCTCCTCTACTCACGCTGGTGGGAAGCCTGCCAAGGGGGGAGACGAGCCCCCGGCTCCTCGAGGAAGGAGCAACCTCTGCGGCATCAGGAACCAGGGAGGGACCTGCTACCTCAACTCTCTGCTCCAAACCCTCCTGTTTACACCCGAGTTCAGAGGTGAGAGATCCGAGGTGAAACATGATGTCATCTGCCAACTGTGTTGTTAATTTGATCTCTGTGCAGAGGAGCTGTTCAGTTTGGGGACTGACGAATTGGGATGTCTTCAAGATAAAGACAAAGCAGGGGCCAATGTAAGTGATTCAAAACATGTCCGCATATACTGTACACTGAAACAACACATGCGCTGCATCAAAAAGCCTTCACACGGATAGCAATGCTCTTTTGCCAGCTCCAATATTTGTCTAAACAACCTTCAGTGCAAGTGAGAGGGATTGGAGCAGGGATGTCTAAAGTGCAAAAGAGAAAATGCTGAAATGTATGAACAAATACAAAAACAAAACTCACTACTCATGTTACCACTCATGTTACTTAAAGTGCCGCAAGCTCGTGGAGTTGATTTGAAAACTACATCAGCAGTTTCCCACAGCCCGACTGTTAATGCCAGGGTTTTTAGAGACACTGCTTGTTATTTGCCTTTGTAAACCATGTACCTGGCCTAGAATTTGTGATATGTGGATATGAGTTATTCTCGTGCTCTTCAGGTCCGAGTGATCCCACTGGAGCTCCAGAGGCTTTTTGCCCGTCTTCTGCTGGTGGACCAGCAGAGTGCCTCCACCGCTGATCTCACTGACAGCTTTGGATGGAACAGCAGCGAGGTAAGTGTTGCTGAGAGGCTCGTGTTACTTGTGTCCTTGTTAGCGATTGATTTATCTTCATGTGCTCATGCTGGGATGGTTTAAGTGATACTGGATGCAGCAGAGAGGCCTTGCGAGCCTGCAGAATGAAGGAAGGAATTTCATTTTTGTCCAGAGGCAGTCCAGCTGCATTGGGATTGTACAAAGAGTCATTACGAACAGGAAGATTTACGATGGGATTGTCTCCGGCCATGTTTTTTTTTGGCGTCCAAATGACACAAATGGCTTTTGGGCAGCTACACAGAATATTATGTAAAAGATTACATTTGAAAACATTGGTCACACTGTCACACATTGGTTCTATGTAATGTGTGCATGTTTGTGTGTGTCTATGTGCATGCATGTGTGCAGCATGACACATGCAAAAAAAAAGGCAGCTTGTTTGGAGTTGTAAACATATTTGCCTTGCTTTTCAATGTGATTATGACTCCTTACAAATGTTTCATGGCCATCATAGCCATCATGGACCATTACATCATCCCCCCCTCCAGAACCGGTAGGAAACATGATCACCTACAATGTGAAAATTGTCCAAAAATTGCAGAGGTTGCAGTGGCAATGATAGGAAAAAATAAAGCAATAAAATATTATTTTAACATATAGTACACTCATGCCTCGGTCATCACAGTTCATTGGTTCCAGACTCAAACATCATAAGTAGATTTCTGTCAAGTAGGATTCAATATAAATGGAATATTTAGGTAGTAAATATTACAATCTTGTAAATACAGTTTTTAACATTATTAGAGCCCCCAAGACATGAAATAAAACTCCTACAGTACCATAACTTTTGTATTACCCAATGTAGTTGATATAATGAGAAATAAGACGTATTTGATATACATAAGGGCGGCACGGTGGACTAGGGGTTAGCGCGCAGACCTCACAGCTAGGAGACCAGGGTTCAATTCTCCCCGTGCATGCGTGGGTTTTCTCCGGGTACTCCGGTTTCCTCCCACATTCCAAAAACATGCTAGGTTAATTAATTGGCGACTCCAAATTGTCCATAGGTATGAATGTGAGTGTGAATGGTTGTTTGTCTATATGTGCCCTGTGATTGGCTGGCGACCAGTCCAGGGTGTACCCCGCCTTACGCCCAAAGACAGCTGGGATAGGCTCCAGCACCCCCGCGACCCTCGTGAGGAAAAGCGGTAGAAAATGAATGAATGAATGATATACATAAGCTAACATAGACTCAACATGTTAATCACTCTTCCACTGTGCAACTAGAATGCTTCTTCTGCATTGCATTTGTATGTGTATTTTAGTTCATCTTCCTTGTTAATTAAGCATTTGTATCCTTAAATGCTTAATTTAGGCCAAGAATAACCACAATTTGATTAAATATGCAATATTTTTTTGCAAACTAGTTTGAACTGTGATGTAGCGAGGGGCGACTGTGTATGCCTCAAAAGGCAAACAAAACCTGGAGTTCAAACAGTCATCAGGAATGACGACACACCCTAAGTCAGCCAATAGCTCTTGTGAGACTTCAGATTTTTTTGTGTGTGAACAGTACCAGATATGGCAAAGAGAGGAAATATGTAAGTATAACCATAGAACTGTGACAAACAGAAAACTACCTTGCTGCTCAGTACAATATGAGCAGTCCAATTGATTAAGAAACAATTGTGAGCAACCATCAGTAACCTGTAGTTGAAATGACAAATCCACCTCTCTATCGTGTGTATGTCAGGCATCTTCAAGGTAATTGTTGTTGCTTTATTTTAGCTTTACTGTACAGTAGAATGAATGAAGTCACTTTACGTTGGTTCCTATGTGATTCATATTTTAAATATTCTGCCCCTGAACTGAACTCTTTTGTGTCACAGGGATCAAACCAGCATGATGTGCAGGAACTCAACCGCATTCTCTTCAGCGCCTTGGAGAACTCTCTTGTGGGCACCTCTGGGAGCACACTCATCCACCGCCTGTACCACGGCACCATCGTCAACAGCATTGTCTGCAAGGAGTGCGGGAACGTCAGCCAGCGACAGGTCCCGGTCTTTTGCTGATGGTGCGTAGCGTTGAGGGAAATCCACGTGAGATAAATGGGTGTCTGCATCTCTCTTCAGGAGGACTTCCTGGACCTGACAGTGTGCGTGTGCGGCGTGTCCAGCCTGGAAGAGGCTTTGTGGAACATGTTTGTAGAGGAGGAGATGTTTGAAGGCAATAATCTGTACCGCTGTGCGCTGTGTAACAGGCTGGTCACTGCTGCCAAGGTGCGACATTGTGGGGAAAAGAAGACTTTTGTCTCTTCATTTGTTCACAATTGTTGTTTTTTTGCTTTGTATTGCTGTTTCCTTAGTCTGCCAAGCTGCAGAAGCTCCCTCCATTCATGACCATGTCTTTGCTGAGATTCAGCTTTGACTTTGCTAAATGTGAGCGCTACAAGGAGACGGGGCGCTATAGCTTCCCACTCACCATCAACTTACGACCGTTTTGTGAACAGGTACCACGCCACATCTAACGCTTTGTAGTCACGTTTGAGCATCGTGACTCAGCTGTGTTTGTGCTTACAGGCAGATGGAGTTGCCGCCGATTACTCCTACGAGCTGTTCTCTGTGATTATCCATAAGGGCGGCTGCTATGGCGGCCATTATCATGTTTATATCAGGGACATTGACCGACTTGGCCACTGGGAGCCGCCGGTGAGAGGAACTACAGCCTGGATGTTTGCATTCAAGAATTCTACACTTTTGTCTGCAGAGTATGTCTTTGTTTATATCAGGTGGAGGACAACAAAATAAGGATGCAGAGGAACGTCAAACAGGAGGTCAAAGAAATTCACCAGACCAAACTTAATGACGATGACCCTTTGTGTGTCCTCACTGCGATTATCTCCCAGGTTTGACCTCAAAGGATCATTTTTTCCTGTTTTCTTTTGCTTTTGTTGTCATTGATGCCACCAATCCAGACACTTTATTTCCTGTTTTGTTTCGTAGGAGCCTTCAAAGAGTGTCCTATTGGACCAACTAGGCCAGAAACTCATGGAGAAGATTGGTTCCTCTTGGAGTAAAACCTTCAGGAAGTCCTGTGGCCCCATTGGCAAGGTGTTTTTCTATTTTTTTTTATAACCTTGCTGTCAGAGGCCTACACGGTGAACAAGTGGTTAGCCCGCAGGCCACACAACTAGGAAACCTGAGTTTGATTCCCCCCTTTGGGCATCACTGTATGGAGTTTGCATGTTCTCCCCATGCGTGCGTAGGTTTTCTCCGAGTACTCCGGTTTCCTCCCACATTCCAAGGTGGGACGTTAATTGGCTAGGTTAATTGGCGACTCCAAATTGTCCATAGGTATGAATGTGAGTGTGAATGGTTGTTTGTCTATATGTGCCCTGTGATTGGATGGCCACCAGTCCAGGGTGTACCCTGCCTCTCACCCGAAGACAGCTGGGATAGGCTCCGGCACGCCCGCGACCCTCATGAGGATAAGTGGTAGAAAATTAATGAATAAAAGCTGTCAGAGTGCAAGAAGCATGTAGTTAGTTTAGTTAGCAGGACAACAAAAATAAGCATCAGAACCTATTTTCATAAAACTAGTTCAATAGACTGGTGAGAATTAATTTAATCTAACATTGCCTACTAGGACAGTGACCCACCAAATCCAATCCAGTTGGAGCTTCATGACTTTGTACCGCACATACGCCTTTGTACAGGACTGGACTAAACAGCTTTTTTCATTTCTTCTTCTGTCTAACAGTTCCTACAGTCACACAGTGATGTTTTCATGCTGGTTTCCAACGGTACTCGAGTGGCACTGAAGGCAAACCCGCCTAGCCTTATCTTGAGCGAGAACCCCGGACAAGCGGATCACTCTACGATTGAAGGCCCAGGCACTGTTGAAGGACCGGAGCCCGAGCAAGAGGTATGCAGCAAGGACGTGACATAAATCTGGCATGAGGAGTTTTCAAAGCAATCGCTATGTATCCACAGGGTGATCACTGGTTTGACTTGAATGACGCCACTGTAACCTCTATCGGGGTGTCGGACATAGAGAAGCAATTCCAGGGCAAGGAGAGTGCCTACATGCTGTTCTACAGAAAAACACAGCTACACCGGCCCACTGGAGGTAACTGACCAAACTAAACTCATCCATTTTATTCACCAAAGCAGAGATTTTCAACCACTAGTGTACCTTGAGAAACCGTCAGGTGTGCTGTGAGGAATTATCCAATATCACTTTTTATAGTTAACATTGATTAATCATCATTTGCAAATATTATGTCAATAGCCATGAAAATATGGACCCAAATATTCCAATTGCATTTGGTATATTTGCTCAAACGGAAAGAATTGTACAGGGATGGAATATTCCTTTCCCCAATCCGATTCAGGTATCTTGTACCCACTCAAACGGAAAGTTGTCAGGGTGCGTTCTTCTTTGTGGTGTTTTTCTTCTTCTGTTGGCGGTTGGAACAGAATCTAAACACTTCTATACTTTATTTACAAGTCCAGTTTTATTAAAAAAGAAAATACATATCTATATAAAACATGTCCCTAGTTTAATTATAAAATATTAGCAAGATTGAATGTGATCTTTTCCTGTTTAAATTTATCCCGAGTGCGTTATTTCAGCGCATGCTCAGATATGACGTAACACGCAGCTCCAGATGTTCTTCAGTTTTAAAAATGGAGGCCAGTAATCGGCATTGGACTGCTAAGCAAAGTTTGTTTTTGATTCAAACTAAATTTCAAGACTGGACAGACGAAAAACCGGCAATACGGATTATTATTCCAACAAGTGAAAGAATAACTCGAGGAAGCCGGTATCACGTGATGTTGATGTTTACGTTTTACCGCACATGACCCATTGACTATTCTGTTTGATTTTCACGGCGCATGTAGACAAGAGATTGGAATATTCCTTTCTATGGATACCATTGTTTCCCAAAAAGTCATTTGGAAAGAGAAAAACTCGTCATGTAAACATGGCTACTGTGGAGTGTCTGTGGTGTAAAGACTGGCAGAGCAATGTAATATTGGTCCGTGTGGCAACACCTACCTTGTTCCTCCGATAGACTTATTGATGCACGTGTGAGGTTGTGGGGACATTTTGTAACATTTTTAGTTAGTGGTGTGCCACAAGATTTTTCCAATGTAAAAAACGTACCGTGGCTCAAAAAAGGTTGAAAAACACTGCACTAAAGGCCGTATATAATTTGGGTAAATGCTCTGTAACCCCAGTCTATGCGTGGTTAACTTCTGATTAGCTTGTGCCCCTTTGCGTCTTCCTCACCTTTGTTGTAATAGTGTACATTCTGTCGCGTCTTCTGTTAAACACACACGTCATTTTCAATTCTTTCTGAACACAAGTGAGGCTGAATTTGTATCAAAAAGGCTATTTATAACAAAATATATATATATATATATATGCTCAGCAGCAGCTGTGGGTACCACATGCAGTCAGAATGGTGCAATCTTGATCACATGATATTTTTATATGAGCCGACTGTGAGATCGGTAGTCAAGTCAAATTCTATTCTAAGACACGCCTCTACGTCACTGTGTATATCGCTGATTATCTGTTTTCCATTGAAGCTCTCAGCAGTCCTCAGTACAAACTTCCTCATCACCTCATTCAGATGGCAGAGGAGGAGAACATCCGACTGCAGCAGATGCGGTACAGAAGCACAATTTACCACTACAGTAGATCCCTGCCTGTTCGCGGTTCAGCATTCGCACCCCTACATATTTGCAGATATTTTTTTTCTTTTTAAAATGCACATATTTTCTTTTCATGGTAAATTGAATCATTGAAGTGATTTGATGGCGCTATCTGCAGGGGAATAGGGGAGCTTTTCGCATGTATGAATCCAGCAGAGGATAGTGTCTCACAAGTCGGTTCACTCAACATTTTCCAGCAGGAAGATGCTTTGACAAAACGTGATGTGTAACTGCAGGTTTAGTAAATTCAATGCTATATACTGTATTTCTGAAATTGTTTCTGAATGTATAAAACACAATTTAAATGAGTTTTATAACTCCTGGAAAGTGCCCGCATTTTGACCACTGAACATGCCCGTACACCTTGCCGCTCTCGCCATAGCAGTGTGCCTTCGCACACAACAGTACAGACACAAAATACATTTGTCTGCTCAATCAGTTCTAGTTTTTGCTTTTAGTTTCTGTCATCAAAATATGCCCTTGCTACATCAAAATTAAGACACAACTATAATAACTCCATAGACGTGAACCTGCGGCCGTGCGCATCTTTAGGACTGACTGTCTATATGTGCCCTGTGATTGGCTGGGCACCAGTCTCTCACCCGAATACAGCTGGGATAGGCTCTGTCACGCCCGCGACACTCATGAAGATAAGCGGTAGAAAATGAATGAATGAGTGCTGTCAGAGTGCAAGAATCATGTAGTTAGTTTAGTTAGCCGGACAACAAAAATAAGCAGCAAAACCTATTTTCATAAAACTAGTTTAATAGATTGTGCCCAAATCTTTCTACAAAACTGTAGTTTCTATTTTTTGCTTTTAGTTTGTGTGCTCAAAATATGCCCTTGCTACATCATCGTGCGCATCTTTCGGACTGACTGTTGTAACAGCCCCTTTCTCCTCAACCACCATCGCTCGCCCTTGCGGTTTGGTCACGGCGCCGACGGCATGCGCCCAACCCTGACAAGATCCACAAAAGTAGGGTTTCTCAAAGTGCGGCCCCCGGCCCATCTGCGGCCTCTGGCTCATTTGTCATTGCATCACTGCAGAAACAAAACAAAAGTTTAGTCATTACTTGTTCAGGGCATTACAAACAGGCATTTTTACTATTCTGGGATCTTGGAACATAACCCCCACGAATAGCGGGAATCTACTGTATCACAAAGTTATGACAATCACCATAAAGCCAAAGCAATGTTGAAACTCATTCGTCTACACTCTTGAGTCTTTAATGTCTTTTAGTCAACAATGTTTCCTTCACAGGGAGGAGTATGAAGCCAGTAATAACAGCTTTGAGCTTCGTCTCCACCTGGCGTCCTCATACAGGCTAATAAACGGAGCCCTGCAGCCTGTTAGCAAAGAGCCCAATGTAGCCACCACAATCGTTTTTGATCGCAGGAAAACTGTTGGAGACCTGCGGTTAGCTATATATCAGGTAAGATGATTTATATAAGTACTTGTTCAACCGCAGACAGACACGAGCAATACGTCGTACTGTTAGGAACAGGAACTATGGGAAGGAGACATGGCTCTGACTGTGGCCAAGATGCTTCCAGCAGGCCTCCACCTGTACAATACTCTCACAGGTTAGGCACTGAAGAGAACTAATCCATGGATTGGAGAGCATTTTTGTAATATTTTGACTTGTTGCAGATGACAGTGCCTCGCTGTACAGTGCCGGCCTCTGTGCCAACTCTGACCTGTTTGTTTGGAACGGCCGAGAGGTAAGAACCCGGGCACACATAGTCAAAAGAAGATATGATGTTATGTTATTTTTTGGATGTAATAATGCGTTAAAATTTTTTCACATACATGGTTCTTGAGCTTTTTTCCTGCGAATTTGCTCAATCAGAGCTATAACAGTACCACAGATCCGGCATTTGCCCTGTGCCCTTTAAGCAGAAATCAACAAAGTGTGATGTTTGGACAATGTGGCATTGTGCGTCACTTTTGTCCCAGTGTTGCACATTTCCTTCAGTCACAAGCAGCTTTCTGCCTCTGTTACACCGCTTGACGCATTTTTGTTTATAACCAATCAGGTATGCGGTGCAGGTGTCCTAACCGGAGCCGAGTGGGAGCCAGTGTTGCTAACGGTCGTCCGACCCTTTGTGGAACCACCTGGAGATCAAGCTGGGGCGGAATTTGAGAAGGCCACAGACGGCGGGCTTAAAAAGGAGGCCAGAGCATTTGCAGGCGGCGCCACCCTCGGGGAGGTGCGGGAAGCCCTGGGCCAACCCGTCGGGAGTCTGCTGTGTCAGGAGCAGTCGGTGGCAAAAGTGGGAGAGCACTGGGCAGGTGAGGGAGGCGGCGCCAGCGGATGGCGAGTGTTCCCGCCTGACGACATGCAGCGAACATTGAAGGAGCTGTCGCTGAAAGACGGAGACGCTCTGTTGGTGCTGGAGCCGCAGTCATGCGATGGCAGGTGCATCACGTGTGCGTTAGTTCATGTCATAGTTTTATATTTTTAACTCCGCCCATGTCTGTCTTGCTCAGCATGTTCACGTTAAACGGAGACATGGTCACCGTGATGACGCCGTCAGACTGTCGCTGGCTGCAAGTGGAGTTTCGAACACTGCATGGCGGCGGGGGCGGCGACACAGACGAGAGGAGAATAGTCAAGGTTCCTGCAGCAGGAAATATGGTCAGTCATTTTGTGCACTCTTGTTTTTTTCCTCTTCATCTTTGCTGATTTCAAATGATGTGTTTTCACAGCTGCTGTGTGATGTGAAGCAGAGGGCCATCGAGGAGCTGCAACTTCCCAGTAAGAAGCTCAGTTTAGCCTTAGCTAGCCTTCAGCTAGGAGACCGCAGTTCAATTCCACCCGCGGCCATCTCTGTGTGGAGTTTGTATGTTCTCCCTGTGCATGCGTGGGTTTTTTCCGGGTACTCCGGTTTCCTCCTACATTCCAAAAACATGCTAGGTTAATTGGCGACTCCAAATTGTTCATAGGTATGAATGTGAGTGTGAATGGTTGTTTGTCTATATGTGCCCTGTGATTGGGTGGCGACCAGTCCAGGGTGTACCCCGCTTCTCGCCCGAAGCGACCCTCGTGAGGACAAGCGGTAGAAAATGAATGAATGAATGAATGTATTGAGTTGTGTTCTCCTATAGAGTAGCTACACACAATATACCGCACAGAAAACATTTCAGATTTTCCAGAATCTGCACCTATTCCATTGCTGTCTGTTTTAATTTATTCCACCCACGGCCCACCTCCGAGCACGCCCACTCCCCTGTGAATGGACACACACCCAAAGTACTTCCTAACTAAAAACCATATGAGGAAATCCGCTTTGGCGTCGTTTAACACGAGAATTCAACATTGTAAATTATTATATTAATAATAATAATTAATTAATAATAAATAATATTAATCAGTCAGAAAAGTGGAAAAAAGCATAATAGGTCCTCTTTAATGTTAATGTTATTGTCAATCTAATTTATCCACCATTTCTGACATTTTTTTTTGTTCTTACTCTGTCCTCTTCTATGATGATGTATCAATGTTAGAATATGAAAATTCAAAGTATTTATATTGTCCAAAATATGAGGAAATCCGCTTTGGTGTCGTTTAACACGAGAATACAACATTGTAACTATATTAATAGGTCAGAAAAGTGGAAAAAAGCATAATAGGTCCCTAATTTATCCACCATTTCTCACAATTTTTTTTTCTTACTCTGTCCTCTTTTATGGTTATGTATCAATGTTAGTATGAAAATATGAAAATTCTAAGTATTTATATTGTCCAAAATTATCAGGTAAATACAGAGACAAAAGCCTTCCTATAAATATCAGCATAAAATATTAGTATTTGTAGTATTAGTATTAGTAGTATGTAGTATTAGTAGTATTAGTATTTGTTTTATGACAATAATACATTATTACACTATAATACATACATTTTGTAATTTTTATAAAAATATATTCAACGTGAATAATGTAAAATATGTTGAGAAACATGCCGAAAATAACCTAATTTAATGACATTTAATATTGCCACCAATGTATTTACACATTTTCTCACGTGGTAGGTAAAAATAAGCAATGATGGGGCAATGATGTCATGGTATTACCTCAAAGCACAAAGTGTCCAATAGGATAGCAATGGAGCGGGGGCCTATATGAATGGGATTTGGACATTGCTGGGATGTATTAGTCAACGTTTTTAGGCCCAGAGACTGCAAATCTCAGCATTGCAGTTTCTGAGTATCCCTCTTCCCTCCCCAGGTGCACAGTACTGTCTGAGGCAGGTGGACAGCACAGGGAAACTCCTTCCTCCAGGTATTCCATTTGATGTGTTTCATTGCGGCACACAGCTTGGAAATTCCCTCCCCTTTGCTCCCTCTCTCGCTCTCTAATTTTGGCCCCTCATTAAACTCTTAAAAGCTACACCTCCCTTGTCATTTTCTACCTCTTGAGCCCACTCAACTTTTTTTTCCCCCCTGCTTAAGTGGCATTTACGACGCCTCCCTCTGGTTGTTTGAACAGTGTGCGAGGAGCTGAGCCTGCGTGAGGCAGGCGTACGACTCATGACCACCATGACGCTTTGTCTGGGATGCGCCCCTCGGGCCTCGCAGGTTTATTTTATTGTTTTTATGGGAACTCTAGCACAGGTGCATCATCAATCATGTGTCTAAAAGGTAAACACTAGAAGTGTGATAAATGTTTCTTGCATGCAATGTTTCTTGCAGCTTTTCCTGCATTTCTCTGTGGGTGCAGCGCCCTCTGCTGGATTAGAGATGGACATCATCATAGAGAGGACTTGCACTGTTAAAGAGGTAAAGCTGGCATTGTGGTGTTGCTGTGAAACCTCCAAAATGGAACACAATTCGTTTTGTGAGGCTAGTTGACTTCCGGTGCCGTGGAACCTTGAATTTTGTGTGTTCCGATTTAATGAGATTAGTTTTTTTTGTTTATGACGGTTAATTGGTTCTAGACAACTGTAAGTGAATTTTCACAAATTAGGACTCAATATTAATAAATGGAATATTGTCGTACTAGAGCAGGGGTGGGCAAACTACGGCCCGGGGGCCACATCCGGCCCGCCAAGTGTTTGAATACGGCCCGCCCAATCTTTCCAAAGTATTTCATTTAAACTCAACATACAACCTGGCATCATGGCCTGAGCTTTTGATGGTTTTATCAATTTCGTTTTTTGACATGGTCTATTGTTTACAAAGTGCTCCTGAAAAAAGGGACACAAGCACATAATAATAATAATAATAATTATTATTATTATTAGATTATTATAATTATTATTAGAACTATTATGATTATTATAATTATTATATTAATGCTAATTATTATATTAATTATATATAATGTTATTGTTATATTTGCATATTTTACATAATAATAATATAATAATTATTATTTTAATTTTATTGTAATTATTGTAATATTTTATTATTTTTAAAATATATAAATATAAAATAATAAATAATAATAGCAGATTGCATGACAATTTTACAGATACAATAATACCAGGTGGACTGTTACGTGTAAAATATATAGTCTGTCCCCCCCGTAAATTTTGTCATATCAATGCGGCCCGCGAGTAAAAAGTTTGCCCACCCCTGTACTAGAGCCACATTGCTAGTGTGCGGGCTACAGGGACACAAGACTGCTATGGCTGTGTAGCATTCTTGCGAGCTAACTAGTTGGCTTCCAATTTACTCATTGTAAACTTAAGAAAGGGGTTCAAACACACTGGAGGAAGAAATACAAAACAAAAAGCCAAAAGTGTACCACTTCCACAAGGAATAGGAGAACTTTTCACTGTATGGCTGACCAAATGCAGTGTGATGATAATATTTTCATACTACAGCCTAGATGTTTATGATGCTCCCATTTTTACTTTTTTATGCCACATTGCTAGTGTGCGGGCTACAGGGACACAAGACTGCTATGGCTGTGTAGCATTCTTGTGAGCTAACTAGTTGGCTTCAAATTTACTCATTGTAAACTTAAGGAAGGGGTTCAAACACACTGGGGGGAGAAAGACAAAATAAAAAGCCAAAAGTGTACCACTTCCACAAGGAATAGGAGGAGAACTTTTCACTGTATGGCTGACCAAATGCAATGTGATGATAATGTTTGCCCAGTGGCCAAATTACTACATATAACCTTTTCTTTCAACGTTTTTGACTGATAAACAATAGGTCACAGTCACAGTCAAACGAATCAGCAAAATGAAATGCATCACAAAACACTACTTTTAAGCACAGATGAAGTATTACATTTCTTATTTTGTTTTACTTGCAGTGTCTAAAGGCAATGCTGGATGCCGTTGGACTCAATGGTAAATTGTATTGATTTCTTATATTTATTTTTCCATATCAAATACATAATTAAGAGTACTAAAGGCTGCTTTTAAATGTGTTTCTAGGCACATGTTGGCATTTGAGGAGGCTGGATTGGTGCGAAGAAGTAGGAGAGGCCCTAACTGACGAGGTGTACTTTTATACTACTTTTACGCATTTGCAGCGTTCCCTGTTTCAACGTGTACATTGGTCATTATCATCGTCATGGCAACAACCTGTCTCCTACTCAGCTTGCATCTCTGTCAGAGGCGAAGATAAACAACGGGGAGACATTAGTTGTCACGGAAGGTCAACTCCCTCCAAAGGTAATTTCACAATTTTTGTTTGTGTGGGTTCGTCCTGCATTGCGTCATCTTCTCTTTTCCAATCAGGGTTTTCTCAAGCTGTCCATGTGGCTCCACGTGGATGCGGTGAGCGGCTCCAACGATAACGGCCACGCAGTGGAGCATGCAGATCAAAAACACTTTCATACACAACTCACAAGCGTGGGACAAGTGGAGATATCTGTGGAAGCCACCCTGGAGGACCTAAAGGCTCAGGTAATGTGGAGTAATGGGATTCTTTGACCATCTGACGGCTCTGATTCTTAAATAATTAATCATTTAAATACATTAAATTAAATATTAAAGAAAAAATAAATAATTTCATCCACCCTCGGGCATCTCTGTGTGGAGTTTGCATGTTCTCCCCGTGCATGCGTGGGTTTTCTCCGGGTACTCCGGTTTCCTCCCACATTCCAAAAACATGCTAGGTTAATTGGCGACTCCAAATTGTCCATAGGTATGAATGTGAGTGTGAATGGTTGTTTGTCTATATGTGCCCTGTGATTGGCTGGCGACCAGTCTAGGGTGTACCCCGCCTTACGCCCGAAGACAGCTGGGATAGGCTCCAGCACCCCCCGCGACCCTCGTGAGGAAAAAGCGGTAGAAAATGAATGAATGAATAAATAATTTAAATGAAAAATTAAATAATTATTTTTTTTGTCCACAGGTGTTGACGCTTCCTGCTCTCGAGGACGCGTGCGTTCCCGCCGCCGCCGCCTTCCTGCGCTTGTGGGAGATGGAAGGACGCACCCCGGCTCGTATCCTCAGAGGACACCATGTCACACTGAGGCAAGCACCTCCTTTCCTTCTCACGTGTGCTATGCTTCTCCTTTTCATTGGTCTGGAATGGTAACAGCAGCACTTTGTCTCCTAACCAGGAAGCTAAAGCTAACTAGCGGGGCAGACCTTAGCATGCAGCGGCTGCAGAATGCTGAAGATCTCGGGTGAGGATGCTTTAATTTTACACTTGCACTTTTTCATTTTTTGTATAATTTTTAAAATCATAATTTCATAATTATTTAATTAATTATAATTAATTTAATTATTTTTATTTAACATAAATAAAATGTTTCCTAATTATTGATTTTTTATTCTTGTTTTAGACTACACTCCCCAAAGCAATAAGGATTATTTTTCTCTTTTTATTTCCCATGCAATACCATGCATATTTTTTTTAATGAATTCATATGCATAAATTGTAATGAGTGGTCTTGTAAGGTTAGTCTTCCTGCAATTTAACACTTCCGAAACTGTTGATAATTATATTATTATAATAATAATTATAATATTTATGAAAGTTGTAATTCTATCGTATTTTGTTGACTGGTGCAACTATGGAGTTGTATTTTGTTTATATTTATATTATTGTGTATGTTTTATTTATTATTTGAGGTTCTAGACTAAGAAATTAAATTTAAAAAATATAATTATTTATTGTTGGATCAATGGTTTTGTGGCATTAATGTAATTATGAAAATGTACTTCTTTCTTATTATAACCAGATTTTGTTGGCCAACCAACATGCGATGTATACAATCATGTCAAGATTGGCGGTTGCCTGGTGGGATACATTGTGCTTGTTGATGATGTTTTTCCTGCTTTTGTAGTCCTAAGGAGATACTGCTCAATGTTAAGATGGGGATACCCGGGGAGCGGTGCTACTACCCTCCAGAGGAGCTGATTTGGGATGCGTCGCGGGACTCATCGCCTCGCAGCTTGCGCACCTGCGTGGCAGCACGCTACGGCCTGTCACCTGACTCCCTGCTGCTGGCCAAACACCATCCAGACAAACACACTTGGGAGGAAATCATCTCCAGCTGGGTGAAACGACAAGGATGCTAGTTTTAGAAACGTTACAAGTGATCGGAGTTTCATCCAAGTTTGTTTCTTTTTTTGTTGTTGACATTTTTATTTCATTTTTTTTTTTTTTAGAGCCAGCAGCTGTCAAAGAAGAAAAAGAAAAAAAGGACGGAATCACTACTAGGAGCACCGTTTCATCTCAAAGATAACGATGTCATTGGTGTTAAGGTAATAAAGTAAAAGCATTAGAATTTAAAATTAACTCTGATTGGCTGGCGACCAGTCCAGGTTGCACCCTGCCTCTCGCCCAAAGTCAGCTGGGATAGGCTCCAGCATACCCCATCTCAACATCTTAACCCCCCCGAGCATAGAAACTGAATGAATTCAAACTGATGTATTCATGTATTTTTCAATCTCCAGAACCTTGTGATTGACAACAAGGACTTCTACACTCGTGAGGATGAACAAGGCCAGCAGAGGCTAAGAGAGCAGGCGGAGCAAAGAAGGAAAAGGTGCAACGCTTTTACCCGAGCCCATTTCACACAGACTTGCACTGCATTTTGGGGGGATTTTTGGCCCTTGGAGGTACAGTAAACCTCGGATATATCGGAAATTCGCTCACAACGGACAGATAAAAAAGAACCAATTTTTCTGTAATGCATTTCCAATAAAAATTCATTGCATATATCGGATTTTTTATAACGGATTTCGCCTATTTCGGACAAAATCTCCAGTCCCGTTCCAAAGCATTTCCATTAAATTTCCCTCGCATATATCGGATGGCCGCATCGTGGCGCTCCGATTCGCCGAATCGTGACAGGCCGCTATACGACGTCATTTGCAGCGTTTGCAGCGTTGCCTGCGCGTCCAGGTACATTGGAAACATAGTCAAGGAAGTGCCTTTTTAGAACGGATAAAATCCGATTTACGCATATACCGGATATAAATCCGATATATGTGTAAAACGGACATTTTCCGGTATACGCATATAACGGATTTCGCTTATATCGGACAAAACCAGTGGGGAACAATTGAATCCGATATATCCGAGGTTGACTGTAGTATCCATAACAGAGGAGGGACAGTGCTTGTGTGAAAGGGGTGTAAAGTTTAAGATCTAATCTTGTTAGCATTGTCGCTATAGTAGTATCCCACTTTGCTGTCTTCTGTGTGAAAGGCACGGATGAGTAAATGCTAGATCTACCTTTGCACCGCAGATGTACCAATTTTGCAGTCATGACTTTTTATTATCATGATTATGATAGAGAGCAGGCTGCAGGAAGTTCGGACTGTGACGGATCACACAAGAAGGCCGCAGGAGATGCAAGGACCAAATCCAAGAAGCCAGAGGTGGCGCTGTCAATCAATGTCGGCGTCTTCAGGTAGCACGACACTGCCACCAACGCAAGGACATGTCTCAACTACCTGTCACACACACACACACACAGTCAGGTGCCATGTTGCATTTAGGACAATCCTCTCGGCATCAGGCGGCCATTTTTTCCCCACTCCAAGTACTACATCTTAAAATCTGTATTTATCCAAATACCTTACTATTAGCATTATGGCTATTATAGTCATTTTGTCTTATTCTAATGGCAGGTTGACCCTCAGGAAAAAACAAAACAAGTTAGGCTGCAGTGATAATAACCATAGAGAGCAGGGTGACTTTTTATAACCGACCAGCCAATGTGGACTTAAGTTGAGTTTCCCTCATTATAATCATAAAGTTTGTGATGGATGATGATGTAATACTGTATTATATGGTATTTAAAGGGAGGTATGAGGCCTTTTTAAATTGATTAGTGCCGTTTATCCTCCCTACCTCACTTTTTGCCTCTCGTGTCTACCTCTGCGTTCCCTCTTTTTCTCACGTGAAACACGCCGCACAGCAGTAAAGGCAAATAAACGGTTAATCAATAGGATGGTGCAGTCTGAGACTGAATCATTTTCCAACCCTGGCGACAGCTAATCAACTGACATTATGTACTTTTGGATTTCATCTTGAGGCCTGAAATGTTCTTGCATGCACTTGGTGTGAACTTTTACTAATATGACAACACGAGTGAGGTTTGTTTTGCAGCTCGGTTGGTAATCTGGCCTCAATCGCTGCTAAGAGTTCACCAGTGGCGATTATTTCATTTGTTTCTCGCCGATGTCTCGCAGTACATTTAATCATGTAACAGGTGACTGTAAAAAATACATTTGTGTCAAATTTAATCCTCTTTTCCATCCCCAAAATATTTTAACAACAATAAAGATATACACTATTGTCACTCATGTCATGCTTTTCACTGGAATAATGGATTTTTCATTTAGTATCTTGCTTTCAAGGTTTTATATTCATATAAGCTTATTAGATATTGGTAAATTATTTTTTTATTAGTTTTTGGGTGTTTAATAATAATATCATATATTAGTAATTCATTTTTAATCATTACTAATCATTAATTATTATTAATAATATTATACATATCTGTCAATATGATAATTGATAAATTAATAAAATAATACTTTTTTTTCATGTAGGTAGGATAGTCAGTTATTAATGTTAATGTCACAAATACAAATAAAATGAAGAAAATAAAATTAACAGAAACTATATCAATAAAAACTAAAATGTTAATATCTAATATCTTTATCTATTTATCTAATAATTTTATTTTAATTTTTTTCTCTATTGTTGATTTGCCGTAAATAAACATAATCCTCGTTATCCATCATTTCGTTATTTCCCGGTCATTTGCGATCATCCGTCCTTTTTTGACCAATCGGAGGCTACGGGCGCTTCGGGAGACGTCCTCCAATCAGCTCCCTCGCTGCTCCTGGAGCGCCCGCCTCCTCGCTGGAGTATTTATTTGAAGTGAGCGGCACGCATGGACTTGCGAGACGGAGACTAGAGGGCACTTTTACGGTCTGGAAAGCATTTCAAAGTTCAAAAATGGTGGATGCTTTCTGTGCTACGTGGAAACTGATCGACAGCCAGAACTTCGATGAATACATGAAGGCACTGGGTAAGTTTTATTGTGTGTGTGTGTGTGTGTGTGTGTGTGTGTGTGTGTGTGTGTGTGTGTGTGTGTGTGTGTGTGTTCCAACGTACTGTACAGTTTAGGATGGAGATCGCACTGTGAGATAAACATGCTCAGAATATCATTTTTTTAAATAACAAAAATATGATTAGCATTCCTGGATAAATAATTGTAAACGTTATTGTACAGGTGTTGGTTTTGCCACAAGACAAGTGGGCAACGTGACCAAACCCACTGTGGTGATCAGCAAGGATGGAGACAAAGTGGTGGTGAAAACTCTCAGCACTTTCCGGAACACGGAGCTCTCCTCGAAACTTGGAGAGGAGTTTGATGAGACCACACCTGATGACCGACACGTCAAAGTAAACTTACTAAAACATTATTATTATTATTATTATTATGCATAATGCATTGCATTTTAAAACAAATGTTTGTTTTTTTACAGTCTATCTTCTCTATGGAGGATGATAAATTTGTGCATGTGCAGAAGTGGGACGGCAAGCAGACCACATTTGTGCGTGAAATAAAGGATGATGGGAAGATGGTGATGGTGAGGTTACATAATATTGCATTGGCGCAATCTTATCGCTTTATGTGCATAGTAAAAGACTTGTTAGATTATGTGCGTGCATAAAACTAACCTTCTAAGTCTTCTGATGTGTCTTCTCAGACTTTGACCTTCCAGAACGTCCAGGCTGTACGCACGTATGAAAAGGCATAATTTTAGCATTAAAAAAAAAAAAAAAAGTTCTGTAATTTGCACTGATTGTAGCGTCACTTTGGGTGTCACTTGTAGAAATGCGGGAAATAAAGTGGAATCATCAGTTTGTGTGAATGGAGTCTGTTCACGAAAGTTAACACCAACCCACGACACGACACGACACGGGATGGGATGAGTACGGTGATGTCACGGCCGGCTTGCAGGAGGATAATCAGATTTAGGCCGCCGTGGTGTCATTGCAACATTCGATCGGCGTGAGCCAACCCGCGGACTGCATGGCGTGACACGTAACCGTCACGGCTGCCAAAAGGCGCAATCCGCCTCTGCTTAGCCGTGCAGCGTTTTTTGTTCCCGGTGCGTCCCAAAAGGGAGCCAAGTCTCTGCATGCGCACAAAGAATGTTCACCGCGCCGGAAGTGGTTGGAAATGTGCTAAAGAGTCTTCTTCTGCTTCTGCTGCTGCTGGTGCTGCCCCACCCCATCCACGTATTTCTCCATATTTTAATATTAATATTTTTTATTTTATTATATTATTATTTTAATATTTTACAATAATAATTCAGCTTTGCGGAGGGCACTCAGAATTAGGTCTCTGGAGTGGAATCTGTGTCACCAGCACAGCAGAGTGACCTCAAGTAAACCCTCCCCTCCCCCCTCCCCTCCACGACCTCATTTACAGGACCAGCATTTAGATTGTCCTCCAGCCACACTTGTCTTCTATATTCCTATTTATTCATGATAATAATAACACAATATTGCAAGCGATATTCTTAAAGAGGATCTTTGATTAGCAATTTTGAAATTAGCAAATTAGCATTTTTTTTACATTGGAAAACCACCGCACGTGCATCACTAAATCTATCGGAGGAACGAGACAATCGGCTACGTGTTGCCACACGGACGTATATTACATTGCTCTGGTAGTCTTCAACACCACGGATATTCGACAATGAAATAATATTTAAAGAAAATGATTAATAAATGTTAATTAAAAATATGTCATATATATACGTGCATCACTAAATCTATCGGAGGAACGAGACAATCGGCTACGTGTTGCCACACGGACGTATATTACATTGCTCTGGTAGTCTTCAACACCACGGATATCCGACAATGAAATAATATTTAAAGAAAATGATTAATAAATGTTAATTAAAAAATATATTGACTATTTCGCACAGAACAGTGGTTGAAAATCACTGCGATAGTAGAGGATCTTTGCCTAACGTTTCAGCACGTCTTCAAAAACAGAGTGTTCATATAGAATAGTTTGCAGGAGATGCTTGACAACAGAGCTTCTGTTATATAGAGGATCTTTGAGTAGTACAGATAGCAGCCAATCCCTAAAAAGAGCAGTGCTCCTGTTATACCCGAGGATTGTTGACTAGTGTTGTTGCAGGACATTCCTAAAAAGAGCAAATCTCCTGTCATATAGAGGATCTTTGCTTGGTATTTTTGCAGTGGGTGCTTAAGAAGAGCAGAGCTGAAGGGTGAATCCACAGTTTGCACAGGAACAAAGACTGGCATGGCTCTTTTTTAATGTCAACTACAAGCACAATGACCAATACCACCAATAATAGGGATGCTGTTCTATTTACAATCACATTTTCTACTATCATTTGTCCATTCAAGTGTTGGGAACATGTAACACACACACATGCAGATTTCATATTTCAGGGTTTTACCTGATGTATTGCACAAGTGGGAGGAAACAATATAAATATATTTACTAAAATAGAACTCAGTTGAAATATAATCATCTTCTGTTGTCATACAGTAAGAGTGCACAGTGTGCAATTGTAATCATTTGAACAAAACAATACAAGCCTGAGCCGCTTTGCGTGCTCCATTTGACACAAAATGTGTCCCACTTGTTATTTAAAAAAAAAAAAAGTGGATTTACAGTATGTGTGTGTCAGTTTAGGATTAGCATTTCACCCTGGTTTTAACTGTCATCCACACAGCAACATATGGAAGTACATTGAAAAAACTCCATAAACAACAGCTGTCTCAGTCTGGCTCAGTGTAAACAATGCACCACTTCACACTACCACACAATCGCAATCGTAGTTTCATCACGTGAAATGCGGTGCCGATATGATGTATTTAACACGCTTTTACTTGAGCGTTCAGGCCTCTTTTGAGAAAGAAACCTGGTTTCTCATGCAGGCTTAAAAGAGGCCGAATCTGAATGGAGTTCAGAATTGATCTTTTTGTTGTTCTTGTAATATACATCAGTAGTGCATCTTTGGTCTATTTACGAAGGAAACAGTCAAAATGAACTGAAAGTAGTTCATTTTTAATCAGTCGCCGACATCGGTGTTCAAATGTAGGTAGTTTTCCATCATGATATTTGGGAGCTCTCAAATACTACGTAAGTACGGTCATTCCTTATGACGGGAAAGTAATAAAAATAGACAATCCCTACGTGTATGGGATGGGATTGTGGATGGAAAATGTGTATTTCCACCATTTTTTTCCCATCCAAAAAGTGAGTTGTGAGAAAAATAGAGTACAAAAATAAACCAAAAAAATATGAAATTAAAGTTCAAATCAAATCAAATAATAAATAAAATAAAGAAAAGGAATGCCATTAGCTGTTTGGTACGAGAGCTCAACCAAATGTGAAGTCAAATAAGAACGGGTCCACCCAACTCGTTGAAAATGACCCCCCATCCTTTATATCTGCAGCGGTGAGAAGGCATAGAAGGGAAACTGGGCTTCGTCCTCATCCACGAAGAAACACTGGAAGTATGGCATATCGTCTGTGGGCGGAGTCACAAGACACTTTAGTCGAATGTCGCTTAAAGCCTCCACGTCATGCGTCACGTACTTACCTTCCATCAGATATTCCTCAGAATCTGCTGATTAAAAATGAGAACGAATGAGTTCAACGCAAAATGGATTTTCAACTCGCTAACTTTTACCTTTTGCTTTCTCCTCTTTTGCAGATTTGTCTAAAACAAACACACACGACGATACATCATGAAATACCAGCGATGGTGGATGACTTCATTCAATGTCATGACGTACTTTTCTTCACCGGCTCCTGTATCTCCTTAAGAACTCTGTCTTCTGGAATAAAAACAACAACAACTCATAAGTCAGAGAAGCAAAAGCCCACTTTCAGGCTAATTTTACACGTACCCTTCGGTTTTTCGTCCTTGGCTGTCTTCTTTTCTGCTGGAAAAAAACAAACATGCATGACTTTAAATGCTAACAAATGATGCAGACCTCAAACACAAGGTCTCCTCTTTATTTCTTGCTTTATTTCTTTCGTTACCTTTCTTTACAGCAGCAGCAGCTTTGGCTTCCTTTGCAAGATCAGCCTCTGTTCAAACAATATGGAGTGGAAACAAGTCATTCAAATGCAAAAATATCATTCAAAATGCACCCCCCCCCCAAAACGCCTAACTTTTTAAAATGATACAATTTAAAAAAGTAAAATAATTCATTTTCTACCGCTTATCCTCACGAGGGCCGCGGGGGTGCTGGAGCCTATCCCAGCTGTCTTTGGGCGAGAGGCGGGGTACACCCTGGACTGGTGGCCAGCCAATCACAGGGCACATATAGACAAACAACCATTCACACTCACATTCATACCTATGGACAATTTGGAGTGGCCAATTAACCTAGCATGTTTTTGGAATGTGGGAGGAAACCGGAGTACCAGGAGAAACATGCAAACTCCACACAGAGATGGCCGAGGGGGGAATTGAACTTGGGTCTCCTAGCTGTGAGGCGTGCGTGCTAACCACTTTTTCCACTGTGCAGCCCACCTCAGAAGTCACAAGATCAAAATTGTTATAGTAAGGTACACAAAATATAGTAGTTACTGAGGAACTTGGGAATTAATGAGTAGAGTAGTTACTGAGTAAATAATGAATTAGTGAGTAGAGTGGTTACTGAGTAAATAATGAATTAGTGAGTAGAGTAGTTACTGAGTAAATAATGAATTAGTGAGTAGAGTGGTTACTGAGTAAATAATGAATTAGTGAGTAGAGTAGTTACTGAGTAAATAATGAATGAGTGAGTAGAGTAGTTACTGAGTAAATAATGAATTAGTGAGTAGAGTATCTACTGACTAAATAATGAATTAGTGAGTAGAGTGGTTACTGAGTAAATAATAAATTAGTGAGTAGAGTAGTTACTGAGTAAATAATGGATTAGTGAGTAGAGTAGTTACTAAGTAAATTAAAACTGCAAGCAGTGATGAGCGGGCTCGAGCACCCCGACGCGGTCGGGGGTACGCGCGGGTCGGGGGTACGCGCGGGTCGGGGGCGGGCGCGTGTCCGGACCGGCGCGCGGACGCGCCGTACGAAAAACCGCGGCGATGGGATAAGCGGTAAGGGAGTTACGGCACTTGCAATTTTCCGCCAGGAGGGGGCGACGCCGGCGGCGAGGCGGGTGCGCGGTCACGTCCCGTCCGACGCTCCGAACAGCCATAAAAAAATTAGCGACGATCGGACCGTGCGGTAGGTACTTGTGGCGGATATACGTTTCCGCCTGTGGGTGGCGCTATACAGTCTATGCGCCCACATGTTAACGGACCGGAGGGTACCCCGTACCACCAGAAAAAATTAGGTGCCGATCCGACCGTGCAGAAGGAAGTTACGGCAGATATACATTTCCACCAGTTGGTGGCGCTATAGCGTATGTCCACACACTGTCATAGACCAGAGGGTACCCCGAACCACCGGAAAAAAATTCGGGCAGATCCGACCATGTGGGAGGAAGTTACGGCAAATATACATTTCCACCAGTTGGTGGCGCTATAGAGTCTATGGACACGCAGATTCAAAGAGTGGAGGGTTACCCGACCGACCAAAAAAAATTTAGAGACGATCCGACCATGTGGAAGGAAGCTATGGTTGTATACATTTCCGCCAGTTGGTGACGCTATAAAGTCTATGTACACACACAGTCATAGACCAGAGGGTACCCCAGACCACCAGAAAAAATTTGGGACCGATCCGACCATGTGGAAGGAAGTTACGGCAGATATACATTTTCACCCGTTGGTGGCGCTATAGAGTGTATGTACACACCCAGTCACCGAGTGGAGGGTGACCCAACCCAGCAAAAAAAATTTGGGACCGATCCGACCATGTGGAAGGAAGTTACGGCTGATATACATTTCCACCAGTTGGTGGCGCTATAGCGTATGTACACACACTGTCATAGACCAGAGGATACCTTGAACCACCAGAAAAAAATTCGGGCAGATCCGACCATGTGGGAGAAAGTTACGGCAGATATACATTTCCACCAGTTGGTGGCGCTATAGTGTATGTACACACACTGTCATAGACCAGAGGGTACCCCAAACCACCAGAAAAAAATTAGGGCAGATCGGACCAAGTGGGAGGAAGTGACGGCAGATATACATTTTCACCAGTTGGTGGCGCTATAGAATCTATATACACACACAGTCACAGACTGTAGGGTGACCGAACCCACCCAAAAAAATTTGGAGACGATCCGACCATGTGGAAGGAAGTTACAGGTGATATACATTTCCACCAGTTGGTGGCGCTATACAGTCTATGTACACACAGTATAACAGACCAGAGATTGACCCGACACACCAAAAAAAATTTCAAGACAATCTGACCATGAATCAGGAAGTTACGGCAGGTATACATTTCCACCAGTTGGTGGCGCTATAGAGTCCATATACACACACAGTCACAGACTAGAGGGTGACCGAACCCACCCAAAAAAATTTGGAGACGATCCGACCATGTGGAAGGAAGTTTAGGCAGATATACATTTCCACCAGTTGGTGGCGCTGTGTTTTGAACATGGGTTCTGGAGCGTTAGGTGCGTCCTGTCATGATAGACTTCTCCACCGAAAATCATAGTGATACGTGCAACGGGTGGCGAGGGATAATGAATTGAAACTTCTAGGTGGCGCTAGTGTGTCAATTTAGATTGGTGTCACATGGGAGCACCACCAGGGCGCTCAGGCCTGGATTCTGACCTTACGTGTAAGATTTCAGCAGCCTGTGACCTTCTGCGGGCGAAATATGAGCCTTCGATGGTCAATGGCGAAGGCTGACCATTTGCCGTGGCCACGCCCACCACATGTGCTTTACACACATCACTGTCCATCAACTGACATCATCAGTCTGTCAGTCAAACTGTGTATTGACTTTGATGTACATTGCTTCAAGGCAAGGCCAGACACCAGGCAGGGCCAGATAAGGTAAAAGTTAAGGTTAAAGTAAAAGTTTGGTGGCGTGCCACGCCCACATCCTAAATAGCAGCCCAAAATCCTTCGCAATTTAACGTGGGCCATCCGTCTAGTGTCCGTTGATGCTACAACGGACTCATTCGGTCAAACCCCCTAGGAGGAGTTCGTCGAGATACGACCCCTACATCCTCCCCCAAATGGCCGCCGCCACCTAAAATGGCCGACTTCCTGTTGGTTTTTGAACATGGGTTCTTGAGACTTTTTTGTGCGTCCTGTCACGAGTGATGTCTCCTCCGAAAATCATGCCCATACGTGCAACGGGAGGCGAGGGATAATTATTTTAAAACTTGTAGGTGGCGCTAGTGAGTCAATTTGGCTTGGTTTCAAATGGGGGCCCCACCAGGGCCTTCAGGCCTGGAATCTGCCCCCCCTTATGAGTTTTCAAGCACATGCGACCTTCTGCGGGCGAATGATGACCCTTTCTTTGTAAACGGCGAGGCCTGAGCATTCGCCACCAGGCCACGCCCACCACGTGCGCTTTTCCTGCATCATGGTCCATCAACAGGCTTCACCAGGCTGTCAGGCAGTGACCTTGTGACCTCGGTGTTCATCTGATGAATCTCCTGCCAGAAAAGGCCTCATGTAGATGACACGCCTTTAGCCTGTCGCCAATAGGTGGCGCTGCGACGAAATCAGGAAGTGACCTACGGGGACCTTCGGGGCGGGGCCATGATCACATGTACCAAGTATGATGAAGATCTGACCACGTGGAGCCAAGTTATTCACGTCTACAGTTACGCTCAGCGTGCAAGGCCCGGGCAGATGAAAAAGGGCAAAATTTGGGGGCGTGCCACGCCCACATCGTATGGAATATCCCAAAATCCTTCGCAATTTAACGTCGGCCAGCCGTCTAGTGTCCGTTGATGCAACAACGGACTCATTCGGTCAAACCCCCTAGGAGGAGTTCGTCGAGATACGACCCCAACTTCTGGCCCGAAAAAGGCCGGCGCCATCCAAAATGGCCGACTTCCTGTTCGTTTTACAATATGGGTTCTTGAGACTTTTTGGTCCGTCCTGTCACGATAGACGTCTCCACAAAGTTTCGTGACGATAGGTGAAACTGGTGTCGGGGGCCAATTTTTTCAAAAATAAAAGGTGGCGCTAGAGAGTCAATTTTGGAACATTGTTTTCGGGACCCCCACCAGATCGAAATTTTCGGCAGACCTGACGCGCTTGCAAAATTTGGTGAGTTTTCGGGCATGTTCAGGCCCTCAAAATGGCCGTCGAATCGGCAGAATAATAATAATAATAATAATAATAATTAAAACTGCAAGCAGTGATGAGCGGGCTCGAGCACCCCGATGCGGTCGGGGGTACGGGCGGGTCGGGGGTACGCGCGGGTCGAGGGCGCGCGTGTGTCCGGACGGGCGCGCGGACGCGCCGTACGAAAAACCGCGGCGATGGGATAAGCGGTAAGGGAGTTACGGCACTTGCAATTTTCCGGCAGGAGGGGGCGACGCCGGCGGCGAGGCGGGTGCACGGTCACGTCCCGTCCGGCGCCCCGAACCGCCATATAAAAATTCGCGACGATTGGACCGTGCGGTAGGTACTTGCTGCGGATATACGTTTCCGCCTGTGGGTGGCGCTATACAGTCTATGCGCCCACATGGTAACGGACCGGAGGGTACCCCGAACCACCAGAAAAAATTAGGTGCCGATCCGACCGTGCGGAAGGAAGTTACGGCTGATATACATTTCCACCAGTTGGTGGCGCTATAGCGTATGTACACACACTGTCATAGACCAGAGGGTACCCCGAACCACCGGAAAAAAATTTGGGCAGATCCGACCATGTGGGAGGAAGTTACGGCAGATATACATTTCCACCAGTTGGTGGCGCTATAGAGTCTATGGACACGCAGATTCAAAGAGTGGAGGGTGACCCGACCGTCCAAAAAAAATTTAGAGACGATCCGACCATGTGGAAGGAAGTTACGGCTATATACATTTCCACCAGTTGGTGGCGCTATAGAGTCTATGTATACACACAGTCATAGACCAGAGGGTACCCCGAACCACCAGAAAAAATTTGGGACTGATACGACCATGTGGGAGGAAGTTATGGCAGATATACATTTTCACCAGTTGGTGGCGCTATAGAGTCTATGTACACACACAGTCATAGATCAGAGGGTACCCCAAACCACCAGAAAAAATTTTGGACCGATCCGACCATGTGGGAGGAAGTTACAGCTGATATACATTTCCACCAGTTGGTGGCGCTATAGAGTCTATGTACACACACAGTCATAGACCAGAGGGTACCCCAAACCACCAGAAAAAATTTTGGACCGATCCGACCATGTGGGAGGAAGTTATGGCAGATATACATTTTCACCAGTTGGTGGCGCTATAGTGTATGTACACACACTGTCATAAAGCAGAGGGTACCCCAAACCACCAGAAAAAAATTTGGGCAGATCGGACCAAGTGGGAGGAAGTTACAGCAGATATACATTTTCACCAGTTGGTGGCGCTATAGAGTCTATGTACACACCCAGTCATAGACCGGAGGGTACCCCAAACCGCCAGAAAAAATTTGGGGCAGATCCGACCATGTGGAAGGAAGTTACAGGTGATATACATTTCCACCAGTTGGTGGCGCTGTGTTTTGAACATGGGTTCTGGAGCGTTAGGTGCGTCCTGTCATGATAGACGTCTCCACCGAAAATCATAGTGATACGTGCAACGGGTGGCGAGGGATAATGAATTGAAACTTCTAGGTGGCGCTAGTGTGTCAATTTAGATTGGTGTCACATGGGAGCACCACCAGGGCGCTCAGGCCTGGATTCTGACCTTACGTGTAAGATTTCAGCAGCCTGTGACCTTCTGCGGGCAAAATATGAGCCTTCGATGGTCAATGGCGAAGGCTGACCATTCGCCGTGGCCACGCCCACCACATGTGCTTTACACACATCACAGTCCATCGACTGACATCATCAGTCTGTCAGTCAAACTGTGTATTGACTTTGATGTACATTGCTTCAAGGCAAGGCCAGACACCAGGCAGGGCCAGATAAGGTAAAAGTTAAGGTTAAAGTAAAAGTTTGGTGGCGTGCCACGCCCACATCCTAAGTAGCAGCCCAAAATCCTTCGCAATTTAACGTGGGCCATCCATCTAGTGTCCGTTGATGCTACAACGGACTCATTCGGTCAAACCCCCTAGGAGGAGTTCGTCGAGATACGACCCCTACATCCTCCCCCAAATGGCCGCCGCCACCTAAAATGGCCGACTTCCTGTTGGTTTTTGAACATGGGTTCTTGAGACTTTTTTGTGCGTCCTGTCACGAGTGATGTCTCCTCCGAAAATCATGCCCATACGTGCAACGGGAGGCGAGGGATAATTATTTTAAAACTTGTAGGTGGCGCTAGTGAGTCAATTTGGCTTGGTTTGAAATGGGGGCCCCACCAGGGCCCTCAGGCCTGGAATCTGCCCCCCCTTATGAGTTTTCAAGCACATGCGACCTTCTGCGGGCGAATGATGACCCTTTCTTTGTAAACGGCGAGGCCTGAGCATTCGCCGCCAGGCCACGCCCACCACGTGCGCTTTTCCTGCATCATGGTCCATCAACAGGCTTCACCAGGCTGTCAGGCAGTGACCTTGTGACCTCGGTGTTCATCTGATGAATCTCCTGGCAGAAAAGGCCTCATGTAGATGACACGCCTTTAGCCTGTCGCCAATAGGTGGCGCTGCGACGAAATCAGGAAGTGACCTACGGGGACTTTCGGGGCGGGGCCATGATCACATGTACCAAGTATGATGAAGATCTGACCACGTGGAGCCAAGTTATTCACGTCTACAGTTACGCTCAGCGTGCAAGGCCCGGACAGATGAAAAAGGGCAAAATTTGGGGGCGTGCCACGCCCACATCGTATGGAATATCCCAAAATCCTTCGCAATTTAACGTCGGCCATCCGTCTAGTGTCCGTTGATGCAAGAACGGACTCATTCGGTCAAACCCCCTAGGAGGAGTTCGTCGAGATACGACCCCAACTTCTGGCCCGAAAAAGGCCGGCGCCATCCAAAATGGCCGACTTCCTGTTCGTTTTCCAATATGGGTTCTTGAGACTTTTTGGTCCGTCCTGTCACGATAGACGTCTCCACCAAGTTTCGTGACGATCGGTGAAACTGGTGGCGGGGGCTAATTTTTTTTAAAATTCAAGGTGGCGCTAGAGAGCCAATTTTGGAACATTATATTTGAAACCCATAAAATATAAAATTTTTCGCCAGACCTGATGCGCTCGCCAAATTTGGTGAGTTTTCGGGCATGTTGAGGCCCTCAAAAAGGCCGACGGTTGGCAGAATAATAATAATAATAATAATAATTAAAACTGCAAGCAGTGATGAGCGGGCTCGAGCACCCCGACGCGGTCGGGGGTACGCGCGGGTCGGGGGTACGCGCGGGTCGGGGCGCGCGCGCGACCGGACGGGCGTGCGGACGCGCCGTACGAAAAACCGCGGCGATCGGATAAGCGGTAAGGGATTTACGGCACTTACAAATTTCCGCCAGGAGGGGGCGACGCCGGCGGCGAGGCGGGTGCGCGGTCAAGTCCCGTCCGACTTCCCGAACCGCCATAAAAAAATTCGCAACGATCGGACCGTGCGGTAGGTACTTGTGGCGGATATACGTTTCCGCCTGTTGGTGGCGCTATACAGTCTATGCGCCCACATGGTAATGGACCGGAGGGTACCCCGAACCACCAGAAAAAATTAGGTGCCGATCCGACCGTGCGGAAGGAAGTTACGGCTGATATACATTTCCACCAGTTGGTGGCGCTATAGCGTATGTACACACACTTTCATAGACCAAAGGGTACCCCGAACCACCAGAAAAAAATTCGGGCAGATCCGACCATGTGGGAGGAAGTTACGGCAGATATACATTTCCACCAGTTGGTGGCGCTATAGAGTCTATGGACACGCAGATTCAAAGAGTGGAGGGTGACCCGACCGACCAAAAAAAATTTAGAGACGATCCGACCATGTGGAAGGAAGTTACGGCTATATACATTTCCACCAGTTGGTGGCGCAATAGAGTCTATGTATACACACAGTCATAGACCAGAGGGTACCCCGAACCACCAGAAAAAATTTGGGACCGATCCGACCATGTGGAAGGAAGTTACAGCTGATATACATTTCCACCAGTTGGAGGCGCTATAGCGTATGTACACACACTGTCATAGACCAGAGGGTACCCCGAACCACCAGAAAAAAATTCGGGCAGATCCGACCATGTGGGAGAAAGTTACGGCAGATATACATTTCCACCAGTTGGTGGCGCTATACAGTCTATGTACACACACAGTCATAGACCAGAGGGTACCCCAAACCACTAGAAAAAATTTGGGGCCGATGCGACCATGTGGAAGGAAGTTACAGCTGATATACATTTCCACCAGTTGGTGGCGCTATAGTGTATGTACACACACAGTCATAGACCAGAGGGTACCCCAAACCACCAGAAAAAAATTTGGGCAGAATGGACCAAGTGGGAGGAAGTTACGGCAGATATACATTTTCACCAGTTGGTGGCGCTATAGAGTCTATGTACACACCCAGTCATAGACCGGAGGGTACCCCAAACCACCAGAAAAAATTTGGGGCAGATCCGACCATGTGGAAGGAAGTTACAGTTGATATACATTCCCACCAGTTGTGGCGCTATTGAGTCTATATACACACACAGTCACAGACTGGAGGGTGACCGAACCCACCCAAAAAAATTTGGAGACGATCCGACCATGTGGAAGGAAGTTAAGGCAGATATACATTTCCACCAGTTGGTGGCGCTGTGTTTTGAACATGGGTTCTGGAGCGTTAGGTGCGTCCTGTCATGATAGACGTCTCCACCGAAAATCATAGTGATACGTGCCACGGGTGGCGAGGGATAAGGAATTGAAACTTCTAGGTGGCGCTAGTGTGTCAATTTAGATTGGTGTCACATGGGAGCACCACCAGGGCGCTCAGGCCTGGATTCTGACCTTACGTGTAAGATTTCAGCAGCCTGTGACCTTCTGCGGGCAAAATATGAGCCTTCGATGGTCAATGGCGAAGGCTGACCATTCGCCGTGGCCACGCCCACCACATGTGCTTTACACACATCATAGTCCATCGACTGACATCATCAGTCTGTCAGTCAAACTGTGTATTGACTTTGATGTACATTGCTTCAAGGCAAGGCCAGACACCAGGCAGGGCCAGATAAGGTAAAAGTTAAGGTTAAAGTAAAAGTTTGGTGGCGTGCCACGCCCACATCCTAAGTAGCAGCCCAAAATCCTTCGCAATTTAACGTGGGCCATCCGTCTAGTGTCCGTTGATGCTACAACGGACTAATTCGGTCAAACCCTCTAGGAGGAGTTCGTCGAGATACGACCCCTACATCCTCCCCCAAATGGCCGCCGCCACCTAAAATGGCCGACTTCCTGTTGGTTTTTGAACATGGGTTCTTGAGACTTTTTTGTGCGTCCTGTCACGAGTGATGTCTCCTCCGAAAATCATGCCTATACGTGCAACGGGAGGCGAGGGATAATTATTTTAAAACTTGTAGGTGGCGCTAGTGAGTCAATTTGGCTTGGTTTCAAATGGGGGCCCCACCAGGGCCCTCAGGCCTGGAATCTGACCCCCCTTATGAGTTTTCAAGCACATGCGACCTTCTGCGGGCGAATGATGACCCTTTCTTTGTAAACGGCGAGGTCTGAGCATTCGCCGCCAGGCCACGCCCACCACGTGCGCTTTTCCTGCATCATGGTCCATCAACAGGCTTCACCAGGCTGTCAGGCAGTGACCTTGTGACCTCGGTGTTCATCTGATGAATCTCCTGCCAGAAAAGGCCTCATGTAGATGACACGCCTTTAGCCTGTCGCCAATAGGTGGCGCTGCGACAAAATCAGGAAGTGACCTACGGGGACCTTCGGGGCGGGGCCATGATCACATGTACCAAGTATGATGAAGATCTGACCACGTGGAGCCAAGTTATTCACGTCTACAGTTACGCTCAGCGTGCAAGGCCCGGACAGATGAAAAAGGGCAAAATTTGGGGGCGTGCCACGCCCACATCATACGGAATATCCCAAAATCCTTCGCAATTTAACGTCGGCCATCCGTCTAGTGTCCGTTGACGCAACAACGGACTCATTCGGTCAAACCCCCTAGGAGGAGTTCGTCGAGATACGACCCCAACTTCTGGCCCGAAAAAGGCCGCCGCCATCCAAAATGGCCGACTTCCTGTTCGTTTTCCAATATGGGTTCTTGAGACTTTTTGGTCCGTCCTGTCACGATAGACGTCTCCACCAAGTTTCGTAACGATAGGTTAAACTGGTGGCGGGGGCCAATTTTTTCCAAATTAAAAGGTGGCGCTAGAGAGCCAAATTTGGAACATGATATTTGGGACCCCTAAAATATCAAATTTTTCGCCAGACCTGACGCGCCTGCAAAAATTGGTGAGTTTTGGGGCATGTTAAGGCCCCCAAAAAGGCGATCATTTCGGGAGAATAATAATAATAATAATTAAAACTGCAAGCAGTGATGAGCGGGCTCGAGCACCCCGACGCGGTCGGGGGTACGCGCGGGTCGGGGGTACACGCAGGTCGAGGGCGCGCGCGTGTTCGGACGGGCGCGCGGACGCACCGTACGAAAAACCGCAACGATGGGATAAGCGGTAAGGGAGTTACGGCACTTGCAATTTTCCGCCCGGAGGGGGCGACGCCGGCGGCGAGGCTGGTGCGCGGTCACGTCCCGTCCGGCGCCCCGAACCGCCATAAAAAAATTTGCGACGATCGGACCATGCGGTAGGTACTTGCGGCGGATATACGTTTCCGCCTGTGGGTGGCGCTATACAGTCTATGCGCCCACACGGTAACGGACCGGAGGGTACCCCGAACCACCAGAAAAAATTAGGTGCCGATCCGACCGTGCAGAAGGAAGTTACGGCTGATATACATTTCCACCAGTTGGTGGCGCTATAGCGTATGTACACACACTGTCATAGACCAAAGGGTAACCCGAACCACCAGAAAAAAATTCGGGCAGATCCGACCATGTGGGAGGAAGTTACGGCAGATATACATTTCCACCAGTTGGTGGCGCTATAGAGTCTATGGACACGCAGATTCAAAGAGTGGAGGGTGACCCGACACACCAAAAAAAATTTAGAGACGATCCGACCATGTGGAAGGAAGTTACGGCTATATACATTTCCACCAGTTGGTGGCGCTATAGAGTGTATGTATACACACAGTCATAGACCAGAGGGTACCCCGAACCACCAGAAAAAATTTGGGACCGATCCGACCATGTGGGAGAAATTTACGGCAGATATAAATTTCCACCAGTTGGTGGTGCTATACAGTCTATGTACACACCCAGTCATAGACTGGAGGGTATCCCAAACCACCAGAAAAAATTTGGGGCAGATCCGACCATGTGGAAGGAAGTTACAGCTGATATACATTGCCACCAATAGGTGGTGCTATACAGTCTATGTACACACAGTATAACAGACCAGAGATTGACCCAACACACCAAAAAAAAATTCAAGACAATCTGACCATGAATCAGGAAGTTATGGCAGATATACATTTCCACCAGTTGGTGGCGCTATAGAGTCCATATACACACACAGTCACAGACTGGAGGGTGACCGAACCCACCCAAAAAATTAGGAGACGATCCGACCATGCGTGAGGAAGTTACAGCTGATATACATTTCCACCAGTTGGTGGCGCTGTGTTTTGAACATGGGTTCTGGAGCGTTAGGTGCGTCCTGTCATGATAGACTTCTCCACCGAAAATCATAGTGATACGTGCAACGGGTGGCGAGGGATAATGAATTGAAACTTCTAGGTGGCGCTAGTGTGTCAATTTAGATTGGTGTCACATGGGAGCACCACCAGGGCGCTCAGGCCTGGATTCTGACCTTACGTGTAAGATTTCAGCAGCCTGTGACCTTCTGCGGGCGAAATATGAGCCTTCGATGGTCAATGGCGAAGGCTGACCATTCGCCGTGGCCACGCCCACCACATGTGCTTTACACACATCACAGTCCATCAACTGACATCATCAGTCTGTCAGTCAAACTGTGTATTGACTTTGATGTACATTGCTTCAAGGCAAGGCCAGACACCAGGCAGGGCCAGATAAGGTAAAAGTTAAGGTTAAAGTAAAAGTTTGGTGGCGTGCCACGCCCACATCCTAAGTAGCAGCCCAAAATCCTTCGCAATTTAACGTGGGCCATCCGTCTAGTGTCCGTTGATGCTACAACGGACTCATTCGGTCAAACCCCCTAGGAGGAGTTCGTCGAGATACGACCCCTACATCCTCCCCCAAATGGCCGCCGCCACCTAAAATGGCCGACTTCCTGTTGGTTTTTGAACATGGGTTCTTGAGACTTTTTTGTGCGTCCTGTCACGAGTGATGTCTCCTCCGAAAATCATGCCCATACGTGCAACGGGAGGCGAGGGATAATTATTTTAAAACTTGTAGGTGGCGCTAGTGAGTCAATTTGGCTTGGTTTCAAATGGGGGCCCCACCAGGGCCCTCAGGCCTGGAATCTGCCCCCCCTTATGAGTTTTCAAGCACATGCGACCTTCTGCGGGCGAATGATGACCCTTTCTTTGTAAACGGCGAGGCCTGAGCATTCACCGCCAGGCCACGCCCACCACGTGCGCTTTTCCTGCATCATGGTCCATCAACAGGCTTCACCAGGCTGTCAGGCAGTGACCTTGTGACCTCGGTGTTCATCTGATGAATCTCCTGCCAGAAAAGGCCTCATGTAGATGACACGCCTTTAGCCTGTCGCCAATAGGTGGCGCTGCGACGAAATCAGGAAGTGACCTACGGGGACCTTCGGGGCGGGGCCATGATCACATGTACCAAGTATGATGAAGATCTGACCACGTGGAGCCAAGTTATTCACGTCTACAGTTACGCTCAGCGTGCAAGGCCCGGGCAGATGAAAAAGGGCAAAATTTGGGGGCGTGCCACGCCCACATCGTATGGAATATCCCAAAATCCTTCGCAATTTAACGTCGGCCAGCCGTCTAGTGTCCGTTGATGCAACAACGGACTCATTCGGTCAAACCCCCTAGGAGGAGTTCGTCGAGATACGACCCCAACTTCTGGCCCGAAAAAGGCCGGCGCCATCCAAAATGGCCGACTTCCTGTTCGTTTTACAATATGGGTTCTTGAGACTTTTTGGTCCGTCCTGTCACGATAGACGTCTCCACAAAGTTTCGTGACGATAGGTGAAACTGGTGTCGGGGGCCAATTTTTTCAAAAATAAAAGGTGGCGCTAGAGAGTCAATTTTGGAACATTGTTTTCGGGACCCCCACCAGATCGCAATTTTCGGCAGACCTGACGCGCTTGCAAAATTTGGTGAGTTTTCGGGCATGTTCAGGCCCTCAAAATGGCCGTCGAATCGGCAGAATAATAATAATAATAATAATAATAATAATAATAATAATAATAAACATTACGATTACAATAGGGCTTTCGCACTGGTCAGTGCTCGAGCCCTAATAATAAACATTACGATTACAATAGGGCTTTCGCACTGGTCAGTGCTCGAGCCCTAATAATAATAATAATAATAAACATTACGATTACAATAGGGCTTTCGCACTGGTCAGTGCTCGAGCCCTAATAAACATTACGATTACAATAGGGCTTTCGCACTGGTCAGTGCTCGAGCCCTAATAATGAATGAATGAGTAGAGTAGTTACTGAGTAAATAATGAATGAGTGAGTAGAGTATCTACTGACTAAATAATGAATTAGTGAGTAGAGTAGTTACTGAGTAAATAATAAATTAGTGAGTAGAGTAGTTACTGAGTAAATAATGGATTAGTGAGTAGAGTAGTTACTGAGTAAATAATGAATGAGTGAGTAGAGTAGTTACTGAGTAAATAATGAATGAGTGAGTAGAGTAGTTACTGAGTAAATAATGAATTAGTGAGTAGAGTATCTACTGACTAAATAATGAATTAGTGAGTAGAGTAGTTACTGAGTAAATAATGAATTAGTGAGTAGAGTAGTTACTGAGTAAATAATGAATTAGTGAGTAGAGTAGTTACTGAGTAAATAATGAATTAGTGAGTAGAGTATCTACTGACTAAATAATGAATTAGTGAGTAGAGTGGTTACTGAGTAAATAATAAATTAGTGAGTAGAGTAGTTACTGAGTAAATAATGGATTAGTGAGTAGAGTAGTTACTAAGTAAATAATGAATGAATGAGTAGAGTAGTTACTGAGTAAATAATGAATGAGTGAGTAGAGTAGTTACTGAGTAAATAATGAATTAGTGAGTAGAGTATCTACTGACTAAATAATGAATTAGTGAGTAGAGTAGTTACTGAGTAAATAATAAATTAGTGAGTAGAGTAGTTACTGAGTAAATAATGGATTAGTGAGTAGAGTAGTTACTGAGTAAATAATGAATGAGTGAGTAGAGTAGTTACTGAGTAAATAATGAATGAGTGAGTAGAGTAGTTACTGAGTAAATAATGAATTAGTGAGTAGAGTATCTACTGACTAAATAATGAATTAGTGAGTAGAGTAGTTACTGAGTAAATAATGAATTAGTGAGTAGAGTAGTTACTGAGTAAATAATGAATTAGTGAGTAGAGTAGTTACTGAGTAAATAATGAATTAGTGAGTAGAGTAGTTACTGAGTAAATAATGAATTAGTGAGTAGAGTAGTTACTGAGTAAATAATGAATTAGTGAGTAGAGTAGTTACTGAGTAAATAATGAATTAGTGAGTAGAGTAGTTACTGAGTAAATAATGAATGAGTGAGTAGAGTAGTTACTGAGTAAATAATGAATGAGTGAGTAGAGTAGTTACTGACTAAATAATGAATGAGTGAGTAGAGTGGTTACTGACTAAATAATGAATGAGTGAGTAGAGTGGTTACTGAGTAAATAATGAATTAGTGAGTAGAGTAGTTACTGAGTAAATAATGAATTAGTGAGTAGAGTGGTTACTGAGTAAATAATGAATTAGTGAGTAGAGTAGTTACTGAGTAAATAATGAATTAGTGAGTAGAGTGGTTACTGAGTAAATAATGAACGAGTGAGTAGAGTAGTTACTGAGTAAATAATGAATTAGTGAGTAGAGTAGTTACTGAGTAAATAATGAATGAGTGAGTAGTTACTGAGTAAATAATGAATTAGTGAGTAGAGTAGTTACTGAGTAAATAATGAATTAGTGAGTAGAGTGGTTACTGAGTAAATAATGAATGAGCGAGTAGTTACTGAGTAAATAATGAATTAGTGAGTAGAGTGGTTACTGAGTAAATAATGAATTAGTGAGTAGAGTAGTTACTGACTAAATAATGAATTAGTGAGTAGAGTAGTTACTGAGTAAATAATGAATTAATGAGTAGAGTAGTTACTGCATAAATAATGAATTAGTGAGTAGAGTAGTTACTGAGTAAATAATGAATTAATGAGTAGAGTAGTTACTGCATAAATAATGAATTAGTGAGTAGAGTAGTTACTGAGTAAATAATGAATTAGTGAGTAGAGTAGTTACTGAGTAAATAATGAATTAATGAGTAGAGTAGTTACTGCATAAATAATGAATTAGTGAGTAGAGTATCTACTGAGGAAGTAATGCACATGAATTTAAAGTAGTTACTGAGGAAGCGCTAATGAGCCGTGGTTAGAGTTATTTAGGTTTGTTCCTCCTTAACTACTTGACTTTTGTGCAAAGTGTTACCAGAACTGCCAACCTCCCTCCTGGTTTGAAGTAACCATTAGTACTTTGCTGTCGTTACCTTTCTTTGCAGCAGCAGCAGCTTTGGCCTCCTTTGCAAGCTCAGCCTCTGTTCAAACAATATGGAGTGGGAAAAACATTGAAATACAACAATGTCATTAAAAAAATGTCAAAGATACAAAATTTAATGAAATTAATACAATTCAACTTCTTCACTCTTTCAAAATGATGCAATTTTTAAAAAAGCATTCAAATGTAATGATTATACTATACTATAATAATAAAGGTAATAAAAACGACATCAAATAGTTTTAAATTAACAGGACCTTTTCCACCTCAACACTCTAATTGGTAGAAAAAAAACACTCAGCAGTCACAGGAAAAATGAAAACTGGAACCCATCACTGCAGTCCTCATTTAGAAATGAGAATTATCTTATGGCTTTTATTATACCTTTCTTTGCTGCCGCAGCTTTGGCTTCCTTTGCAAGCTCTGCTTCTGCTGAAACAATATGGAGTGGGAGAAAATGATTCAAAATGTCCAAAAAACGTTGGTGACCCCCTAATATAGCCAGTAGTTTACTAGTAGTGTACTTTCACTGGTACGGTATTGGTCAGTCCATTTATTGATCAAGTATTGATAAATATTAATCATGAAATCAACTAAAATTGAAACTCTCCATTACACTTCTAATTTTGAAATGAGAATCAGCTTATGGATTTTATGACCTTTCTTTGCTGCTGCAGCTTTGGCCTCCTTGGCCAGCTCAGCCTCTACTGGACCAACAGAAAATACAAAAATAAAATAAGAACAATTCACAACCAGAAAAAAACACATGTATTTTGTTAAATACAAAAAACGTTTGGATGATAAACCGACGTATTGAACACCCTCAGTGCTAACAATAACAACTGCCCTTGAAAGCAGCATCGTACCTTTTTTCTTTGCTGCAGGCTTGACGTTTTCTTTTGAGGCTTCTTGCTCTGTGGAACAAAAAAAAAATAGATAATTTACTTTTTATTATTCTTTTAAGATAATCATTCATATTATGACTACTTTTTGTCTTTAGGAGTGATGTGGCCTTTTCCCGCTTTGCATCAGCTTCGGCTTCTGAAGACACTTAAAAAAAAGACTTGATCATGTGAGTGTTCAATATTTTTATTGGTAGTCTTTACCTTTCTTTTCCTCAGCAGTGTTGGTCTTTTCCTTTGTAGCATCTGCTTTGATGATAAAAAGATCATTTTATTCATTTAGTAGTTGTACTGTAAGAAATGCACTATTAGCAGTTATGTGCCTGTAATGTTCGGTGAGACACACAAGCACCAGACTTGGTCAACAACAACAGGTTTTTATGACGGGTTTGATTTATTTCAGGCACATCAGGCACACTAATCCCTAATAAAAACGCGGACGATTGTTGTGTCTGTAACCCATGCTAAGCTAAAACTCAACTCTGAATCCCCGCGCCCGACTCAGTTTCCCTTGGGAACACATTCAGAATGACAAACACCTGCCCAACTTTTATCTGTGTCTTATTATGTCTACTATATTGAGTAATACGAGTGTAAAGGTGACTATAGGGGTGTTAGTTCATGTCTAGAGGACTCTAATATCACTATATTAAAGCATTTAGAAGGATGTAAACATATATATATATATATATATATATATATATATATATATATATATATATATATATATATATATATATATATATTGAATGACATCATCCTGGATGTTTTTTTATCTTGACGAATATAAGATGTAGTTACCTTTCTTCAATGGCACCACTTTCACTTTCTCTTTGGTGAGAGACGCATTTTTATGGGCAGCCACTGCATCTGTAAGCAAACATAAAAAGGAAAACTAATATTTTTGATGAATTAATTTGTTTACAGCGGAACCTCGGTTAGCATATTTTTCTGTTAACGTCAAAAATGTGGGTTTTGCGTGCATTCTATGGTTAGCTTACAATATGGCGTGTTGTTAGTACACTGCGTGAGTCCAATAGGGTTCCTGTGACACGTATTTTCAGGCCTTTGTATTGAGTTGTGGACTCCTAAAGAACAGCAACACACGATAACCTTCACAGCTTTCTAGAACTTCCAGATTCTGCGCTTGATGAATCATGTCAGGCACCCTTTAAATGTTCATTTATCCATTTCATTTATCATTTATATGCATTTCATATTGTTTTATGCATGTCAAACTATAAAAATGAATAACTATTGGCTTGGAATAGATTGACTGGCTTTACATTATTTCTTATGGGAAAAAATTGATTTGGTTAACAGTCAGTCGGATCTTCTGGAACAAATTAAAGACGCTAACCAAGGATTTACTTACCTTTAGCAGTTGTAGCCCGCTTTGTCTTAAGTGGGGCAGGTTCTACAAAGAGACGTATTAGCTGTATTATTGTTATTACAGTGGAACCCACTAATGTCGACCAAATCCTCCAGTCCTGCTCCACGTGTTAATAAAAAGTACCCGCTTACGCCGACATCCACATACGTATGTACATGGTTGACCGCTTTGGTCTATCTATGGAAAATGGGTGTTGTTTTATGTCTACGTTTTGTTGTGAAGTATTTCATTTCATCATTATTGCTAAGCATTATCAATAGGGATGTCCAATAATAATCAGTACCGAATTCTCTGCCCGATATCAGCATAAAAATGGGATATTAGTTGATATCGGTATTGGATTTATTTCCCCAATCATTCATTCATTTTCTACCGCTTATCCTCATGAGGCTCACGGGGGTGCTGGAGCCTATCTCAGCTGTCTTCGGGCGAGAGGCGGGGTACACCCTGGACTGGTCGACAGCAAATCACAAACAACCATTCACACTCACATTCATACCTATGGACAATTTGGAGTCACCAATTAACCTAGCATGTTTTTGGAATGTGGGAGGAAACCGGAGTACCCGGAGAAAACCCACGCATGCACTGGCGATTGAACTCGGGTCTCCTAGCTGTGAGGTCTGCGCACTAACCACTCGACCGCCACGATCATGAAAATTGATACATGACATATACACAGGAGATATGTTACACGTATCGGAATTTGAGAGTTCGACAATATCGGCATATTGGCCAATATCGGACATCACTAATAAGAATGCAACTAAATTGCCACAGACTAGGGTATAAAAAAATCGTCTGAAAATACAAGAATCCAATGTGCAAATGTGAACAGGTTGATAAAATTCTTTATCATCACCTATTATTCTCCTTTTGTGTCTGGCCAAAGTCGCAAGTACACACAATGGCTCGTTTTGGTTACATTGGCAAGCACTTATAATCTGAAGAGCGTGGACTTAAACGGGTTTCACTGTATTTCAGCTGTAAAGAAATGAATATAGTAGGAATAACATCTTACCTATTTTTGTTACAACTGCTTTTGGCTTCAGTTGGACGTCTTCTACTGCTAAGAAGTACATATTGTATCATTGCTCCACTCACGTTTCTCTTAGATTCATCTTCAATATGCGGCATACGTACAAGTCTTAGGCGAAACGTCCTGGGCTTTCTTGGTTGGCCTTGTAACAACTGCAATCAAATGTACATAAAGTATGTTTTGGTTGCATTTAAACTGTCCAAAAAAGAAAGAAGACATGTCACTGACCTCTCTTCATTGGTACTATTTTGACTCTTTCTTTCAGCAAAGAGGCGTTTCTTGACGGACCTTCTTGTTCTGGCAACACAACAACAAATACACTTTTCTATACTTCTTTGATTTTAATGACATCAACAAGGCCGTACCTTTTTTCGTGATGACAGGTTGGAGCTTCTCCTTTGGAGGAGCTGCATAAAAAACACAACAACTTGTAGTTTCATTTTATTCCAGTGTTATTACAGCAAAGCAGCGGGGGGGGTGGCATTGTTGCCAACTTAATTACTTTGTCGCTATATTTAGCAAGTAATCAGACCCCATAGATCAAGGGTATCTAAAGTGCGGCCCGTGGCAAAAAGTCAAATTAAAGAAAAATAAAACAGAGCAGATCAAAACAGAGAAGATCAAAATCAAAACTATTGGAATAATAAAGTCATAACATTCAGAGTAAAAATAGCAAAAAGTTGAAATATTAAAGATTAAAATATATAATATTTTGAAAAGTATATAAGGTTGAGTAAAAGTTGGAATATTACAATAGTGAAGTTAAATGTTATTTAAATTTATTTTAAATTTAAATTACATAATATTATTAATAGTACAAAAAAAGAGAAGACAATTGAAATATTTTTTACAATTAAAAGAAAAAGCAAGCAAAAAAAGTACAATATAAAATATATAAAAAATACAAAATACAAAAAAATACAATATAAAAAATATAAAGAGTAAAAGTTCATACTTTGTCGCAGATAACACAAAGCTGAGATGCAGGCTGATATTTCTTTAAATATATAAAAAAATCCCCTCATTGCATATTCATATGGTTTGGTTTAGAAAATGTAACCCTCACATCCTTTGATTTTTCAGTATGCAGCTCACCATGGAAAAAGTTTGGACACCCCCTGCTTTGGATATTCTTTGTTTTTCAAAAATATCAACTAGCGATAAATTTAGTGAAAAGACTTTTGGGGAGTCTGACATGGAAGAACATACTACAGCTCTGCTTCACCATGGAGGAGATGCTGCTGTGGGCCCCTCCCTCATCGACAAGCACACACAGGCGGCTCGTCTTGTTTGTGTAGCAACAAAATAACATTTCATTTGGAGTTCTGAACCTTTCATGTTTTCTACTCACTTTTTTCAAATGCGTGACAGCCAATTACTGTATGCAAATTCGCTTAAGTCATTTCCCCCAAATGTGCAACCCACCATGCCACTAATAGAATGTAGTCCAGTGTAAATATTCCTGTGTTTACCTTTCTTGGCAGGAGTTATTCCAACCTTCTCCTTTGGTGCCTCTGTGTTACAAAATAGCACAATATTAGCTTAAATGAAGCTTATTATGTATTGATTACTATATTACTATATTGCTGTATGATCTTTTACATAGCGAAGTAAAAGCTAAACAAAAACATTTCTTTCATATAATTTATTTTGTATAATATAGTACAGTATAATAACCGGTCACAAAATAATGATATGTATGAACAAATATATTTTAGTATTAATAAAAAAAACATCTATACCTTTCTTAGTAGCTTCTGCTTTGGCTGTTGCTTTAGGAACCTGTGGGGCCTCTAAGAAAAAAATTATAATAATTAGTTTGATCAATTAATAGATACCGGTGTCCCTCGCCACATGGCGTTTCAAATTTTGCTGCTTCACTCTATCACAGTTTTTCAAAGATATATTAATTAATAAATCATGGTTGAATACAGCCTATTATTCGTAAACACACATGCATATTGAAACTAATTTTACGTATGTTTGCCTAAAGAAGGCATTTTCAAGCATAAAAATGGCTAATTGAAGTAAAATACAAATATTAGCCATGAAATATTGAATTAATGATGCATGTAGTACTCTATGTTGGTCACTAGGTGTCAGTAATTATTCAGTGAGACAAGCACCAGACTTGATCACCGGAACAACAGGCTTTTATTGCAGGTTTATCCTACAACAGACATAATGAGAAGAACATAATCAAAATAATAATCCAGGACAAATTAAACTCAACTCTGAACCCCCCGACATCACTTCCTGACTATTTATTGCAACACACACAGTTTACATAGTTTTATTTATGTCTGAAGTGGCTTCTTTTCTCTAGTTACTCTATTGCAGGGGTCTCAAACTCGCGGCCCGCGGGCCACATGCGGCCCACAAGACGCTAGTTTGAGGCCCCCACCTTGATACCAAAGTTTAATGTTGAAATGACAGCTTAAAGCTGTGTGCACACCGGATACAATTAACATGATTTTGCCCCGCCCATACTGTTACCCTACCCTGTTACCCCGCCCTGTTTTGTTTGGATTAGCAATGAAGCTAAAGGCTTATGACGCTGGGTACAAATAAATGCAGGAAATGATTTGGAATAAAAGGGAAAATACACGTCAAGATAAAGCATCTCATCAAACATGTTGTTAAAGTTACCACGCTGCTCCCAGATGGAACTGAGTACCATGCTAACTTGCTAATTGGGTCAAATGATGAAGTTTCATTCATGTTCATGTTAAAGGTTAAATAACTGTTAATACTGTACATTTGAATCTGAAAAAAATCATTTCTCTACCAACTGTATGTGGTTTCTTACGTTTTTCTTATTTGCTATTTTATTATTAATTTACCGATTGATTGATTTATTGTCTTTCTTCTCAACTTGTTTATTTATTTATTTTTATCTTATTTTGTGTATAGAAAAATAAAATTGAGATATTTGAGAACAGTGGAATGTTTTATCAGATATTTTGGTGTGGAAAACCGGAACCAAAGTACTGAAAAAGTGTAGGGTATAGCAGAAGCATTGAAGATAGTTTTTTTTTATAGATTTTTTTTCCCAGTTTTTAATAAATGCGTTTTGGTTTTTTTTTTTGAAAACCTGATGCGGCCGGCTTCACCCAGAACCTAGCTCCGGTGGCCGCCAGGTAAATTGAGTTTGAGACCCCCTGCTCTATTGAATATAAAGGGATAGGGGTGTTATTTCATGTCTAGAGGGCTCTAATAATGTTAGAAAACCTATGTGGAAGATGCTATGAAAATATTCCATTTCTAAATAAGGAATCCTATTTGGTGATCACGCACAGGTCTGCTACCAATTCACCGTGACAACCGAGGGATTATTGTACTGTACATGGACATGAGTATGGTTATATGGTTATGTACCTGTTTTGGTTACATTCTTATGTTCCTTTTTCAAGATGGGGGCGACTTGCTTTTTGGACACTCTCAGCAGCCTTAGTGGTCTCTTGGGCTCATCAGCTGAAAAGGTGGACTAAAGTAAATACTCTTATATATAGTAGATGGTGTTTATTTACCAGTCATTTTAATGACGGTCCTCCCATTTAGTGACTGGTTTTCTCACCTGCTTTTGTCGCATTAACATGTTCCTTCTTCAAAATGGATGCTCTGGTGGTCTTCTCGATCTTTATGGTTCTTGCGGCTTGAATAGAAGAAGAGGAAGAACTTTATACAGTACCTGCAGTGTGTACAGAATGTCCAACATGAATTCATACCTGTCTTCACAGGTTCTTCTTTAGCAGTCTTCTTATCCTCTTTGTCCTTTTTGACAGAGGTCCTTGTTTTGTCTTTGGTGACCACTTTATGTTCTTTAGAGACCACCCTCGGTTCATCGTCTTTATCTTCCTTCTTGGATGGTTTCATAACGTCCTTTTCTTCCTTTAAGGGTTCCTTTGGTTCTTGTTTAGAGGCCTTCTTGGCTTCTTTGGAAACAATGTCCTTCTTGCTATCATTTTCTGGTTGTTTTGTTTCTTTGATCTTCAGTCCTTTGTCTTCTTTGGTCTTCTCTGGTGTTTCTTCTGGCTGGTCTTTTGAAGCAGCAGCAGTTTCGTCCTTCTCTTCTCTGAGATGCCTTCTGACAAATCCATGAGTCCTGAGAGGTGTCGTAGGCGCTGTCGCTGGTTCTGCAGCTTCTTTGAGGATCTTTCTTGATACTTTCTTTGTTTCACTGGCTTTTTCTTCCTTTAATGGCTTCCCTGGGATTTCCTTCTTCTCTGTAGGCATCTTCTCTTCAGGTTCTTTCTTCTCTTTGTCTTCCTCGTCCTGCTTGGAAGGTTTGGTCAGTTTCTTCTCTACTGAGAGCTGTCTAACTTCTTTAGATGGTCTCCTTAATTCTTTCCTAGTGGAAGGTTTCGTCTCCTCCACTTTATCTTTATCATCTTCTTTGAGGGGTGTGTTTGGTCCTTTGAAGGGAATCTTCTCCTTTGCTTTAAGACTTTCCTTCTCTTCTTTGGGTGGAATCTTCTCTTCTTTTGTAGGTTTCTTCTCTTCCTTGGGTGGACTCTTATCCTTTGCTTTAAGACTTTCCTTCTCTTCTTTGGGTGGAATCTTATCCTTTTCTTTCAGAGGCTTCTTCTCTTCTTTCGGTAGAATTTTCTCCTTTACTTTAGAAGGTTTCGTGTCGTCAATGAGAGGAATCTTCTCCTCTTCTTTCGAAGATTTCTTCTGTTCTTTGGGTGGAATCATCTCCTTTTCTCTAGAAGGTTTCTTCTCTTCTTTGGGTGCAATCTTCTCTTCTTTCGTAGGTTTCTTCTCTTCTTTGAGGGGAATCCTCTCCTTTTCTTTCAAAAGTTTCTTCTCTTCTTTGTGTGGAATCATCTCCTTTTCTCTAGAAGGTTTCTTCTCTTTTTTGGCTGCAATCTTCTCCTCTTCTTTCGTAGGTTTCTTCTCTTCTTTGAGGGGAATCCTCTCCCTTTCTTTCAAAGGTTTCTTCCCTTCATTGAGGGGAATCCTTTCCTCTTCTTTAGAAGGTTTCTTCTCTTCTTTGGGTGGAATCATCTCCTTTTCTCTAGAAGGTTTCTTCTCTTCTTTGGGTGCAATCTTCTCCTCTTCTTTCGTAGGTTTCTTTTCTTTGGATGGAATCTTCTCCTTTTCTTTCAAAGGTTTCTTGTCTTCTTTGAGTGGAATTCTCTCTTCTTCTTTTGAAGGTTTCTCCTCTTCTTTGGGTGAAATCTTCTCCTTTTCTTTAAGATGTTTCTTCTCTTCATTGGATGGAATCTTCTCCTTTTCTTTTGAAGGTTTTTTCTCTTCTTTGAGTGGAATCCTCTCCTCCTCTTCTGACGGTTTCTTATTTTTTTTGAGTGGAATTCTCTCTTTTTCTTTTGAAGGTTTCTTCTCTTCTTTGGACGGAATCCTCTCTTCTGCTTTAGGAGGTTTCTTCTCTTCTTTGGGTGGAATTTTCTCTTTTTCTTTAAGAAGTTTCTTCTCTTCTGTGAATGGAATCCTCTCTTCTTTTGAAGGTTTCTTCTCTTCTTTGAGTGGAATTCTCTCTTCTTCTTTCAAAGGTTTCTTCTCTTTTTTGGGTGGAATCTTCTCCTTTTCTTTAAGAGGTTTCTTCCCTTCTTTGGTTAAAATCTTCTCCTCTTCTTTAGCAGGTTTCTTCTCTTCTTTCACCTGAGATGGTTTCTTGTATTCTTTCTCTACTCGAGTTGTTTCTTTTAAGAGAGATCTCTTGACTTCTTCATGAGGCTTCTTTTCCTCTTTCTCCAGAGTGGAGGCCTTTGTGTCTTCTGTCTTTAGTTTCTCTTCTTTAAGGTGTTTCCTGGTGTCCTCCTCCTTTTCTTTGGTGAGCTCTTTTATGTGTTTGTCTTGTATGGGAGGTTTCTTGAGATCTTCTTTATCATCTTTGGAAGGTCTTCTGATGAGGTCTTCCTCTTTTTCATGAGGTTTCTTCAGTTCTCTCTCGTCTTTGGATGCTGTCTTTGGTTTTGTGTCATCTTCTTCTGTAAGTTGTTTGGCTTCTGCTTTTAAAAGTCTTGTGATGAATATATCCCGCTTGGCGTCTCTCTTGATTTTGGTACCTTTGAGGTCTTGTGGTTTCTTTGGTTCCGATGAAGAGACATTTGTTTCTCTTGCTGGTTTGAAAGGTTTAGTCATTTTTTTGGGAATTATCTTGACTTTGATTTCTTTTTTGGGATGTTCTTTTATGACTTTCTCTACTCCCACAGCTTTCTTGACTTCTCCTAAAGGAAGCTTCTTGTCGTCTTTACCGTCTGTTGATGGTATGACAAGTTTCTTAATTTGTTTCTCCACTTTGGGAGGCTTCTGGACTTGGATTTCTTCTTTGGGATGATCTTTTATGACTTTCTCTCTCTCTTTCTTGACCTCTCCGAGGGGAAGCTTCTTGTCGTCTTTACCGTCTGTTGATGGTTTGAGTTTCCTGACACGTTTCTCCTCTTTTGGAGGTTTTCTGACTTTTATTTCTTCTTTGGGACGTTCCTTTGTGATGTTCTCTTCTTTGAGAGCTTTTTGGACTTCTAAAGGAAGTTTCTTGGCTTCTCTAACATCTCTTGATTGTTTTTTGCCCTCTTCTTTGAGTAATCTCTTGATGGCTCTCAGTTTTCTGTGAGGTTTCCTAATGTCGCTCACCTCTTTGATGTCTTCCTGAGGTGTTTCCTCATCCGCCTCCTCTTCTTCAAGTGGTTTTCTGACCTCTTTCTTGAATTCTTCTTTGGGGGGTTCTTCAGCTTTTTCTTGTTGTATGGGAGATTTCCTGACCTCTTTGGCTTCTTCTTTGGATGGTTCCCCGACCTCTCGTTGTTCTTTAGGAGGTTTCTTGACCTCTTCCTTGGCTTTAATTATTTTCTTGTCTTCTTTTACCTTCTGGTCTATCTTGTCTTTAGGCGTTTCTGTGGCCTCTTTCTCTTCTTTCAAAGCTTTCATGATTTCCTTCTCCTTTATGGAAGGTTCTTTGAGAGATTTTTCGACCTCTTTCTTGTCAAGTTTAAGTTCCTTTTCTTTGTCTTGTTTTTTCAAGAGATGTTCCTTCTCTCTTTTCTCCTCTTTGGTAGGTTTCTTCAGAGCAATTGGAGACTTTCTGTCATCGGTGGTTGTTCTCTTCATTCCCAGCTTCTTAACTCTGGAGACCGCCACCACAGAAGGTGTTTTTATTTTCTCTTTGATGGACTTTGCTTCAACTTTGGGCTCCTTTGTTGGCTTCTTCCTCAAGGTTTCTTCTGAAAGCACATGACATTCTTAGTTTTGCAATTTCACGATACGCTCTTGAGATAAAACATTATTATCAACATTATTCAGCCACCATTAGTTGGCATTACCTTTGGATTTGTCCATCGTTGGCTTTGCAGCTTTAGTCTCTTTTGGTTTTTCTTCTCTTGCTTTGTTTTTGATGGATTTCTCAAGTTTGGCGTCTTTTTTCTCATCTTTTAAAAGATCTGCACATGGTGTCATATGTTTTAGTATTAAGTATAAAGGTGTGCCATCCACTATCAGGTAACAAAGATTAGAACCATAGAACTAGATATTAGTACACCTACAAGTGATATTACCTTTAAGTCTAACTTTAACTTCTTCAAGTGCCTCTCTTTTCCCAGCCTCTTCCACAACTGCAATATATGATACACACAAACATACTGTAACATATATAGTTTTCATGTAATTTGCACATGGTGGGATCATGGAATTGTGACACAGCATCATGCGATGCAAAGACACTAGACTAAAAACACAGCGCAAACCAGTGTTACTGTAAGCCAGTGTGCCTTCTTACAGTTTGGATGAATTCCTGTAGGATGATAGGATTAGGATAGCATAGGATTTCATTTGACTTAAAGGTCCCATATTATACAGTAGTATTTTCACCTATTTCAAATACTGTATGTCCCATATTAGTGTATTGGGAGTGTGTTGGAGTGTTAGCGTGCGAGAGCAATATTTCAACGGCAGTGTAGAGCGGGACGACTGTAGTCATATCCAGATTTTCCACTCTGGAAGCCTTAAAAAAATGTGGATGCAAGGCTAAAACAATGAAGCTTTTGCTATTTCAGCCTGAAAATAGCCCTCGTGTCTCCAAGGCTCTCCACTTTTACGCTGCAACTCTGCACTTTTCCAACTTAATGGATGCCATATATCACATACAACAATGTGAAATTAACTGCACTTTGTTTGGAATTTAGCCCATCTTTCACCATCCTTTTCTGTACATTATAACACAAGAATATGAGTTAATATGCGCTAGCTTACAATGCTGTTGTTGGGATACACCTACTGTATGAAACCCTGTATAAAAACCTCTAACAACGTTGCATGGTTTGATATACTACATGCTGTGATCATACATTAACACGTACACTGATGATAGCATGTAATAGTTGCAGTATCTTGCCGTATTTTGATGACTTAAAACACTACCAAACTCATTTTCTCGGCATATTGATACACATACTGTACTTATGCTAGTTCCGTCAACAACAACAACACTTACAATGCCCGCTCTCATTGGCATGGCTGTGTGTAAAGAAGGTTTGCTGACGGAAAACGAGCATCTTGTTGAGTCTTTGTAGCAAAATTGAGAGCTAGGTATCCACTCTTGTGTCTGTGAATCACACAGAGACTACCGATTAGTGACGCGTCATTTAAATAAAAATATTTGTTAATGTTAGCTGCTACAATAATAATATCACTGTAGATTGGTTAATATACAAGTCAGTTATGTAAATGTTGACTGATTTTTTGTGAGGGCTTTAGCGTCAAAATAGGTATTTCCCCTGACTCCCGTTGTTAGCTAGCTCATATCGACTTGTTTTCTTGCACTAGAATGCACACAAAAGGGAAAGATATAAGTGTTAATGTTTCACATAAAGATTGTAAATTATGGGCAATTTTTTTTTAAATTGAAGTTTCCCTTTAAGGAGTACGGACAGGACAGGATACAAATGTTAGCACTAAACTATCACAGCTATGTGAGCTATGGTGCTAACATTACACCCATATTTTAACAGCAACATGCTAGCATTAGCATTAGCCGATTAGTGCTAATGAAACAAAATAGTGAAACGTACAGCTTGCACGTCTGTATCCAATTAGCTGATATTTGGGAGAGCTTAATTTGAAGCTGTGTGGCGAAGCTCACTTTTTGGTGGAGATATACATGGAAGAGTCAGAGGTTGCTATCATGATGACATGAATACCCGAAGCTTCAAAAAAAAGTGAGGGAAATGATCTATTTTTCTCATGTTTGGTGTCATAAACAGGATTAAATGACTGATAGAACATCATTTGAAAGTCACTTTTGCATAATAGTGGACCTTTTAAAAAGACTGTATTGTAATGAAGCTATTAAATGACATCTGCTTTAAGATGAACTAGCAAAACATGGCTTGAATCACATGATCATTATTGGTTGATTGATAATACGTGATGGAGATCACACAGGAGCATTTTCATGAGCACATCATGAAAAGGTGATGAATGACAATGACTTGAGTACCTTTGTTGTGTTTGCTGAGATGTTTGTGAAGCCTCCTCCTTCCTTTAGGCTCCACTTTTCCGCTCTCGCTGTTGTTGTTGTTTTCATCGGCGTCATCCGTCGTGTCGCCATATTTGTTTTGGTCATTAACTGCAGATAGACTCTGCGCTTCTTTGTCAATATCGTTATCGTCATCAGATGTTGGTCTGGGATTGCTTTCCGCAGATGTCAGTTCAATGTCAACTTTGTGGAATGAAGGCTCCACTTCATCTTCATCTTGGTCCTTCTCATCGTCTGTGATGAAAGACTTTTTTTTATTCTCCTCCTCCTCTCTGTCTTCAACTTCGGTTATTATCGGCTCCTCCTCATTTTGGTCGTCTGATATTGCTGTGGACTCCTCATCTTCATCTGTTGTTAATATCTCCTCCTCCTGCTCATCATCTTCTGTTGTGGCCTCCTCCTCTTCTTCCTCCTGCTCTTCTTCTTCTGCAATTGTGGCCTCCTCTTTCTCCTCCTCCTCAGTTGTTGTCTCCTCCTCCATACTATCATCTAAAGGTGTCTCTTCTTCCTCCTCATCTTGTGTTGTAATCTCCTCCTCCTCATCATCGTCATCATCTACGGGTGTTGTCTCGGCCTCCTCCTCCTCATCTTCATCTACTGTTATTGTGTCCTCATCATCCTCTTCCTCCTCATCTACAGGTGTTGTCTTGGCCTCCTCATCATCATCTTTAGTTGTGAGGTCGTCCTCTTCATCCTCCTCTTCCTCATCTACTATGATTGTTGTCTCCTCCCCCTGATGATGTTCAGTTGTGATCGCCACCTCAATATCTATTCCTGTTGGCTCCTCTTCTCCCTCATCATCTTCAGGTGGTGTCTCCTCCTCCTCCTCCTCGTTGTCATCTTCAGTTGTGGTTTCCTCATCTTCCTCCTCCTCCTCCTCTTCTTCATCTATTGTTATAGTCTCCTCATCTTCCTCGGTTGTGTCTGCCTCAGCCCCCTCCGTTCCCTCCTCCTCTAATGTTGTCTCCTCTCCCTCCTCATCTTGAGATGTTGTCTCCTCCCCCTCTTCATTGTCATCTTCAGCTGTGGCCTCCTCATCTTTCTCCTCCTCTAGTGTTGTGTCCTCCTCCACTTCCTCCTCATCTGTTGTATCTACTATTATGGTCTCCTCATCCTCCTCGATTGTGTCAGCCTCCCCCACCTCCTCACCTAATGTTGTCTCCTCCTCATTGTTGTCTTCAGTTGTGGCCTCATCTTCCTCATCCTCCTTATCTTGTGTTGTGTCCTCCTCCTCGTCCTCATCTGTTGTCTCCGCCTCTTCATCTTCATCAACTGTTGTGGTCTCCTCATCATCCTCAGTTGTGTCCGCCTCCTCCCCCTCCGCATCAAATGCTGTAGTCTCCTCTTCTTCCTCCTCATCTAATGTTGTCTCATCTAAATGTGTTGCCTCCTCATCTTCCTCCTCATCTAATGTTGTCTCATCTAAATGTGTTGCCTCATCTTCCTCCTCATCTATTGTTGTCTCATGTATATGTGTCATCTCCTCTTCTTCCTCCTCCTCCTGTTTTTCATCCAGTGTTATTGCCTCCAGCTCCACTAATAGGACTTGAGCATCTTTGGTCTCCTCTTCCTCCTCCTCTTCCATCACAACTTCTTTATCTGTTTCTTCATTCATCTCCTCCTCTGTTCCTTCCTTTTCTACCTTAACATCCTCTTTGTCCTGCTCATCTTCATCCTGTCCTGTTTCCTCCTCCTCTTTCTCCTGTCCCGGTGATGCTGAAGCCTCCTGTGATGCTTCCTCTGTGTCTTTAACGGCGATCATCATGTCTGCAACTGCACCAGCAGCTCTTAGCATCACGTTTTAACGCACATGTGAGGAACACGTTGAAGGAACACGGGTGATGAGGTGAAATGAGGGACACGTTTATTGCCAAAACAGTCTTACATGCGTCACATTAGTGAGAGAAATATATCAAATTATATAAATATGCTTGAGCAAGCGCTTATACAGAAGAGGCTTGGACAATGCATTGCTTCATTCAAAAAAATGCAATTACAGACTACACAAGACCTCAGGAGAACAATCGCAAGTGAAAATGTGAGAAACAAAACATTCATCTTACCATACAGTAAATCAGTGTGCACCACAGTTATGGTGCAGACGTGCTCACGTTGTTCATGCTGGGTGTTGGAATTTTTATTATTATGCTATTATTTGGGACATGCATCAAAACATGGCAGACGTTTTACATCAGTTTTAGGTTAGATCATGTCCATCTGCAGTCTGTGCAGCATGACACACATGGCAAATAAGAGGCAAATCAATGTTTGTGTGTGTGTGTGAACCTCCAAAGTCAAATGCCCCCAAAGGTTGTACAGTTTTACTAATTCACTGGAAAAAAAAAGAGCCAAACCCCAGACTTGACCCTAACCTGCGCCAAAACCCTAACACCAAACGTTACCCCAAACACAGTGCTTCTCAAATAGGGGGGGTACTGTCGAGTACAGACCTACCAACATGTTTGAATTTGTCATGCACATTGCTTCAGTTTTGGGTTCAGACTGTACAGTACAGGTAATTAAATAGTAAATACCTATTTTCTAATGTCTAAATAGTATTCTAGTATTTCAAATGTGTGTGTGTGTGTGTGGGGGGGGGGGGGGGGGGGGCATTTCAGAGAACTGACCGAAACCCTAAAAAGTGCTCTAATCCTAAACTGACCCTATACCTCACCAAACCCCAACACTAACACTGAAAGTGAAGGTTATTATATGGTGAGGACAGTGAATGGAATTAGTAAATTGGAATTAAGTCAAGTAGGATCATTGTGTTTTACTCTGGAGGTTCTGCTGTAGCAACTGTTTGTGATGACCTGTCAATAAAGCAAGTAGAATCATCTTACCTTTTACATACGGTGGCAGGAATTGACCTGCAATTTAAAGGACACCATTTCAAACATTATTATTTTACACCCACTGTGTGTGCAATTGTACAAACAAAATGGAGCCTTACCTTTTCTTCTCACCATATGTCTGTCAGAGCGGGAAGGTACACTTTCATCTAAATGAAATTCATTTCAAATTACATTTAGTATTAGTGACATTACAAACTAAGAGTTATTTAGAAGTATAAAAAGTGTAAAAACCTTTTTCAGAGATGACACTGACAGCTGGTGTAGCAAGTGATTCTCCTAAAAAAAGATGAATCAGTAAATGTAGAAGGTTTTAATCAATAAATAGTTATTATAAGAGATGCCGGATATTGGCTTATTTGCCAAAAACCAATAGGCCAATAACTCTCAATTACAAAGATAATGATATGTGTAACATGATATATCTCCTGTGGTGGAATGAACACATATGTGTTGTATACAGAATTTTTTTTTTCGGTTTTCATGATTGGGAAAATAATGTGAAAATAATGCTGATATCATGCTGATAACATGATATCAGCATAACCCTAGTTATTATGTATTCACCAGGCATGATACCGATCATTTGAGTCGACTGATACTGATACCGATCACATTTTTCCGAGGCCAGAGTATCACCAATGTTGTTCATGTTTACATATGCGTTACAGAAAAACTACATAACATAGCAACTTGGAAACATGTTCATAGGTCATTTGTGGAATGAATATAATATATATATAATATAATAATATAGCTTTCATGGTGTCTGTATTACATGTATGCTAGCATGTATTCCACAGGGAGCGCCACAGATGTCACTCAATGACTGTCGCTCTTGCATTGGAGTAGGTGTACCTAATAATGTGGGCATTGTGCGATGCTGGACACGCCTCCCTACCTTGATCCCCCACAATCATGCTGGACATATATGCCACAAATAAGTCCTTCTTGTCTGTCAGCTCCAGCATGGCGTCTTCCATCACTTTCATCGGGTTAAAGGTCACGTCAGGCAAGATTCCTGTTCACAAAAAAAAAACAGTGATGTCACAGATGTACCTTGTCGTCCAGAAATGTGTGTGTGTGTGTGTGTGTGTGTGTGTGTATGAGGGCAACCGACCTTGTTCACCTATTAGCGAGGCAGAGATGGCGCCGACCAGCATTTGGTACTGCTCTGCAATGATTTCGCCAGTCCTCTTTAGCACCGCAGATGGACTGAATGCGACAACTTCCTGGATGTCTGATGAATGACAGGTCAAAGTGATTAGTGGCGAGCTGTTACAATACCATGTAGGTGCCACATGACGCACATACTGTGCTCCAACACGTTTACTTATGCATGTTAATGATGATGGCGTACCTTTAAGCGCATCCAGGATAACATCAACAATGGAACATAAGAGATCCTGAAGATTTGCTGCTGTTCCACTCACTAGTTTGTTAATGACATTGAAGACTTTCCTGCCCATCACCACTGGGTCAATGAAGTTCAAGTCAGTAGTTCCTGAGGAAAGTCAACACATGTTGGCGCTAAAAGCTAAATTGCCTAAGTAATAATAATGGATTAGATTTGATATATTCCACCATAGTGGAGTTTGCATGTTTTCCCCGTGCATGCGTGGGTTTTCTCCGGGTACTCCGGTTTCCTCCCACATTCCAAAAACATGCTAGGTTAATTGGCGACTCCAAATTGTCCATAGGTATGAAAGCTAGTGTAAATGGTTGTTTGTCTATATGTGCCCTGTGATTGGCTGGCGACCAGTCCAGGGTGTACCCCGCCTCTCGCCCAAAGACAGCTGGGATAGGCTCCAGCATCCCCCGCGACCCTCGTGAGGAAAAAGCGGTAAAAAATGAATGAATGAATGAATGAATGCGTGGGTTTTCTCCGGGTACTCCGGTTTCCTCCCACATTCCAAAAACATGCTAGGTTAATTGGCCACTCCAAATTGTCCATAGGTATGAATGTGAGTGTGAATGGTTGTTTGTCTATATGTGCCCTGTGATTGGCTGGCCACCAGTCCAGGGTGTACCCCGCCTCTCACACAAAGACAGCTGGGATAGGCACAAGCGAGGAACAAGCGGTAGAAAATGAATGAATTCATTTTATATAGCGCTATTGAAGGCACCCAAAGCAGTTCACAATGAGTTCACATTCATGTCTCAGTCACACAGTGGTGGTGGTATACTACATCTGTAAACACAGCTGCTCTGGGGTAATCTGATGGAAACATGGCTGCCTATTTGCATCTACAGCCTCCCAGACAACCACCAAACATTCATATATAATATATATATATATATTTCATAATTTTTAAAATATATTTTTACTTTTTTTAAATTGACTAAAAGGTTTTAGAGCTAAAATAAATGTCAATATTAATTACATTGGCCAGTAAAGCCAAACATTGTGGCAAATGAAAAGATGAATGAAAAAACAAACAGTAGTTACCTTTGACAGTATTCTTAAGGCTGTCTATACAGGTGTCCATCACTTCCTGGATGCTGTCTGTTAGTTTAGTGACGGTGGTGTTTGTAACGCTGATGACGTTCCTACCAAACGCCATAGGGTCCAAAATGCTGATGTCAACAATTCCTGTGAAAAGAAACATGTTTTCTCAAGTTTATTAAGACACTCCTGTAGTTGAAATACCTTTAATGAGATCTAGAAGGGAGTCCAAGATTCGGCAGAGGAACTGCTGGATGGAGGCCATCAGACCACACACAAAGTCATTGATGGAGGAGAAGACGTCTCGGCCTATCAGCACTGGATCCATGAAGCTCAAGTCTATTCGTCCTGATAGGGCACACAACGCACCGTAAGACACACTTATTTGGAAATATATTCATTTTGGCGGGTCTTAATATTCTGAATACCCAAGTAGTTTTTAATAGAAGCGCCCTCTGAAGGATAAAACATCACAGACTGTGGTAGAACTACACAATGGCAAGCATGCACGCCCCCTAGGGACTGGAAGTGACATGGCAAATGACAAATGAGTAATCTGAGTGGCCGACTGGTTAAGTACCATCATCTTCCGGTAAGGTCCAGTCTTTGCTGCTCTTTCCATTACCACCTTTCTTCTCAGGAAATTGAATGTTCTATCTATAATCACCTTTCAAATCAATAAATAAAATAGATGCAATCATAAATATGTGCTAAAACCATAAGGTGAGATTTACATGTTTTTTGTTAGCTAGTTAATCAGTTAGCTACACATTCTCTACACAATTCCTGGCCAAAATATAGTTTTAAAAAATCTCAATGTTGAAAGCTAGTTAGTTAGTGAGCCACTTCAATAAAACATCTTAATAAAACGCACGGTGAGAGTTTCAATTACCTTTAGTTAGCTTGGTTATTTTGCTAGCGTGTTACTTAGCAATAGGGGTGTATTTGTGTGATTCCGAGCTGCTGTTCAGAGTGTGGGCTATAGTTTTATAGTTATAGTTACTCCAATGACCTTTAGTTAGCATGTTTCTTAGTAAGCTAACCGGATAGATGTCCTTGAAATATAAGCATTTACTTCATTGTTATTGCAACAAATTGTTGGTGTTGTGTTGTATTGATTTCTAGATTCCAATGTTCGTGAACGCACCTTGCTTGCTGTTAGTGTTATTGGTAGATAAAGAGGACGTGTGTAGTGCAGTATTGCCAAATTGACGGCTATGGCGCTAAATCTGGTGACATTCCAAACCCCCTTATTTATTATATATTATATATTATATTATTATATATTATACTATACATATTTTCTCAAAAGCGACAAGCAACAAATCTATGAACTTTTTCTGCCGTCACCTGAGACTTTTCTGGTAGTAAGGGGCTTTAAAGTGAAAAAAATCATTAAAAACAAATTAATTATGTTTTTAGAACTACAATTAAACTTGTTTGTTGGTTTGTTCATTTAAAATTAGCCATCACTTCATCAAAATAAAATTATTTTAATATTTTATCTTAGCCAGCACCTCTGAAACTTGCCCCCAGCTCCCAACTTTCATCTTGTAGTTCTAACTACTACACAACTTTCTTCCATCACACGTTCTGAAGTACTGAGGTACCAAGGTATGTCGTCATTTGTGATTCAAGGATGCCAAGACATCCACTATGCAGTGAAGGCAACATACTGTATTTTCTCAAAAGTGACTAGTGACAAATGTAGAGACTTTTTCTGGCGTCATCAGAGAGTTTTATGGTCTATGAGGGCTTAACAGCGAAAGCACATATTGTTCTACAGTTTATGTTCTCACTGAGAGGTACACCCCGCCCCAAAGCGGCCACAAGCCGAGAGTATAGGTCAGCATCCGTGAATCACACATGTGCAAAGCGTCTTCCGGGACAGCCAGTAACTACTTTCTAAACACTAACCCATCCATCCATCCATTTTCTATGCCGCTTATCCTCACTAGGGAGCGGGGCTATGCTGTCTTCGGGCGAGAGGCGGGGTACACCCTGGACTGGCCAACCGCAGGGCAACCAATAACCACGTCCCACAAACACATATAAATTCAGACACACTTTCTCATTGAATATGATGATTAAGTGTGTCCGAACTTTTCTGTATCTCAAACACATGCTTTTATTTTGGTGCAGATACGAGTAAAGTTGCAAGACAAGAAATAGATACAGTCCATGTCTAATCAGGGCCAAGAGTTTAGTATATTTGAAATGCCCAATTTACACACCTGTGTTTATGTAGGATATAGTGTCCAACGTAGCATCCACGGCAGCACACAGTGTGTCCCTGGCAGACGCCACTACTCCGCACACGCATTCGTCGGCTGAATGGAAGAGTCTTCTACCAAAGACCACTGGGTCTACATAGCTCAGGTAGAAGTTTCCTGGATGTTACGGGGAGAAATTGGCTTATATAATAATGAAAGAGTGTACAGTATATGGTCAAAACCTGAAAGATTGTACCCTCATCGTCTGATAAATATTGCACAAATCCATCTTTTGCCTCTGCTATTTCCTCCACTGCATAGGCAGCTGCAGACATGGGGTCACTTAGGTCGGGGGCACATTCTAGAGCCACAAAAAACACCAACATCATCACCAACAGCACAACCACAACAAAACAGATCTTGTATGTATGCACGCTTAGCACCTTGGAACTTGTTGACCAGATTGGACACCTCCTCCACGGCGTCGTGCATGGCTTGGACCGGGTCTGACATGATGTGCTGAATGTCTACATCAGAAACGTTCATTATTATGACTATTATATTCATGTTAGGTGTTTTTTTTGTCACCTACCAGGTACTGCCTTGTACTCCACAAAGTCAAACATGACCACACCCACCACCAGCCAGGACAAGAGAGCAGCAAGAGCGATGAGCAGCTCCACAGAGACTCGCAGCTTGTTCAGCACAACACACGCTTTGCTTTTCACAGAGCCAGCTGGGGCTCCATCGCACCCGGAGGCCGATGTGGTTTTGGCCCCTTTACAGTAGCAAAAACAAATGTTTTGGCCCCTTTACAGTAGCAAAAACAAATGTTATATTAAAATAATAAAAAGACATGGCTTTCAAAATAACAGAAGTTAACATAGCAGATTGGAAAATATGTTTTTTCTTTATTGTTTTCAAGCTGCTGTTGGGCAAATACTAATTTCTACACTTTTTTCTTTACCCTAAATAAACTAACTCCACCATATGTGTTAAGATGACGGTATCCCAAATTGAATTTTAAGGCATTTTAACAACAAAACAAAGATCTGATATCAATAAAATATGAGGAAAAATAAACAATAAACATCATTATGCAAAAATTAACATATTTTCATGGCATTTTTATTACTTTTCAATTATTTTACGCTTTATTTTTTTAGCCATTCATGTTTTTACTACACATTTAATTCATTTAATTATATATATATGTATTTCATTTTTATATAATTATTACATTTTAATTAAAATTATTCGATTTTTAATTATATTTATATAATGATAATTTTTAATATTTCAAATAAATGTTAATTATATTACTTTAGTAGTAAGTATATAACAATACGATTTTCATTCTGCTGTATTTTGTTGTGTGTCTCTATTATGACATGTTTATTTAATTATCATTTTTTTTTAAATTCATCCACTTCCAACCCAGCCCGACTGCACTACTCCAAGTAGCCACAGGACGTCGCTGTTTCGCAACAATTTAGTGAGCGCTATTGTGGCCTTTAGGTTCATTACTCACTTCATTTAGCGGAATTTCATATTTTTCTTTGAAGCAAATCCCACAAAATATGACTCATTTGATAAAAGAACAGCTATTAATTATCATGTGGTTGCAGATCCCCTTGCTAATGCTCATGACACATGATAGCATGTATTTATAGCAAGGTACTTTCAACACAATTTGCCCAGGAGGACACACTACCAAAACAAGCACTTATTACGAGTAACATGTATTTCATGCTAATATACTGAGTTGTACATGCAGCACAACTGTGAAATACAACCACCCCATGTGGGAATGTTACTTATTATATCTTATTATATGATATCTTAAAATGATTTTTAGAGCCATTAATTGCATTTTTTTACACTTTTTAATCGGCGTAAATGCTTGATCTCATAAAGTGATCTTGTCAAAGTAGTAAGTGAATCCTACCGTCAGCCATGTTGACGAATCCACTATTTCAGTTGGAATCCTTTTGGTGTTGACTCAAAGGCGGTAGGAAAATGACAGTAAATCCAGTAAATGTCCAGTCATTCCATAGCTGACCACTTCTTCTTCTTTGTCTTCTTCGGGCTAATAAAGGAGCAATTTAAAAGGTGAAGTTCACGGGTGGCTGTGGAGCTGCCAGTGTGGCGGCATTGCCGAGGCAGGTGAGGGAGGGGAGTTTGGGTCCACAGTGGGGTAAAAGAGAGGGTCAAGAAAAAGCACGCAGCACCACATCGAGGTAACTTTACCCCCTGACGGGTTATTCTTAGCTGGGTGGCTCTCACAGGCCTTTTTTGGAGGTCAGAAGGGGGAGTGGAAGTGTAGGGTGGTTGTGAAGGGCTTGGCTCGTCTATCAAATTGGGGAATTAGCGCCCCTAGTGGCCAGGATCGGATTCACAATCTGACTTTGATGTACAGGAAGCTAAAATTGTATTATTTCAATTTCAGTCAATCATATTGACAGCTTCTCATTTTGTTAAACAATGTCATACAAATATTAGAAAAGGCTTTACAATTGTATTTATCCATCCATGTATGTATGTACATACATCTATCGACATACACTTAAAGTAAGAATGATATTTTAAGATTCTTGTTTGGGGTGAGGCATTTGTTAGATATTATATGTGACAGTTGTATATATTTATACTATATATACAATTATATATAGGGCAGGGTTCTCACTTGGTCTCTACCCGGTACCCACATTTTCCAAGCATGACTTTTACTATATTGTACACTTTTATTTAAGTCGTTTTTTTATTTTTAGTCATTTATTACCATTTAATTACACTTAGACTTTTATTTAAGTCGTTATTATTATTTCTTACATTATCATTAGTATTATTAAAATTTATTTTGTAATACTTTTATTTCAGTCATTTTTCATTTGTATTTAGTTGTATTATATTCCCCCTTTTATTTAAGTTTAGCTTATTTTTTTCTTTTGTTCACTTTGAAGTCATTTTTTCTCATTTTTACTATTTTCTTTCTTAATATTTTTTATACTTTTATGTAAGTAATTTTCTATTTTTTAATTAGTTTGAAAAAAATTATTCATATTATATATAATAATATATTAAGGTTTTTACTATATTTATTTTATTTGTAAAATACATTTATTTTATTATTATTATTATTTTATTTAAGTCACTTGAGCATTTTTTCCCATTTTGTCCGCTCAGTCATTTTATTATTAATATTATTTATTTGTATTATTTACACTTATTTACACGTTTTTTATATTTATTAATTGATTCATTTCTTAATTTTGTTTCATTTATATTTTTTATACTTTTATTTTGGGCTGCACAGCTGCGAGTGGCTAGCGCGCAGGCCTCACAGGTACGAGACCCGAGTTCAATTCCACCCTCGGCCATCTCTGTGTGGAGTGCTAGGTTAATTGGCCACTCCAAATTGTCCATAGGTATGAATGTGAGTGTGAATGGTTGTTTGTCTATATGTGCCCTGTGATTGGCTGGCCACCAGTCCAGGGTGTACCCCGCCTCTCGCATGAAGACAGCTGGGATAGGCTCCAGCACCCCTGTGACCCTCGTTAGGATAAGCGGTAGAAAATGAATGAATGAATGAATAATGTGCCTTCATGTTTTGAAACAAGAATACACATAATTAAAGTCCAAAGTCCATTTTAGAAGAATTTATTTAGACATTTCCTACCCCAAATGAGGAAGAAGATGATAAATGCGTGCATGGAAACATTAACATCAAAAAAGATATTTCACTGACTGTATAACTGCAATGAACGTCGATCAAGGAGGAAACTCCAAAGACCCCAAATGTGGGAGCGGAGCTGACAGTTGGAGGAAATACCTTGTGTTAGCGTCCTATGGTTGTCTTTTGGGGCTCCAATCATAATAATAATAATCATGTATTAAGGTGCTGCGGCGACAGGCCTGATGATGAGGGTGAGCTCCACGGGCACGGGAGGAGGAACAAACGTCTCCTCTCTCAACAGACGCAGCAACAGATCGTCCGTGTCCTGCGGCCAGCGGTAAACACGCGTGTTCTGAAGCCATCCAGGGACGTGCTTCTGTATGCGGACGTTGCACAGAGGAACACGAAGTATAAGGGGGTACATCACCAGAAGAAAGAAGAACAATCTCACCTGTGAGGCGTTGAGGAAGAGAACTGGGATGAATCGGAAGTTCAAGCTTCCTTGTTGGATGAATTCGTGCTGCATCTAAAGGACAAAAGGGAGAAGAAAATGTCAGCGGCGCTTTGAAATCAACACCTCATCCCAATATCGCTCACCATGGTGTGAATATATTTGGTATGCAGGCCACGACTGTCCTCAACGCAACCTTCAATGTCCGCCTTGTACCTCGGGCTGATGGCCACGATGATGGGGGTGGATGGCTGGTACAGGAAAACACACTACGTATTGTTTGTCGGTGAAACATCATTTCCAATAAACATTGTCATACTTTATAAAAATATAAGGAAAGAGATTTGTATATTTATGCCTAAGGTCTACACCTACACATTCTCTGTGTTGACTTTCCAGGTTATTGATATTTTTTATGCATTCCATTTCAAATACGCTGAATTTCTGGGGTAAAAATATTTCAATATTTGTGTATTTATTCATATTATGACATCATTGTCACCATTTTTTTGGTACTTATATTTATATGACCGGAATAAAATAGTCATTCCTATTTTCACTATTATTATTGTATAATTTTCCAGGGTAAAAGGCAGAATTTTTTGCATTATTGTTTTATTTTGTAATTATTTCTTGTGTTGACTTTCCAGGTTATTGATATTTTTTATGCATTCCATTCCAAATATGCTGAATTTCTGGGGTAAAAATATTCCAATATTTGTGTATTTATTTATATTATGACATCATTGTCACCATGTTTTTGTACTTATATTTATATGACCGGAATAAAATAGTTATTCCTATTTTCACTATTATTATTGTATCATTTTCTAGGGTGAAATGTAGAATTAAAAAAAAAAATTATTATTGTTTTATTTTGTAATTACTTGTTGCCATTTTTTGTACTTATATTAATATGACCGGAATAAAATAGTTATTCCTATTTTCACTATTATTGTTGTATAATTTTCTAGGGTAAAATGTAGAATTTTCAAAAAAAATTTGTATTGTTGTTTTATTTTGTAATTATTTCTTGTCTTGACTTTCCAGGTTATTGATATTTTTTATGCATTCCATTCCAAATATGCTGAATTTCTGGGGTAAAAATATTCCAATATTTGTGTATTTATTCATATTATGACATCATTGTCGCCATTTTTTTGTACTTATATTAATATGACCGTAATAAAATAGTTATTCCAATTTTCACTATTATTATTGTATACTTTTCTAGTGTAAAATGTAGAATTTTCTAATATTTTTTGTATTATTGTTTTATTTTGTAATTATTTCTTGTGTTGACTTTCCAGGTTATTGATATTTTTTATGCATTCCATTTCAAATACGCTGAATTTCTGGGGTAAAAATATTCCAATATTTGTGTATTTATTCATATTATGACATCATTGTCACCATTTTTTTGGTACTTATATTTATATGACCGGAATAAAATAGTCATTCCTATTTTCACTATTATTATTGTATAATTTTCTAGGGTAAAAGGCAGAATTTTTTGTATTATTGTTTTATTTTGTAATTATTTCTTGTGTTGACTTTCCAGGTTATTGATATTTTTTATGCATTCCATTCCAAATATGCTGAATTTCTGGGGTAAAAATATTCCAATATTTGTGTATTTATTTATATTATGACATCATTGTCACCATGTTTTTGTACTTATATTTATATGACCGGAATAAAATAGTTATTCCTATTTTCACTATTATTATTGTATCATTTTCTAGGGTGAAATGTAGAATTAAAAAAAAAAAAATTATTATTGTTTTATTTTGTAATTACTTGTTGCCATTTTTTGTACTTATATTAATATGACCGGAATAAAATAGTTATTCCTATTTTCACTATTATCGTTGTATAATTTTCTAGGGTAAAATGTAGAATTTTCAAAAAAAATTTGTATTGTTGTTTTATTTTGTAATTATTTCTTGTCTTGACTTTCCAGGTTATTGATATTTTTTATGCATTCCATTCCAAATATGCTGAATTTCTGGGGTAAAAATATTCCAATATTTGTGTATTTATTTATATTATGACATCATTGTCGCCATTTTTTTGTACTTATATTAATATGACCGGAATAAAATAGTTATTCCTATTTTCACTATTATTATTGTATCATTTTCTAGGGTGAAATGTAGAATTAAAAAAAAATGTTATTATTGTTTTATTTTGTAATTACTTGTTGCCATTTTTTGTACTTATATTAATATGACCGGAATAAAATAGTTATTCCAATTTTCACTATTATTATTGTATACTTTTCTAGTGTAAAATGTAGAATTTTCTAATATTTTTTGTATTATTGTTTTATTTTGTAATTATTTCTTGTGTTGACTTTCCAGGTTATTGATATTTTTTATGCATTCCATTCCAAATATGCTGAATTTCTGGGGTAAAAATATTCCAATATTTGTGTATTTATTTATATTATGACATCATTGTCGCCATTTTTTTGTACTTATATTAATATGACCGGAATAAAATAGTTATTCCTATTTTCACTATTATTATTGTATCATTTTCTAGGGTGAAATGTAGAATAAAAAAAAATGTTATTATTGTTTTATTTTGTAATTACTTGTTGCCATTTTTTGTACTTATATTAATATGACCGGAATAAAATAGTTATTCCAATTTTCACTATTATTATTGTATACTTTTCTAGTGTAAAATGTAGAATTTTCTAATATTTTTTGTATTATTGTTTTATTTTGTAATTATTTCTTGTGTTGACTTTCCAGGTTATTGATATTTTTTATGCATTCCATTTCAAATACGCTGAATTTCTGGGGTAAAAATATTCCAATATTTGTTTATTTATTCATATTATGACATCATTGTCACCATTTTTTTGGTACTTATATTTATATGACCGGAATAAAATAGTCATTCCTATTTTCACTATTATTATTGTATAATTTTCCAGGGTAAAAGGCAGAATTTTTTGTATTATCGTTTTATTTTGTAATTATTTCTTGTGTTGACTTTCCAGGTTATTGATATTTTTTATGCATTCCATTCCAAATATGCTGAATTTCTGGGGTAAAAATATTCCAATATTTGTGTATTTATTTATATTATGACATGATTGTCACCATTTTTTTGTACTTATATTAATATGACCGGAATAAAATAGTTATTTCTATTTTCACTATTATTATTGTATCATTTTCTAGGGTGAAATGTAGAATTTAAAAAAAAAATTATTATTGTTTTATTTTGTAATTACTTGTTGCCATTTTTTGTACTTATATTAATATGACCGTAATAAAATAGTTATTCCAATTTTCACTATTATTATTGTATACTTTTCTAGTGTAAAATGTAGAATTTTCTAATATTTTTTGTATTATTGTTTTATTTTGTAATTATTTCTTGTGTTGACTTTCCAGGTTATTGATATTTTTATGCATTCCATTCCAAATACGCTGAATTTCTGGGGTAAAAATATTCCAATATTTGTGTATTTATTCATATTATGACATCATTGTCACCATTTTTTTTGTACTTATATTAATATGACCGGAATAAAATAGTCATTCCTATTTTCACTATTATTATTGTATAATTTTCTAGGGTAAAATGTAGAATTTTCAAATATTTGTTGTATTATTGTTTTATTTTGTAATTATTTATTGTATTTTATTAATATGATTACTATCATCTATTAGTATTATTACTTTTTTTGTGGAAAATATCACATTTTCGAGGTATTTACAAGGTATTACAGTATTTACAGTTTTTACAGTGACAGTATTATTAAAGTATTTGTACTGTATTTTTAATAATATTATTAGATGACATAATTTCTGGGGTAATATACTGATTTTATATATGGTTTTAATATACTGATAAGTTGTTTTAACTTTTTTATGATAATTAGATTATATTATTGTCTGTTATTAGACTTTTTATTAATATTATTATGTCATTTATGGGATAAATGTCAAATTTCCAGGTTATTACTGGTTTTATTAATATTATTTTGTCGTTTCTGTATGTAGAATTCCCAAGTTATTGCTACTGTCATTATTGTCATGTTATTTTGGGCATAAGAACATATCATTTCATATTTTTGACATATATTTCGGGGGTAAAATGTCAAATTGACAAGTTCTATGTGTTTGTAAGTTCTATTATTAATATAATGACATTGTATGGGGTTCAAATGTTAAGTTATTAGCATTTTTGTGATGAATAGAATGGTATTTTCTGGGGTCAACATGTGGAATTTCAAGTATTTGAGTGTTGAATTTTGGGAGGTGAATGTTCACTTACGTCTTTGAGGAAACTGTCCTCCCACTTGGTGTGGTCCACATCTGTGAAGGTCTGGTCCACGTCTTTGAAGGTCTGGTCCACCGTGCCAACCTGTGCAGTTCAAATCCCATCATCGCTTTCTGTTATTTGCTTTACTGCGATGTTTGCCCTCATAAATAAAAAGAGGCTTACGGCCGGTCGGAAGCCATGTTTGGAGAGGACGTCAACGAGGGCCATCATCTCAGTGGACGAGTCAGAGGAGTAGGTGATGAAAATGTTTCCTGGCAACAACAGAAATCTATAGGAAGAGCTATGATATGACCTTTGAACCAAGCCACATGAAGACTCACTCTGCTCCGTGGTTCTTCTTTTCTCGCACGTGTGTGACGAGAAGGCTGCCGCCATCGCCGTCTCATCCACAGCCATGACGGCGGTGGCACTGACCTTTGACACGGCCCCCTCAGGAGGCACGGAGAACTGAGGGACGTTCACCGAAACGCTGGCCTCCCTCTCACATCGTATCCTGATTGACATCGGAGACAGAAAGCTGGTGAATGCCGGCGTCTCAGCGGGACGCTTTGTGGTCTCCTGACCAGTTTTGGGAGGTCTGGAGGTCTTGCTGACAGCAGGGACACGACTGATGACGTGGACACGCTGGACTCCAGTCTTCACACCTTCTGTCTCCTGCAAAGTCATGGAACATCACGTTTGCATGGTGGAGATCATCACACAATATTCCTTCTGGGAAGGATTTCATATTTCATTTGTTTGTTTCTTCGGTGGGGCGGCACGGCGGTCTCGTGGTTAGCGCGCAGTCCTCACAGCTATAGGAGACCAGGGTTCAATTCCACCCTCGGCCATCTCTGTGTGGAGTTTGCATGTTCTCCCCGTGCATGCGTGGGTTTTCTCCGGGTACTCCGGTTTCCTCCCACATTCCAAAAACATGCTAGGTTAATTGGCCACTCCAAATTGTCCATAGGTATGAATGTGAGTGTGAATGGTTGTTTGTCTATATGTGCCCTGTGATTGGCTGGCCACCAGTCCAGGGTGTACCCCGCCTCTCGCCCGAAGACAGCTGGCCCGAAGACAGCTGGGATAGGCTCCAACACCCCCCGCGACCCTCGTGAGGAAAAGCGGTAGAAAATGAATGAATGAATGTAAATAGTACAATAATTGCGATATTTTAACACTATTATTTTTCCAAATATGATTACCAAATAAATTATATTAAGAAATAGTAAATACAACAAATCCAAAATAAATCTCTCTAATTCTATACTTCATTTTTATTAATTCTGATAAAATATAGCTATTATTAATAATGTTATGTATATTGTATATATGTATATGTATATTATGTATGTATATTTAGTTATTAAATATAACAATATATGGCATAATACTTATAATAATATAATTAAGTAGTGTAAAAATATTAATATTGGTAATAACAATATTATTAATATATTAATTACAATATATATAGCAATATTAATAGTTACAAAATATTCACAATAAATGTTATAATATTCATGGAAATAATAAAATACTATGTTTATAATAATAATAAGTATAGTCTTGATAATAGCACATTTTTCATTATATATTAATAATGTATAACAATATTGATAATTACCAAATGTTTACTATGATTAATAAATGTCATATTACTTATGGCAATAATATAATAAAATGCAATTGTATAATATAATAATCATTAGTAAGAGTATTGATTGATTGAAAAAATAATCAACATAATGAAAAATGTACTGATAGTTAATGCTAATAATGATACGATAAATAAGGAAAGATCAATAGAAATAATATACTATGTCATGCCAAGATATTCCAAAGCGCCATATTGTCTCGTTACCACAGTCTTGCATGTGGTGGTCAGGTGGTGAGAAGGGGCCGAGAAGGAGCATCTCCTCATCAGATCTCAGAGGCAAAGGAGGTTCAAGTTGCTGCTCTTCTTCTTCCTTCAGAGGCTGCCAAGAAGAGAGGTGGTCCATCCTGTCAACAAGTGGAATAAAACACTTGAACGCACCATAACATAACATAACACAAGAGTGTGGAACCTGCAGTCACAGACAATAATCACACACCTTCACTTGCAATCAGCAGGATTCTTTACACTCCCCTCCTTTCTGTGCAGACTTGTGTCTCTCCCTACCTGTTATATGCAAATTCTCCACACTCCCGCTGCGTCCAATCACCGCCCTGCAAACAGTCCCATGTGTTGCAGAGCCAGATCATCCAGAAAGGCTTTGCTTGGAAAGGAAGTTCATTATCATTATGACCTCATGACCTCTTTGCGGTATGTGTATGTGTGTGTGTGTGTGTGTGTGTGTGTGTGTTGGCATGCAAGATGTACAATTCAATGACTTCAAGATGGCAAGGCTGTTTATTTCAAAGCATGTACAGGTAATAGACAGAGACAATAAATAATATAATAATAATAACACAGAGACAAAAAAAAACAAAAAATGCATAAAGACTCTCTGAAACCGTGGAAACATGTTTGGTCCGGAACATGTCTTAATATCATGACACTGCACTTTTTTCTTTTTTTTTTTTTTTTTGCTTGCAAGTGAAAGACATTTGGATGTTCCTCAAAATTCATGAAGCTGAAATGCAATGGATGCACTCCGCATCGGTGGAAGAGTTCATTAGGCAATTAGTTAGAAAGCAAGTAGAAGGCATTCCCTTACAATAGAAGAGTACTTACTAAAGAGGAAAAGGCAAGAACAGGTGTTATAGTACATCAAAGTTTCCTTGAGAGGAGGAGCGGTAGCATTATACTCTAGTCAATTTGTGCTAAAAAAAAAAAAAAAAAAAAATCCATGGACTGTACTCCCACAAAATGATTTTAATAGTAATTAATACTATTATTCAGGATGTTTTCACTGTTCAACAAAAGCATGTATCTCCATTTTATAAAGTTATATATCATTCTAAATATGTGGAGATAAAAAAGGCCATACGTGGAAATTGTTTTCTTTTTTAATTAAATTAAATGAAAAGAAAAGAAAAATTGTACTACATAAATTTAAAAAATACCACATTTAGGTAAAAAAAAAAACAGATTAAAATGAATGAAAATTAAAAAATGTTACATTGAAAAACAACCAACACTATTTTTTCTTTGTGTTTGGCAAGGCAAAAAACATTTACATTTTCAGAAAACATGACAAAAAAATTTTTAGCATTAAAAAAAATTACAGAAATTGTATTATTTATTTATTTATTTATGTTTTTTTTTTTTTTTTTTTTTTTTACTCACAACAGATCCAAAAATGGAGATACATACTTTCGTCGGACAGAGACCTACAATAATGTTAATATTATTATTAATATTATTATTAATAATGTTTTCATAATATTAGTCCAGTATATCTAGCTATGAGCTTTCCTACAATACAAGCCTCAGATTAACTTGGATTAAAAGTAAAAGGAAAGCCGCACATTTCCCCAAAATATCAAAAGTATAATGTCAAATGGAACCAACAGAAGTAAGTAAACAAGCAATTTGTATTTACACTACATACAACTTACACAGCTCATCGTTTGCATCCCGGTCAGTGAACGCCACTCCTTCTCCAGAGCATCCTGATTTGATAGTCACCTTGCCTGGGTGTGTGTGTGTTTGTGTGCATGTGCGTTTGTGTGTGTGTGTGTGTGTCTAATGAGGCTTGGACGCAGATGAGCGTCAAGAGGAGAAAGAGACAATAGCGGCTGTCCTGTCTGGCTCCCTCTGGTGGACAGTTGGAGAAGTGACTCAGAGATTATCCCCCGGCTGGTACTGAGGCTCAGTGGCAGTGAAGTAGTCCTCCAAAAAGGCCTGCAGGTACTCGAAGGTGGGTCTCTCCTCCGGGTCCTTCTTCCAGCACTGCACCATGAGCTCGTGCAGGGACATGGGGCAGTCCTGCGGGCACGGCATGCGGTAGCCACGCTCCACCTGCTCCAGCACCTCACGGTTGTTCATGCCTGGATGGGTAGATGAGACTTTGTGGTTGAATGGTAACACTGCCGACTCTCCCTGTCTCTTCCTTGACATCTGAGGCGGCGGAGTCCTCTTTGCCAGGTCACCATATCGTCTATGGGAATTTTTCTTACTGCTTATAATAACTCCCAAAGACTAGTATTTGTCATCAGTGTAGATCAGGGGTCTCAAACATGTGGCCCGCGGGCCAAATGTGCCCCGCAGGACACTAGTTTGAGGCCCCCGCCTTGATATGAAAGTTTAAAGTTAGTGCGGCCCGCGCAAGTTTGATATGGATGCTGTATGGTATCATGTACCCAGAAAAAATTATTACGTTTGATTAATGTTCATGTTAAAGGTTAAATAACTGTTAATAGTTATCCTCCCTATCCGTGTGGAAGTGGTAAGTTTTTGGCTTTTTAAGTTTAAAGGAAATAACTTGAAGGCTACCGTTTAGGTCGCTAGCTCTCTAGTTTGCGAGTTAGCATGTGTCTCAAGACCCTGCAGTTGCGCAATATGTTGTAAATAAAAAGAGTATAAATGTGACTATAGTCGTGTTTTGTCATGTCTACAGGGCTCTAATAATGCTTTGTTCATTTTAATCTGAAAAAAATCATTTGTCTACCCACCAACTATATGTGGTTTCTTAAGTTTTTATTATTTGTCGTTTTATTATTATTATTATTATATTTTATAATAATAATAATTAATATTATTATTATTATAGTTATAATAATAATAATTAATAAGATATTCATCTTATTTTACAGTGGAATGTTTTATCAGAGCTTTCATTGTAGAAAATCGAAACCAAAGCAAAGTTTGGTGCGGGGGGGGGGGGGGGGGGGGGGTGTCAGGTACTTGGGTGTGGTGAGTTATCGAGGCTTGCAAGGAGATTGTCGATGTGATCATCGTGTGGTAGCTAATGTAGCGCCCAAAGTCAGAGGTTTCATGGACGATTGGTATAGGCAGCATAAAACCCTGATCGGAGCATCCCTATTTATGCTATAATAATACATTTTTAATACATGTTGTGCAATAGAGTAACTTACAAAGGTGCCAAACTTGAGGGAAAAGCTCATTATGTGAATGCAAAGAAAGCACATTGGTGTTTATTGTTATTCATTGAGACATGAGGAAAGCACACAGAGTCCCACAATTAATAATTCATGAAAAACTCCCTCACATGCGATGTGAAAGTGGTCGCTGGTGGTCTATTTTTAGCCAACTGGACCACTTTCAATCATCTTCCGCATGTCTTGAAAGGCACTTGTAATTATTATGATCATTATTATTATTTTAAAGTGGCTAAAGAGAGCCATTCTGTGTTGTATTGCCGTTTTTCTCCTAAGAGGGCGATAGCGAGTCACTGCAAATGTAATGAGGCTATTCCAGAGGGATGCAGGATCATTATGATGCCACTCCAGTAGTTTTGTTGTAAATTGTGCTGCATCGCTTAGGTAAAAAAAGAAAATGGGTGTTTAAATGCCCATACTGTCAGTCTTTGGACTATGCACCATCAAAACTACATTATGCAACATGCCGTGCTTTTTTAGTGCCTGATGCATGAATAAGAAAAAATATATAAAGACCCCACACCCACCTGGATAGGGCACCCGACCCTTGGTCACCAGTTCCGTCAGCAGGATGCCAAAGGACCACACGTCCGACTTGATGGTGAATTTTCCATACAGCGCCGCCTCAGGTGCGGTCCACTTGATGGGGAACTTTGCACCTGACAAAAACATACAATTTTAGAGGCTGGAAGCCAATGATAATTGGAAAGAAGAACATTTGAAAACTCATTGTCAATGATTTTGAGTGGATGCTAAAGTAGAGCTGCACAGTGGGACAAATGTGGGCACACAGCTAGGAGATCCGGGTTCGATTCCCCCGCTCGAGCATCTCTGTGTGGAGTTTGCATGTTCTCTCATTCCAAAAACATGCATGCTAGGTTAATTGACGATTCCAAATTGTGAGTGTGAATGGTTGTCTATATGTGCCCTGTGATTGGCTGGCGACCAGTGCAGGGTGTACCCCATCTCTCCCCCGAAGACAGCTGGGATAGGCTCCAGCATGCCCGTGACCCTCGTGAGGATAAGCGGTACAGAAAATGGATGGATGGATGCTAAAGTAGAAAGGTGGCTATCTTATTTTACAACAAGTATATTATTATATTCTACTATACATATTGGATCAAACAGCTGCATGGCGACGGAGTGGTTAGCGTGCAGGCCACACAGCTAGGAGACCCGAGTTTGATTCCACCCTCGGGTATCTCTGTGTGGAGTTTGCATGTTCTCCCCGTGCATGCGTGGGTTTTCTCCGGGTACTCCGGTTTCCTCCCACATTCCAAAAACATGCTAGGTTAATTGGCCACTCCAAATTGTCCATAGGTATGAATGTGAGTGTGAATGGTTGTTTGTCTATATGTGCCCTGCGATTGGATGGCGACCAGTCTCGCCCAAAGACAGCTAGATAGGCTCCAGCATGCCCTCATGAGGATAAGCGGTACAGAAAATGGATGGATGCTAAAGTAGAAAAGAAAAGGTAGCCCTCTTAATTTACCAATAAGTATATTATTATATACTATTATATACTATTCTATGTGAAGTATTTCTATAATGCCTCATATTAACTCACTAGCAAGATCTCATAGTGTATAGACTGGTCATATATTTCATCTCGTTTCATACTATCTGCATACTGTATTTGTATATAACTCTGGGTAAAACTATTGATTTTGTTAATACTTGAGTTGTTTATATTGTTTATTTTTCTATATTGTGTATTTTGTACTGCTTAACTAATTATGTACTCTTGCTGCTGTGCAATGCAAATTTCCCCACTGAGGGACGAATAAAGGCATTTCTTATCTTATATTCTATATATTGGATCAAACTGCTCGGCTAGAATGAACTGTGCAGATTGTAAACATTACAGATTGTAAACATAACACAACACCATGTCTATATATTAAGCCAAGAACACAATATACTGTATCCTATGAAAAATCAGTCAAAAGAGGAACAGCTTTTGAAAAATGTCCGGGCTTGAATGAGTTAACTACAGCAACATAACGGCATCTTTTTCAAGCACTGCCGTGTCGCGACCATGTGGGCAAATGTCTTCCAGACCGTAACAAATTACTATCTCGTGCAAATATGTGTTCTTGAATGCATCTCCTCTGACATACACTTCCTGTTTTAGAAGAATGTCAGGCACACATTCTTTCATTTTCTCCCATAAATGAATATATTTTCATACATTGACGATGCAGTGAGTGTAATGTACCTTGTCTCGCTGTGTACTCGTTGTCCTCGATGAGCCTGGCCAGACCAAAGTCAGCAATCTTACACACCAGACTGTCTCCGACCAGGATGTTGGCAGAGCGAAGGTCTCTGTGGATGTAGTTCATCCTCTCAATGTACGCCATGCCAGCCGCAACCTGGGAAGTTGAGTCAGTGTTTTTTTTTCCCCATCTTATCACAGAATGGCTTTCGGGAGATTAAAGCAGAATAAATTCATACACACTCAAACACACACACACACACAGTTTGTATTGCCATTCACAAGAGTACCATAATGCCACAAATTATGTTTAAAAATCTTTATAGTAGCCTCTTTTCAACAAAGATCCTGGGGGGAAAAAAGACATAACTGATGCAGCATTTTAGGAATAATGCCACAAATGTGGACTTTCATTCGGCCACATGGCATCCTGCAGACAATTACTGACTTATGAATGTCCTGGAACCTAAGTAAAACTAAAATCATGCTGTTTGGTAACAGCAGAAAGGACACGTACCAGCAAATACAAATAGACAGTGTGGACATTGAAAGGGCGAACGAAAATAAATTCTGGGGATCACAATAGATGAAAATATGAGCTGGAAACCTCATATTACAAATATACAACATAAGGTGGCCAGAAATATTTCAATATTGAACAAAGCAAAACTTGTTCTCAATCAGAAATCACTCCACACTCTTTATTGCTCTCTGGTTCTACCATATCTTACTTATTGTGTGGAAATATGGGCTAATAACTATAAAAGCAATCTTCACTCGCTAAATGTACTGCAAAAAAAAGTCAGTAAGGATAATTCATAATGCCGCCTACAGAGAACATACTAACTCCTTATTTCTAAAATCACAAATACTTCAACTTGCTGATATAGTTCATCTTCAAACTGCTAAAATTACCTAAAAATGTCATCCAATACTTCTCTACAAGAGAGGTGAAATATGATCTCAGGGAAGAAGTACATTTGAAACGCTTCTATGCTAGGACTACGTTATGCTAGCCAAAGCATTTCAGTATGTGGAATCAAACTATGGAATGGATTGAGTAAGGACCTCAAACAATGCACAACGATGAGCCAATTCAAGAAACAATACAAGCAGTTGATGTTTGCTAAATACAAGGATGAAGAGTCTTGAACCAGTCATGATGTGCTATATATATCACTATATTGACACGCACTATGGTACCCATTATGGCATTGGATGCTCATATCATTATTAAACATTATTACATAACATTATTAAAAAAACAACAACCTTAAACTGCATTATAGAAAGCAGGAAGTGAACAAATGTAACAGTTACTGATTGTAAAAGTACCAGATGGAGGGGTAGGATTTAATAAGCTTTGCTTCTTCCTACTCCTTTTGGACATGTGGAACTGTGAACTGATTATGGGATGCACTCAATTGTAATCTGATGCATGTTCAAATGAAATTAAACCATTACCATTACCATTAAATATTTGTCAGACAGTGACAAACCAGCATCCCAATACTTATATATACACGGGCGCTGTCCTTCCTCTACTATTATGCAATATTGATACTACCTGCTCAGGTAGAAAACCGCTCGTCTACTTCCCCCCCCCCGTATTTAGTGTTGGCACCGTTTATACAGGAAAATGATCCAAAAAAGGGCTTTGAGATGACCTACCTGAGCCGCCATGTCCACCAGATTTGGAAGCTTGAGTCCTCGTCCTTCTCCATCCTTGAGGAAGTCAAGCAAACTACCTGGAAAAGATCCCATTCAAAAAGTCTCAATGGTTGTTGGTTTGAATGTTGATGCAAAATCCCTCATTTATTGCGGTGAACTGGTATAGACAATACGGCGTGACATGGCATTGAAAGTTCTTCAGTTCTTGTTTAGCTTGTAAGCAGAGCAGAGCTGGATGAAAGCTGTCAGATATATTAACTGTTGCTTGAGTTTTGACCCAAAACAACAAAAGGAAAAACAGTTTGAAGCTGACGTGAGCTCAGACATAGGATTCCTGCCACAAAAGTTACACTTGGCCCACTTCATTTTATTTGCGGTGGTGACTGAAGATCTTGGGAAGCATGCTTGCCATCATTGCTGCAGTCGGCCGCCTGAGAATGAGCACAGCACAGCGCCTTGGCGCCGTTATACGCTGTAGGACACCCGCTGTGCCATCGCACATGGATTCAGCCATGAATTATGCACACAGTGATGGTGAGTGGGTGTGATACACAGGCATGCGCATATAATATTGATGGTATCCCGCCATACCTTTATTCATGTACTCGGTGACTATATAGATGGGCTCTTCGGACACCACGGCATAAAGCTGAACCAGTTTGTCGTGGCGCAGCTTCTTCATGATCTGAGCCTCCTCCAGGAAGGACTCGGGCGACATGGTGCCCGGCTTCAGGGTCTTCACCGCCACCTTGGTGGTGCCGTTCCATGTGCCTGCACAAAAAAAAAAAATTGGTTGGTTATCGAACCGCCTAAAGGACACTTGATTAGGAACACTTGAGGTCCCAATTAAACAGCATCTCACATTCTCAAGGAACAACAAGGAAACAACTTACAGTAGTCAGTGTACAGCTTTTAGAGCAGTGTAGATTTACTGCCACCACACAGCCATTTTTGTTTGTCCATGTCTATTAAAATGATTGAAATGTCTGTTATCTAACACAGCCTTAAACCTTTTTGTCATGGAATTATCCAGAGCTAAAAAGGTTGTTACTGGAATGCTTTTCCACTCCTCCATGATGAAATCACTGGTGGAGCTGGTGGATGATAGACACCTTCCTTCCGCTTGAGGATGCCTCACTGGTGTTTGTGTTTCGGCCTTAGCTTCCACCTTCAGCTTCCTCAGCAGGGCACGTGAACATCTTTGTGGTGTGTTTGGGATCCTTGTCATGTTGGAAAACTGCCCTTTGGCCCAGTTTCTGCTTCACAATATCACAGTACATGTTGAAATTCATGCTCTCCTTTGTGAACCGGGGCTCCCCAGTGCTGGCGGTACTCGTGCGGCCCTAGACCATGAACTTACCATCACCGGGGGTGATTATCGAGACTATACTACTTATATACTTATATTTCTATATTACTTAAAGTGGTGTGAAAAAGTGTTTGACCATTCCTGAGCTCTTATTTTTTTGCATCACAATTTCAAATATTGTATATATTTCAAATATAACACAAAATGCAGTTTTTCACTGAAGGTTTTAATTATTAAGGGAGAAATAAAATCCGAAACCAACATGGCCCTGTGCGAAAAAGTGATTGTCCCTCCTGCTAAAACATAACTTAGCCGTGGTTTATCACACTTCAATTTCTATAGTCACACTCAGGTCTGATTACTGCACCACACTTGCAAGAAATCACTTAAATAGGACCTGCCTGACAAATTGAAGTAGACCAAAAGATCCTCAGAAGCTACATACATAGTGTCAAGCTCTAAAGAAAATCAAGAACAAATGAGAAAGAAAATAAATTACATCAGTCTGGAAAATTGTACAAAGCCATTTGTAAAGCTTTGGAACTCCAGAAAACCACAGCGAGAGCTATTATCTACAAATAGCGAAAACATGGGATGGTGGTGAACCTTCCCAGGAGTGGCTGGCCGGGTCCAAAATGACCCCAAGAGCGCAGCAAAGACTCATCCAAGAGGTCACAAAAGACCCCACAACAACAATCCAAAGAAGTGCAGGTCTAATTTGCCTCAGTTAAGGTCAGTGTTCATGACGCCACCATAAGAAAGACACTGGACAAAAACAGCCAGCATGACAGACTTCCAAGACCAAAACCACTACTGAACAAAAGGAACATTAATGGTGGTCTCAATTTTGCCAGAAAACATCTTGATGATCCCCAAAACCTTTGGGGAAATACTCATTGGAAGGGGTGTGTCCCATTACATCTGGTGTAAAAGTAAAGCCACATTTCAGAAAAAGAACATCTAAAGTAAAATATGGTGGCGGTAGTGTGATGGTCTGGGGCTGTTTTGCAGCTTCACGACCGTGGAAGACTTGCTGGGATAAATGGAACCATGAATTCTGAAAACACACCAGCAAGTCCACCTCTGAATGGCTGAAGAAAATAGAAATAATGACTTTGGAGTCCTGACCTGAATCCTATTGAGATGCAGTGGCATGACCTTAAAAAGGCTTCATGCTGGAAAAGCCTCCAATGTGGCGGAATGACAACAATTCTGCCAAGATGAATTCCTCCACAGCACTGTAAGAGGCTCATTGCAAGTTATCACAAACGCTTGATTGCAGTTGTTGCTGCTAAGAGTGACCCAACCAGTTAGCTTTTTCACACAGGGCTGTTGGATTTTTTTCTGCTTTAATAATAAAAAGTTCATTTAAAAACTGCATTTTGTGTTCAGTTGTTTTGTCAGTGACCTATATTTAACTTTATTTGATGATGAAACATTTATGTGTGACAAACATGCAAAAAAATAAGAAATCGGGAACCACTTTATGTTGTCAGCTGTTAAGACAATACACAATGGCAGTGCTTTGATTAATTTTGGCTAGTATATCTACCTTTCTGTATTATACTTCATTGAGAATATATACTAGACTAAAAATGGGTTGCTGAAATATGAGGGGGTTGCAGTCACTTATGCGTGATACTGTATTTCATTTTATTTTAAGATCACTTACCCATCCAGACTTCTCCGAATTGCCCGTTGCCGAGACGTTTGATGAGCTGCAGCGACTCCCGTGGGATCTCCCACACATCCTTAGTTTTGACGGACAGGTCGGTGAGACGGGGCATGCCTTTGTGGCACGGCACGATGAGGCGGCAGCACAGCCCCGCCGCCCTCGCTGTCAGACAATGGAAATGTTTGCAGCAATTTAACAAAAAAGGGAGCACATGGCAGAGCGTTTATTCTTTGTAATTACCTCTGTCCCTTTTAATAACTACTTGTTTGTTTCAAAATTCAATAGGTCTGAATTTAAAAATGCATGACAGACATGTAGGGCGGCACGGCGGTCTAGTGGTTAGCGCACAGACCTCACAGCTAGGAGACCAGGGTTCAATTCCCACCCTCGGCCATCTCTGTGTGGAGTTTGCATGTTCTCCCCGTGCATGCGTGGGTTTTCTCCGGGTACTCCGGTTTCCTCCCACATTCCAAAAACATGCTAGGTTAATTGGCGACTCCAAATTGTCCATAGGTATGAATGTGAGTGTGAATGGTTGTTTGTCTATATGTGCCCTGTGATTGGCTGGCGACCAGTCCAGGGTGGAAGACAGCTGGGATAGGCTCCAGCACCCCCGCGACCCTCGTGAGGAAAAAGCGGTAGAAAATGAATGAATGAAATGACAGACATGTATAAAAAGTAGGTATCCATAAAGGTCTATAACTTCTTTGGATCGCCTGACGTTGATGAAGGTCCGCGGTCTACTAAGTGTTACTCTCGCTCAAGGGTGTGTGTGTTGTGTGAGGCTCACCAGAGTAATGCTGCACCAGTTGCTGCAGCGTCTCAAACTGGGCTCTTGTGGTGATGTAGTAACCTCCGCTGTCCAGTTTTCGGATCTTGTAGTGCTTGACGTGATCTCCCTTGATGTCATCCCAGTCCTGGATGGACAGGGAGTAGGCCCCTGGAAGAGAGAAGAGGCAAACACATATATATTCATTATAACCTTTATGTGCAATTTGGAAGAAAAGCAGCGATTATTGCTGGCAGACTAGTCACCTTTGGTTGTTTCACTCTCTCGGATGAGGAAAGTGCCTCTGGCATTGCCGTTGGAAAGCAGTTGTCTCTCTGCATCCTTGCGGCCTAATTTACCAAAATACCAGCTGCGGGGCGAAAATAAAAAGTGTCATACTGTTTTTACATGTTTATTATTACCACTGCACATGTTGCAAAACTTAAAAGAAAAAAGGCCGTCGTGAGACGAACCATGAAATATTTATGACAGGCTGTGCGTCTCATGTATATAAATATATACTGTATATATAAAGAGAGTTGCACTCACTCCTCAGCTTGGATGGAGTCCACCGGAGCGACATAATTACTGGGAATGTAACCAGTTCCACCTGTGGTAAGAGAGCGGGCCTCCCACCAGTCTCCCTCTCTGAATAGAGCAAACACAGACAGGAAGTAGTGAGGGGGGAATACAAACTGTGGATGCATTCTTTAAAATGTACCATATTTAGGATGGGTCACTTCATTTGACTAATTTGAAAACTTATACTTAGTCTCATTTTCTATGCACTTCCTTGTGATGGGTAATTGCGATATCCAAGAGGAAAAATGTGATGATAACCATAGAACCAGAGATGGCATTTTTCGACATAGGAAAGAGTCTGCTTCGTACAATACAAGGAATACAAACTTGCTTCAATGTGTATTATTGCCCCAGTCCAATTTGGCTTATTTGTTAAAAATAAGCGTCACATGATCGTACATCAAAGAGGATGACAATTATGATGCTTTCAAATCCCTGATACTGTGAAAATTTTGATACGATTATGATGACTTGTGTGACATAACTATGACCCGCATTGTACTCTACTAAGTGGCTGTACAAAGTCAATAATCGGTAAATCGAGTAAACAACAGAAAGTACTACGATGACTTGTCGTCTGATTGATTAACAAGAGAAGCCCTGAAACACCACCGGTATATAACA